>NC_052945.1:7376666-7695277 GCF_013358895.1 Oreochromis aureus | reverse complement strand
CACATTCAGGACTGGGCATGTCAGCTTTTATAAAAGGTCTGTATTATGTGTGTAATGTAGGAGAGCAAAAATGACTTGGCAGCTGGCAAGCTGAAGAAAAAAATTCAAAAGAAAGTGAATACAAGAAGCCTTCACTCATAAAGTCCGTATAATCACGTGAATGCTCACTAATGTATTACACTTAGTGACTGACTACAGTTTATATTTGATGTGCTTGTCTCTTTTTATCATTATCTTGTCTTTTTGCCTTCCTCTTGGCCCAATAAAAAATGTATGATCATCAGATGAAAACAAATCAGCTCTATTTCTTACTCTCTTTCTTTCTAATCAAGCATCAGGTCAACATTTAAATGTGTCTTTTTATTTCAGTAAATACATACTAACTGAAACAGATGGTAATCCAAACGTGATAGAGTGCAAACAGTGTGGATGTTAACCTAGTCGTACACATGCTAGTGTTGGGGCTCATTTACTCATTACTATATTGAGCTGTTCCCAGAATTACCATCAGATTCTTACAATGTGTGAACCTGACAGTTTTATTCTTACCAAAGTGCATAATTTAGCAATTTAGAATCATTCTGAATTACTGATAGGCCTGCTTGCAATCAGAAATACTGCCAAGACCCCATTTCTCTTTATAGGGAAACAAAATTGCCTCAAGGTGCATCATGGAGAAAGCCACCAGAGACTATGGCTCAGTGGAAAAAGAAGAAAAAAATCACCTTAAAGTTGACCTGTATAAAAGTAAATTAAAAAAAGAAGCTACTTTCGGTTACTCTCATGTCACAAGGGGTCGTCACAGTGGTTAGCTCCGCATGTTTGATTTGACAGAGTTTCACAACGGATGCCTTTCCTGACACAACCCCGAAGAGAATTTGTATCTCTAAATGGAAATGAACCAGCAACCTTTTGCTTGCCAAACAAATGTGTAAACCACTACAATAAGGTTGTATCTTTAAAATAAATAAATAAGGAAGCTAGTGGAGCACAAAGACTATTTGCTCTGTCAGCCCAAAATGTGAAACTCGCTGGACTTATTAGTCATCTGCTGACAAACAAAGAAATACGGGAGGGAGGATCATGGCAAAGATGCGAGTTTGCAGTGAAGGATATCTGACCTGTTACAACTCAATGCAAAAAGGCTACATATATTACGCTAAGCCTTTAGCCCACACCTTTTCAGTCGATGTTTATTTGCTTTTTACTTTTCATTTCTCTTCACTCACTGGCTACTTAATTAGGTACACTTAGGCACACATTAACACAGGTATTTAATATGTCATTCACAGCAACCCAGTGCATTTAGGCATCTGCTTGAGTTCAAATTGAGCAGCATAACGGAACGAAAGGGGATTTAAGTGACTTTGAATGTGGCATGGTTGTTGGTTACAGACACTCTGGTCTGAATATTTCAAAAACTACTCATCTACTGGGTCTTTTTTCCACACAGCCATTTTTAGTTCTCGGGTTTAAAGTGAAAAAATGAGAAAAAGAAAATCTCAGTTGAGCTGCAGCTCACAGCACAAAAAATGCCTTGTTGACTTCAGAGGTCAGAGGACCTCTGGATTCAAGAGGACTTAAAGCACAGACTTGTGAGCACATGTACAGCATTTAGCGTCAGGAATCACTGTGCCTAACCACAGCCCCAGAAAGATGATGCTGACTTCTATAGCATATAAGATAAGATAGATAAGATAATTCTTTATTGTCATTGCACAGTCATACATAGTACAGTAGTACAATGAAATTGGAAAAACTGTCCTACGTCGGCACTACATATAACACAACACGACACGATATGACACATCACAACGCAACACAAACAACACAACACAGTATATTAACTTAGAAATAAAAAAGAAGAATAAGTGTTATGTGTATTGCACACTGTTATTATTGCACATTAATTATTATTGCACCTTGTTATAAATATAAATATTATTATTGTTATTGTTTTAAACATTGTTACCTCCCCTAAAAAAGTCCAGGAGGTAGCCAATCAGGTCAGCTATTTGCATTGATTAGGGCTATTGCCCTGTTGTAAAAAGCTGTCCTTGAGTCTGTTTGTTCGGGACCTCAGCAGCCTGAACCTCCTGCCAGACGGCAGCAGCTTAAACACCCGGTGTCCTGGGTGTGTACAGTCTCGTGGGATGCTGCGTGCCCTCTTGAGACAGCGAGTGCTGTACAGGTCCTTCAGGGAGGGAAGAGGATGTCCAATGATTTTTGGGCCATATTGATGACCCTCTGGGTGCCTTTCTGTGTGCTGTGGTGCAGCTGGAGAACCATACACCGATGCAATATGTCAGCACACTTTCAATGGAGCAGCGGTGAGAAGACGGTCAGCAGCTCCTTCTTCAGGTCCATTTTTCTGAGGATTCTCAGAAAGTGGAGACGCTGTTGGGCCTTCTTTAAGACCGCAGAGGTGTTAGAGCTCCATTGGAGGTCTGTGTCTATGTGCACACCCAGAAACTTGAAACTGGAGACCCTTTCCACGCACTCCCGTTGATCCTGACAGGCTGCAGCTCAGACTTCCTCCTTCTGAAGTCGACTACCAGTTCTTTTGTCTTGGTGGTATTGAGGTCCAGGTTGTTATCTACACACCAATCTGACAGCCTCTGAACTTCAGCTCTGTACGCCGTCTCATCTCCCCTGAGATGAGCCCCACCACGGTGGTATCATCTGCAAACTTGATGACTGCGTTGTCTGGGTGGGTACTAACACAGTCATGTGTGTACAGAGTGTACAGTAGGGAACTCAGTACACAGGCTTGTGGAGAGCCGGTGTTGAGGCTGAGGGCTGAGGAAAGATGAGGCCCCACTCTAACTCTCTGTACACGGTCTGACAGGAAGTCTCTGATCCAGCGGCAGGTGGTAGAAGGAAGTCCGATTTCCAGCAGTTTAACTATTAGTCTGTCCGGGAGTATCATATTGAAAGCAGAGCTAAAGTCAACAAAGAGCAGCCTGGCGTAACGGCCCTGCACTTCCAGGTGAGAGATGGTGGTGTGGAGCGTTGTAGCAATGGCATCTTCAGTTGATCTGTTAGCTCTGTATGCGAACTGGAGTGGGTCGAGTGTGGGTGGCAGGCAGGACATGATGTGACGTCGGACCAGTTTCTCAAAGCACTTCATTATAACAGGTGTTAGAGCAACTGGTCGGTAGTCGTTGAGGCTGCTAATGTTAGTACGCTTTGGCAGTGGGACAATTGTGGCTGACTTAAGGCACGGTGGGATGCAGGACTGGGACAGTGAAGTGTTGAAGATCTTAGTGAAGACCCCAGCCAGCTGGTCTGCACACTCTTTTAGGACCTTTGCGGTTACCCCATCTGGTCCGGCGGCACTGTGTAGTTTCATATATAAAAATTCAACTTCTGTTGAACTAAAATCAATTTCTTTAATTCACTGACATTTTTCACCTTCCAAAATCTCACCATGAGGTCCATTTAGCAACTTTTCTGGACTGTTTGATCATACCATATGATCTTTAACAGCCCACAAGTTTCCCAGTCGTCATGGAAAAGTTCACATCTCTACATTTTTTGAACACTTAATCTATGTTTATGTTCACCTGTTTAATCATTCATTCAGTACCCTGCTTCTCTGTTCAGCGTAAATGAATTCGACCGGATTCTGTATTCAGTCTTATCTCTGGCATTTTTTTGTAAAAAGCTACAGCAACATCAATTCAATTCATATTCAGATACAAACATCGTAGATAAATCTGAGCAAGAGTCAAATCATACAGAGCTAAAATGCTGTCTTTGCAAAATCTTGACATGAAGAGTAATAACAGTTTCCAAGCATACCGAATGAAACAGCAAAAAGCAGCAAACGAGCACAGCATTCAGATGTGCCACCTATGCTACTGTAGCTAAGATGCCTAGAAAAAGATTTTTTGACCCACAATCCTGTAAAAATACCCAACTAAACATAATATTTGGATGGCAGATTGATTAAGAATTAAACTGATCCCTTGTGGTTTTTCCCCTCGTCAATTTAAGAAACAATACGGTTCAATCAAAGAAACACTCTAAATATCCAAGAAGAAAACCCCCACACACAAAAGATTGCACTTGAGAACATCACACTGACATCACGAAAGGAAAAGATACAAAAAGTAAAGATAAAAGGATCAAGGACTTTCCACTTCCACTTGCACTTGGCTTAACCTGCTGTTGAAAAAAAAAAATCTGCTCCTTTTTCAGTGTTTTCACCATCGCTTTCATTTCGTAACAGCAGACAGAAAATGTACAGACAAGGCACGATTTTAGCAGCGGACTCTGAGGCTTGTTTGGGTTGTACTTTCCTGTTTGCCACATAAGATGGAAGCTAAAATCTGATAAGATGAATGGCAAACAGATGGAAAATAGACAACAGAAGAAGACAGAAACCCCTGACTGCTGATGTCTCTCACAAGTATTTATCAAGGAGGGCCTTGTAAAATACAACATTTTGGCTTCATTTTGTAAAAAGAGGGGGACGTGAGGAAAGCAAGTGAAAAAGGATGAAAAGGAGCTAAAGCAGAGATAAAAAAGCAAAGTGACATAAAAAGAAACATTAAAAAAGTTGATATAACATCCCATTGTCCCATTTACAAAGCAGAATTCAATAACTCTGTGATCCTTTGCATATCTCTTACAATCTGCATCCCTTCAACCAGAGCACAATACAACTGGCTGTTTAGAACAGTCTAGTTTTTGTACACAAGGGCTGACTTTATCTTTAAAGAAATCCTCTGTGATGATGATCAAAAGTCAAATATATCTGATATAAGAAAGGACTGGACTTCAGTGTCATCACAGTTTGCGGCTTTGCCTGTAATGTGTCTGAAGGGCTTTTCATTATTCTACAAACACTGTTGTGCTATTGAATGGACAGGGTGCCGAGTGCATAAAGACTGCTTGCTGACTTTAAATGGAAAAATGGATGAACTCTAGGTATTATGAAATTTTCAGAGGTTTAATGTAGTACCAGAGCGCTCTTAAAACAGCCAATGCAAAATATTTACTTAATGATCCAGTTCCTTCCCTCCTTACATTGAATATGGCACCCCTCTAGGATTTTAGATCCTCTTCCTTTTCCACTCTACCACATGCAATAACTCTCTACAGTACAGCCTGTCTGTCTGGCAGAAAGACAGCTGCCACAGTATAATAACAATATACAAGATACATTATTATACATTATAATTACATATATGATTTTAAATAATTTCAACAACAATGACAAAATGGTTTTCAAAATATCAAATACATAGACCGATACAGATGACAGCAAATGTGTATCAGGTCATACACAACTGCAAAAGAGGAGCTGGCATGAATGTGAGCTGACAAATTTGCTCGCTGATGCACAGCTACAGTAGGGATGCCAAAGAAGCTTAAATAGCATACTCTATATGAGATTTGCCAGTTAGACTGGTAAAATGCTTATCAGATGACCCAGTAGAAGATGATGTCCTGGCACTCAGATTTGCTCTGACTGGGCTGTGCTTCAGTTTCTGGCTTACTTGAAAAGGGTTCTGCTCATATTTCATACTTTATAAAAGCAGTTTGTCCTTATGCATTTGTTATTACAAGTCTGTAACAAGAATTATAAGCCCCCATCCAGCATAAAATAAATACATAAATAAACAGCTTGGTTGAAAACTCAGACCATATAACAGTTTTCTGTGGAAACTCTTCCGAGCCTCTGAGCAGCAGTTATACAGCAGGTAAAATAAGTATTGATCACGTCATCAGCTTTCTAGGTAAATATATTTCTAAAGATGCTATTGACATGAAATTCTCACCAGTCCACACATGCAACAAAATCAAGTCATAAATTATTTGTAATACGAAGAAATGACACAGGGAAAAAGTTTTGAGCACGCTTACTGAAATGTATTTAACACTTTGTACAAAAGCCTTTGTTGCAATGACAGCTTCAAGACAGGTCCTATATGTTAAAACTAGTGGCATGCATTGTCCAGGTGTGATTTTGGCCCATTCTTCCACACAAGCAGTCTTCAAATCCTGAAGGTTCTGTGGGCCCCTTCTATGAACTGTGAGCTTCAGTTCTTTCCAAAGACTTTCAATTAGATTCAGTTCAGGCCAATCTTGCAGCTTTATTTTCTTGCTCTGAAACCAATTCAGAGTTTCCTTGGCTGTGTGTTTGGGATCATTGTCTTGCTGAATCAATCACCCTGATTTAATCTTCATCATCCTGGTAGATAATAGAAGATTTTTTATCAAAAATCTTTCCTTCAAATATATAAAGCGTGCCAGGGCCATGTGCTGATAAACATCCCCACACCATGATGTTTTCACCTCTAACCTTCACTGTTGGTACGGTGTTTTGGGGGTGATATACGATGCCTCTTGACCTCCAAACATGGTGTTGTATTATGGCTTCCAAAGAGTTCATGTTTGGTCCTCTGACCAGACTATATTTCCCAGTATTTCATAGGTTTGTCTAATTGTCATTCAGGTCATTGGAACCTTCAGTACTTTCTAAATTCTTGCTGTAACCAATGCCATCAGCGTGTTTTGCAGCAATAAGGTTGCAAAACTCTTGAGTGAGCTTGGTTTTATCCGTCCTGATGTGTTTCTTGGTAATGAGACACCTTTTTATATGCCATCAGCAGGGACTGAACCAGCTGATATTAATTTGCACCAAGTGTAAGAATTGCTTTCTAATCGCTGATAGTTTTCAGCTGGTGTCATGAGCTTCCATGCCTTCCTGCACCTCCCTTCTTCATCTGTTCAATACTTTTTCCCTGTGTTACACAACTGAATTTATCCACATTTATGGTTTGATATTTTCTTTGCATGTGTGGATTGGATGGGTTGTTACCAACATCTGGTGAGAATTTCATGCCAACAGCATTTTTAGAAATAGATTTACTTTGAAAACCAGTGATCCATACTTATTTTACCCGCTGAATATAAAAAAAAGGAACAAACAAAAAATGCTTGATCGTGGACCACAATGGTGTCCTAATTACTCTAATTAATTTCCTGGTGAGAATTTAACTATTTAAAGTCTGGCTGAGGAAGCATTTTGCAGGCAGCAGTATGGATAGGAAAAACAGACAGATCCAGTCCATTTATGATTCCCTTCACTGAGCAGTTTGGTCAGTAACATGGCGAGAAGAAAGCTGCGTTTCCAGGCAACAGGCCATCTGTTTTCTCCCACCTCTCAAAGTTATATCTGTCTTGTTCATTTTTCACAGAATGAAACACATTTCTTGCGATGTTCGTCCATCATGATAAAGTGAGGAGTATCATGGTTGCCCTGCAGCATCCTGGATACTGTAGTGTGCTAATAGAACCCCAGAGACCCAACTGCTGCACTTCTAGATGATGGGCAGTAGGGGAAGTCATGGGAGGGATGAAGGTGGGTTGTCTGGATGGAGAAAAAGATAACTGGTGGGAGGAGATGTGGAATGAGGGCCCGTGCAGCATGTTGCCATCATGTCTGGACAGCACAGAGACCTGGCTCAGTTGAGGAAGCAGCATGCTCCATGCTGAGGCTGACTCAGTGCATCCAGGCTAATTAAACCACAAGGGGATAAACAAGGGCACTGAAAACTGGAGCCTGCTGGGAGAAGGAGTTCCACATGCTGTCAGGGTGGTGGCAGCATTCCAGCATGTTCAAACTGAAATAAAACCTAAAGGAGGTTTGGGTGGAATCCTTTAAAACCCGGTGTAAATAGAAAGAGATAAGGAGTGAGAGGACATGGAGTTTCTGATGATAGTTTTTTAATATCCAAAACTAATGCCCATCTGCAGGGCTGTGCATTGCTTGGCTAGCTGCTGTGAACTCCCCTGTCTACCCTTCCACTTGTTTTAGCCGTGCGCTGGTCATTCAATGTGCTACAATATGGCACTGCTTACAAAACAAGCCTCCCTTAAACAGTCACCCTGGATCGAAAATAAGATATTTACATGTATCTCACTAAATAGGATAATTTAAAACTCCACTATTTTACAAAATAAATTAAAGAGGTTTCAGTGTTTGAGTTGAAAAGAGTTTGAATATGTATTATGATCAGTAAGACGTCTACATTCTCAAAGGAAAAATATGCCCACAGCTGGGCATAAATGAAGATGTATCAAATGAAAATATCCTGAGAAATTTGTTTAGAGCCTTACTCAAAGTGAATCCAACAGCAGTCGTGCAACAAAAAGTGCTTGATGTGGGCTAGAAAAGCTATACAAATAAGTCTTCTATTCATTCAAATCCTTGGGTATTGAGCTCAGTACAATGCAATACTTTTTACTTTTTAAAAAGACAGGAATGGTAATAACATTTTTCATCTGATTTACAAGTATAAACAAGAAGAGATTTATAGTTGTTTGGATTTAAAAAACTGATGACTGTCATCTCATGCATTTTAAAATTTCACACTCAGTTTTCTGGAACTTTGTTTGATTTGGAATTTCTCGGTATGAATCTGTCCCTAAAGAGATTTCATCAGGAGAAAACAAACACAAATCGCTTTTATATTTATTATGTCTAAAGTAAATAAAGTGAATAAAAAAAATACCATCAGCCCAAAGGCTCAGTTTGGGCTACAACTAGGGAAATAGCGTTTTAAACATTGTAATGATTTTTACCATCTGAAATTCACTTTGCAAGAGATCAGTTAAAAATATCCCCATAACACAGACAGACAAATGAATAAACGATGGAAAGAAAGAAGTAACTTTGAGAGTCGACTGAAACAAGTGGACTCTAAAGAAGTCCAAGTGGACTCTAAAGAAGTCCACTTTTTGAGTGGAATAGAATAATGTTTCGTAAGCTGTGTAAAATGCATTTTATGAAATATTGCATGCTAGCACTGAAGCTTAGAACAACACAGTTTTTCAGGTATTGAAAAAAAGAACATGAAAAGAAGCCTTTACCAAAACCAGGACTGACTGACTCATAGGTGGATAAATCTAAAGTGCAAGTGTTGCATGAGTTCATACGGCATCCTGGATGCAATCACATCAAGGAAAGAGGTACAAATCAGTCAAGGTAACTAAATATTGCTGTTGCATGGATCATATAATCAAGCAAAATGCTACAAGTGAAGAAAAAAGCAGAGAACAAAATGAATCCTTCATGAGCAGCAACATTTGAAATCGCCTCGTTTAACTATAGTGGTCTTGTTTTTAACCTGGTACTGAAAGGGAAATCAATCAGTAATGAGCTTATTTTTGAACATCATGGTGAAGTTTCCAGGCCTACCTGTGTCGCCCCATACAGGCAGGTACTCATCTTGCTGGATGTCGAGCATGATCTCCAGGCCATTTCCAGTCCCTCCCTTCATGGTGGTACGCAGCGTTTTCCCCTCCTCTGCTGCGTTGAACATATAGCACTTCCCGTATCTGGTGAACACCTAAGCGAAGACAGAGAGAAGTGATGACTTACGATTTATTAATGATGATACAGAGACCTCAGACTATAAAAATATCACTGAAGTAGAGACATTTGGCTGCACACCGAAGGGTCTAATTTAAAAGGGGATTTATTTCACACCAAAGGCATCAATTTAGCAATTAAATTTATATCTATAGAATGATAACGAGCTGTGATTAGATTTTTCATGAGTCTAATGTTTCCCCCTGACTTGTCAATTATTTTGTATTTCAATATGAATCTATAAAACTTTCTGCTTGGTTCTCCCTCTTATGATATACACAGTTATGACACTGTCACTACACATCTGTGCACCTTATCTCACTATTTGGAGCAAGTCGGTCTACTGTGAGAGGTTGTCATTTTGCACATGCACTTAAACATGTTCCACGGCTGCTTTTATGAGCATGAACCAGTGTAATTGTAAATCACCTTTGCTTACACAAGGTGGAATACAACAGGTGCTACATTCACTGTGCTAGGGAATAAGCAGTGGAATTAATAATACATTTCTGCTTTTGTGGTTTCCTGTGGCTTTTCAGATGGATATGGTTTGACAGCATCTATATTGCTTTTGGTAAAATACTATTATTGTTTGCAGTTTGGTGCATCTAAATGATAAAATATTGTGCTGCTGAACTTCTATCAGTTCCTGTTTTTATTCAAACACTATGTTTAAAATCAAAAAATTGCTCGGTATCAAACATTATACAGGCTAAATTTTGATTGAACAGGATGATTGCTGAGGTGAGGGTCAGAGGAAGTACTCTCTTCTGCTAGCACACCAAAAGCACAAAAATGGAGACCATATTAGATGACAAATTCAAACACAAACACGTTATTATGAGTGATGGAGCTGGACATGACCGCTCAATCAGTATGTTGCCTGAGTTTCATCAAATACAACATTTTCCACTACAGTACAAGGATTTGTGCCTTATAAGAGGATGTCACGGAGGAGGTGTAAATTTTCCCTCGGGAAATGAAGAATTATGAGAAAATCTACACTAATATGAAACAAAGCATCTGTCTTCACACGAGACAAGGACAAGAGGATATAGAAGATGTTGTGTGGCATATGAAGCTAAGGTTGCCCAGCAACACCCAGACCAAAATGACACACGAAAGCATTTTCAGGTGATTGAGAACTCAAGCATCGAGGGTACAATGCTGACATCTAAGCCGTGTACACACTGGAAGCGATTTGTTTGCCGCGCATCACTTTGAATCTGCCACTTGTGATATTCTCGGCTCTGGTTGCCTAGGTGACCCTCTAACGCAGGGGTGGGCAATCTCAGTCCACGAGGGCCGGTGTCCCTGCAGGTTTTAGATCTCACCTTGGGTCAACACACCTGAATCACATGATTAGTTCATTACCAGGCCTCTGGAGAACTTCAGGACATGTTGAGGAGCTAATTTAGCCATTTAAATCAGCTGTGTTGGTTCGAGGACACATCTAAAACCTGCAGGGACACCGGCCCTCGTGGACTGAGATTGCCCACCCCTGCTCTAACGTCTTTACTAGCAGGTTATATGTCAATCAACAGTATTCTTTACTTTAGCAGTCTCTTCAGTTGCTCGCCTTAAAGTTTACTGCAGGTCTTGCCCACTTCGCATCAGCAGCAGTTATTTTGCCTGTAGTCACTTGAAGTCGACAAATATTATTCACTTTCTATGGATTTTGGTTGCAACATCACCACAATTCACTTCCAGTATGTTCAAGGCTTAAGGAAGCAGTATTATATACACACCATACACAATCTATAGCAAACCTGTTAGAATAGGGAAAAAAAATCGGAAAATCTTGATCACAATCAGGAAAACTGCACAAGGAATGAGAATGAACATGCAACAATCCTGACTGAAATGCAGAGAATATAATTTGTCCTGGAATAAATATAAACAAAACTAAATAATGAAGCATCCCGTTTTCATCATTTTTAAGCTGTTTTTTTGTGCACACTGTGTTTGGTCAAATTGTATTTTTGTCCATAGTGCACACACAGAAACACAACACTGACAGTTAAAGCGTTGCTGTTTAGTATGTCTACGTGAAGGTCAGCCTTGGCATTAAATACATCCTGCTAGAGGGGCACTTTCCCTCATTTCCACATCATCTACCTTTCTTTCTACAGGACAGTTGTTCACAGCTCTAATTTGCTAAAGCCAAAAATATAGCAGAGCCCACAGAAACATGCAACACGCACAAATCCAAAGGCAATGTTCTACATAATCACTTAAAAGCAGAGAGCGTTCGGCCTGGACTTGAACAGACCTTCAGAGAATATGTCTCACAAACTTTTTACTCAATTCATGTGTGTGTGCACAGGGAGGGAGAATAAACAAAACAAAGTCACATTCCTAATTACTGTATGTGGACAACAGCTTCTCCCTTCACTAATATCTCTCTGTGCCCCCTCCCGTTCACCAAAAACCAACTAATGGCCACAAGGCATTTATGCATAATAGACTGAGTTGAAATTGCAGCTTATTTGAGTAAGAATGTGTGTTAGCTTGTGTGTAACACAAGCAATGATAGATTTGATGTGATGAATAGCAATCACTGTAACGACCATCAACTTCGAAGCTGCAAATGACTGATTGAAAGGAAGTGACTGAATGAAACAGTTTAATAAATCAGGAGCACCACTGTTCTCTGAACCCTAATCAGCAAAATAAAAAATATACCCATCAATATCACAAACACCTCTCACTGTGATTTAGTACAATGCAACAGTACCACTGACTGCAGTCTTTAAAACTATAACAAAGCCTTAAATATTAAACACTTGTCTCAAATAGTATTGGCAAACCCAGAACAATGTAAGCTATAATAATGGGCTACTTTAATAAAGTACACTGGTTTAACTTTGTAATTTACACATCCTTATATTGTGAAAATGCTTTTCTAATAAAGGTGTTAAGTGAAAAAGAGGGTGCTTGTTATGACGTTCCCACACTCTCTTTGTACCGTTACAAGCTGCCCATGAAAAAGCTGCAGATGAGTAAAACAAAAATGAGCAGAGGCCATAAAGCAGGTTGTGGTTGAACTGGGTCTGCTAACAAGCCCTAAACTTGTTATAAGTGAGCAACATCACACATATTTTACAAGTGCCGCTTGATTTGCACATCACAGCGAATCCTCAAGAGTATCTCACAATAGTTTAGTGTACTAACTTCCACACTGATATTTGCTCACAATTTGGAAACGGTCAAGATAATGAGAATCCTTTCGATTATCAGCTGCAATCTGTGGTCATATGCAAATATCCAGATAACACTCAGACACAGATAATGGTACCCCGTACTTCCTAATGCTGACCTTCAAAACCTGAGAGATAGTTTAAACACCTTGTAGGGACTTTATTAACATCAGGGGCTGAAACAGTACAATTTTACCCTTAGTTTCACATAACGTTGTCATGGTTCTGGGTCCTTTTGGCCCAGCATTTTGTGTTTTCTTGTATTCTTGTGGTATTTTGTATTATGTTCTGGTTCATTAGTAGTCTTTAGTTATTCTACTGTGAGTTTCTTATATTCCCTGTTTAGTTCCTTGGTTTTTTAGTATTTTCCTCTTGTGTCTTTGCCCTTGGTGTCTCTGTCTGCGTGTCTGTGTTTATATCGGTTGAGTGAGTTCTTGTGTCTGCCATGTTTATCCATGTTTCCCCAGTCAGTCATGTCTCTGTGTCTGTCTGCACCTCTGTGTTTGTTCCCGTTACTTCCTGTTTTAATTTAGTAGTCTCCTGTCTGTGTGCGCCATGTTTTGCTTTACTTCTCTTACTTTGAAGGTACCTCGTCTCGTGTGTTATGTTTAGCTTCATGTCCTCTGTCTCGTTGGGTGTAATTTGCCCGAGCTGTGTTCCCCATGTGTTTGCTGTTCCCTCGTCATTTAAGCCCTTTGTTTTCGTCTGTCCAGCGTCGGGATCTCCCTCATAGTTGTGTGTGTTTCTCCGCGTCCTTATCTGTATGTTTTGTTTTCTTATTTATTCCCAGTATAGTTTTGTACTATTTTGCCATTTAGCAAATAAAGCTGTGTTTTTGGGTTTACTTTACTCTGAGAAGTCTGCGTTTGGGTCCTTCCCTGCCTTCACACAGCCAAATTATGACAAAGGTAGTTAGCATACCAAAGTATATGTTAGCATACCAAGGTATACTTTGGTGTGTCTAACCCTACGGTTCTGCAGCTGCTTCATATTGATCAATAACACATAAAAATGGGAACATTTTTCATCTCAACCTTCTCTCCTTTTATTTTAACACAGTGGTGGGTTTGTTAAAACCAGCTGTCTGTCCTCAGTGTCAATGGAGGGAGAAATGTTGATTGTGACTCCTCAAGAGGCAATCCAGCTGACAAAAATGTGGGATTCATGCCTCTTACTAAAAAATACCATTTTATTTTTGACTGCACAGTATTATGGGTTAACAAGGTTGTTACTATTGGTTGGAGTTATTATTAACCCCAGCCTCTCCCACACAAACAGCGCTCCCTATTCAGGACTGGTTAAAAATTCTGAGCTGAGAACACAAATCTTCAGTTTTGAGGGTCTGATGTTGATATTTTATGTTGCTGTAAAAAAAAAAATGGGGAGGAGGGGGCAAAGTGCATGGGTAATAGTTGGTTTTTCACTGCTGCTCTGTTTTTGAGATGGGTTTTTCATTTCATGCTCCTCCTCCTTTATTGACACTGGCCCTCTCATGGATGGTTTACACACATGATTGATCGACTACCTGATGCTACGCTGCCACAGGGGTGGTGCGCTTCGGAAGAATATGAAGTACCACATTAGAGGTTCATTCACCTCTGCAAAACAGAGGTGCTCTAGACGCATATGTATGTGCACGAAACAAATGACACACAGCAAATTCCTGGAGCAGTGTGATGAGGACAGCAGATAAATATTCATGGCACTATCATTCTTCATTTGCAGGTACAATATGCGTCAGGGTTTTTCAGGTATCATTCTGCGCTAGTGCAGGGAAAATCACTATACCGGTCAGCTCCTCGTCTGCCGAGACAACTTCACAGCAATGAACTTGGTTTCATTAGCAGAAACTGTGCGTTGACATGCATCGCATCACCTCCATTTTTCCTGAATGAAAGCATTTTCTAATGATGCCTCAGATGAACTTCATTTACGCAGCTGTCTAAACCCTCCAGAGACTGAAGTGTTCCATTTAACCCTCACTAGCTAATTGGTGGGGGCCTGTACCATTAAGCGTAATTACCCAACAGTTATTTGCTATTCCGATACACATTTGTGTGTGCAAGTGACGAAACCACAGTTTGAACTGAATATTTTCTTTAAAAAATGCAGTTGGTTCCTGATTCTCAACATCTCTATCATCTCTGGATTTTTTTATAGGAGTGAATTGCATTCAGGGGGACACTGCTCACCGTTCTTTGCCTCTTTTTGTCAAGACTGATGATGTTTGACAGACAGGGCCAGGGTCGGGTCAACATCCCATTAGACCTCAACCAGACAGAAAGGCTCCTCTTCAGCCACTTGATGATAAAGACCCTGACAAATCCTTGACAGTGGGGTTCTGTTATTTTGCAAATCCTCGCTACTGACCCTGCCTGCATGTCCCCCGTCTTTGTCACTTCCTCGCTGAACTGCCACTTCAAGCAGAGATGTCACATGGTAGAAGGTAATGACTTCTCAAACCTGTCCAGGAACCAGAAATATAAAATAGCACAGAAACCATTGCTCTGCATGACAAATGTCTTAAGGAGGATAGGATTATCAGTTCTCATTTAACATTTAATTAGCAACAGTGAAAAGGCAAATAGATCAATTATTGACTATTGCTGCATTCGGGAGTTTGTCACAGTTGCTCTTTGGAGAAAGCTGTCTGTAATGAGCACGACACCCTTGACACCCTTTCCAAGGTTGGCACCAATCGAGATAGTCTTAATTTATTAACAGTTTTAATATAGGGTTAACACATCACAGAGCAACTTGGAGTTGCACAAGGGTCCTTTGGCAAATAATACTTCAACAGTCACATATTTAAGTTGAAAGCCTCACACATTCTCAGAAAGTGTACTTCAAGTTTCAGATGGGATTACCCCGCAGATGTGTTTTTGTATTGTGCTTGCATACACCGGATTTTGAGCTCTGTTTCAAATGATCTGTTTCAGTGTTTGTAGTTTTGAATGGAACGGGAACTCCAGCTGCCCACGCCCCTTTAAGCAAGACACGTATAAGACAGAGAAAAGAAGCCAATGCTAGCAATGCAGCACATTCAGTTTACGAGTCTGCAGCTGTTACAAATCTGAATGTGACATTCACCGCACAATCATAGTTTTTGATACACGTGTACGTCTAGGCTGATTTTGTCGGACATGTCATGATTATAAATAGAGCATTTTAGCACACGGAGCAGCAGCAGAGTTAAAATCGATGCATTGGTCATTGCTTTTGCAATCAGTGACTTCTGTACAGTGCTGTAATCATTTATGCTGATGATTGAGGCACGTTTGACTAGCTGTTGTCTTTGCAAAACAATAGGTTTTTGCACAAAATCAAAGCAATCGTGCAGTTTTTCCAGTTTTTCTGGTCTCTCATCTTTTCCAGCTACCTGGGAATACCTATGGTCCTGCATAGACACATTATAGACATATTTGCAGACTTGTGCTTTAAAATGCAAACCAGATAGGTGAGAAACAAAGGCAAAACAACACAAAAGACACAGCATGCCATCAGTGATATCAAAGCATGTTTGATGTAGTTATTGTGCAACACTGTTTTATCAAAGATTTTTATTCATCCCGAACATCTAGTATCATTATTGATCGCATGTAATATTTAATATGGAAACAGCTCAATTTACTACATATAATGCTGAGGCTTCTATACCGTCAGATTTGGATGCACATGAAAAATTAATACATTTTTTTTGACTCAGTGTTGTTTAAACAGTGTTCATGTAATACATTTAGTGGAACTGCACTAAAAATAATGAATGCTGGTTTAACTTTATACCCTGCGTTGCTTCTGCTTCCTCTTTTCGGCACTGTTATATTTTTGAACACACTTACTCGAGTCAGTGTAGTGTACAAAATGTCAGTGCTCAGTTGAGCTCAGTTGCTGCTGATATCGCATTAGTTTTTCCTCTATTCAAGCCAGAGGTCTGAGAGCCAACCTGTGAGTGAGAGCGCGCACATTTGGGCTGCCAATTAAAATGCCTTTTGACCAGCACAACACATCTCATTAGTATTCACAGCTGCAAGTGTGAATGTCTGGAAGAGCAGAGCTGCAAACATGGCATGACCTTGCCTATTTGCTGTGCAACGCCTCCCACAGAGAAGAAGCCAAAGATGACATGGCCATTAGTGTCTATTCCTGTCATGATGAAAGGTCACTTGTTAACACTAACCACCAACAAATTACACTCTTAAACATGCTCCTGTATAATGCAGAGCCTAGTAAATATGCATTCATGGCATCGACAAGTTGATCAGGTATGCCAGTGGAATATAATGAATACCAATACAGCAGTTCTATCATAACCGCTGGCTCTACTATTTTTCTTTTTAAGTAACAGAGCTCATACCATAGTGGTGGTGTTTTAAGTAGTCCTTCATGCTTTACATACAGGCTGTTACAGGATTGCATAAAACTTCTAAAGTCACAGTATATGCAGTTAAAACAGTGTACTTGAGAAATTCTGGCTGGAGGGGTATCTTTAAATTTGTGACCTTGACTGAAGTCAAGTGGCTGCTCCTCATGCTGGACTGTCACACGCCCCTTCTAGTCTAAATTCATCTTGTTTTCTCCCATACAATCCCATTTTGTTATCTCAGCTTTGCAAATGGCTTGCTGACACGATGCCAAGCCAAAAAAAGAAAGGAAAATGGCAGGTTTACGCTGTAAAAAGGGTATGTTATATTTGCTTCTTTTTTGCTCTAATTCCATTGGCTTCTTACTTATCTGCTTCTGCCCATGTGGTGTCCAAACTATCAACATACCCTGAGGTGAACCTGCAATATTTATATATCCCACTTTTAGCATAACTGACACAGCAAAGCTATCTACTAAAAGTAAGTGTTTTGCCATATCACCTATGCTGGCCCTTGCTCAAAGTTTTTTCCATTATTTGAATAGATTCTGTGATGCAGACGAGCCATTTTCTGTTGAAAATCGATAAACAGAAAGACCAGATGATGACTCCTTTGCATTTGTAATATTATGGTCTATTTGAGATTGGATGTAGCTTCCCGAAGTGCTTATTCATCAGGTACTGGATGCTGACTTTGCTATTACTTTTCTGTCAGTTGTATTGTTTATGCATCTTTACTATGAAATTCCCTTCCACAAAACTAAAGAAGGAAGAGCTGTATTCATTGTTATTTATTTATTTATTTATTTTGGATGACGTTCCACTGTCAACCCTCTTGTATTTTTCCATTACAGTATAAGGAGGCAATAAGACACTTTTCTTATTCGTCCCATTTGCTTTGCTGGCAGGTGGAATATAAAGTGAAAAGCACCGAAGAGTAAATTGAAATGTTAAGCACAAGAGTCAGCCAACCAGTTTAATCAGCTCTCATGAAGCACCTCCAACTTTCAAGGTTATGGAGCTTTTGCACAAACTGTCTATAATGATCTGCTGTTATTGTTTGACAAATCAATATCCATTATAAGTGAATTTAGATGGCGTTTTATGATAAAAACGAAGCATAAAGGGAGCTCCAGGGTAGAAGGAGAGATGAAGGAAAAAGGTGCTTTATCCTTATGGCTTACTGAGAGAGGAAGAAAGGAGTGAAGTTTATGAAAAAGGTCTTGCAAGGTGTGCACTTTCTCCGCTGTGTGGCAGCAGTAAAAGTGGTTGTACTGCTGTGGGGATAAATAATGCAGAGGGCTGCTGCGTTAGCGACAGGGTTGGCACTGAGCACGAGAAAGGAGGGGTTTAAGCACACACACACACACATATGCACACAGTTGCCTCACTCATCATTATGACTTTATGCACGCAACTCTACTACTTGCATGCCAAGCTAGCTTCCCGAAGGAACTTAAACACCCTTGCATCCTAAGCATATTTCATATCACATTAAACAAATTCTGTCATTTATGTGACATGTTCGGAGCTTTATGCTACACATTTATCATTGCACCCTAATGTCATTTTACCATGGCAGTCTATAATATTTTATTTTACAAGGCAGCACATAAGTGAGGCAGGGCTGCGATAGGACACAAAGGATTGCAGGGCTGCTAGCAGGATATTTATGCTTTTGGAGAGAAGGGAAAAGGTGCAGCAAACAAGGAAACAAACTACAAAGAGAACAAGAGAAATAAAAAGAAGAAGGGAAACAGAGTGAGTGAGATGCTGGTATCAAAAGGCAAGCACCCCTCGAGTACAGAAAGAAATAAAACCTCTTTGGCCGAACCCTAACCAGGATTACTCGGCATTGTTTGCGGGTTCAAGGATTTCTCGGTCTAATGGCATTAACACTGGGAGAGGTCACAGAAATAAAGGGTCTGATCCCTTACAATGCTGCTTTTGGAAGAAGGGCAGTTGTTCTTTTCACAATGGCATTCTGTTTTAATTTCCTGCCCTATTCATCACCATCACACTCCTGTCATCATGTGGCTTTTTAAATAATCTTCATTAAGACCAGCCTGAACTGAATACCTGCTGTGATTCTTCTCTTCTTGTGTTTTATGCCAAAACTACCATGTTGCTACAGCGTGATTATACTGTTACTGAGAGAACACGCCGCAGAGGCAGCGAGGATCAGGATACACAGAACTGACAAGTGTGTTGCAGTGTAATCCATCAAGATATACAGAAGCTCCAGAGCACCAATCTGCAAAAGGCCATCCTATTGCCTCCAAAGGTGTCTTAAAGGAAGAGTTCAATATTTGAGGGAAATATAATTTTTTCCCCTCCAAAAAAAGTGACATGAGATGATTGATATGGACCTAATGTCTCTGTCGAGATGAGAGTCTGGATGTGGATAATGTGTGTTATTGGAGGCAGGAAAAAAATGGTTACGCTGGCTCTCTTAGGGAAAGAAATATGTCCACCAGCTGTAATGCTGAATTACTGTCATCCTATATCTCTCAGTTTTGAGGAAAACGAGTGTAGGTACAAGTCTGAACTGTTGTCAGTGGGGATGCACCAATTCAGCCTTTGCTTTTCAAATACTGATACTCAACATACAGTAAGTACAGATACACAGCACCAGGACTTTCCCAACTTTAAAATATGCTTATGAAATCAGTGTAAAAATAACAAGGATCAACTTAACATAAGCCAACACGTGTACAGCTATTTTGCAGTGGCAGCAAACGAGCTGATGTGGCTTGCTGAAAAACATTTAATTTTATAAAAGGATTTACATTGGTCACTTAATGGCATGTAATCACATCAGTGCATAATCATATCAGTATCGATGCCACTGCTAATCTGGCATATTGGAGCTACATTCTTTTTATTAGCCAGTAATAAACCCTAGAAGGTCCTAGCAGATAGAAAAAAAAGATAAATTGTTTGATTTGCTGTTTTAGACTCTGCAGCGGTTTGAAACTATGCCATATACCCTTTTAGCCTTAAAGTAAAAATTGAACTACCTTCATCGAGCAGAGCAGAACAGGACTGGCCAAAGCCAGACGTACTCTAGGCCCCCAGCCAGATTACTACTAATAGGAGTAATCGCATAGAAATGTACAAGTCTATCAAACCTTGTCTGCCCAGGACAGCAGGGAGAAATCATTGATGAGGGTTAAACAGAATGATTGCGAGCACTTTCGTTGGAAGGTAAGTTGTGTTTTCAAATTTCCTCCAGCCACTTATCTAGTCAACACATGCATTAGCACAAATGTAAAAACAACAATTTGTGATAATCGTTTTACCTCACAATATATCCTCAGCCACAGCAGTAGCTGGACATACATGAACACACGTGTTGGATTCATGTCTCAGTGGCACAAACTGGGTTAAACTGCGAGATCTGTAAGATCAGGCAGACTGGATAGTGTAAATAATTAAGTCAAATGAGATAAAACATGCTAATTACTAAACTTGGGGTACATGTTTCCCTGTAGTAATCTTCCTGTATCAAGATTGGGAACAAAGCGTATAAGGATATTTGTTAAAAAGCAAAACAAAAAAAATCTCTGTAAAGCTCAAAGTCATTTGTAGCTTGAAAATATCCTCATGAGAGAAACACATTTTGCTCAGTAGGCACTACGAGCCAGTGTATCTCCATTGAAAACAATAAAGAATTAAAGTATTTACACTGGAACTCTGTGCCCTGAGCCACAGCATTTCTCACCCTATTATAGAGTATCATCCCCAAGGTCCTCAGGTTCAGATTGTGCCTCAGAAATGACATCAAATAAAAGAAGAGTTACTTTGGGTGGAACATCTTGGCCTCCCTGAATAATAATTGTATTGCTCGCCTTCCCTTGAACCACGCTTTCTTTTTGCAGGAGCAGAAAAATTTAAATATTAAAATGACATGTTCTCTTTCGCTCTTCGTCTCCCGTGGCATGTCATTGTGAAGGAGGTGTCCATATATAGCTACGGACTACGAGCTGTCATCCCATTCTCATCAATCACATAGCACATACCCAGTCATTATTTTTAATAAGTCACCTCTCCCTGATGGCCGGTGGGGCTCTATCTCACCTGTCACAATGTGGCTGTCTCTGCCAGAGCTGATGCAAGGCACAGTAATGGACCAGAGGTGAAGGACCTGTGGCAGCCCCTAATCACCAACAGAAAACCAAATCATCTGACTGGATGGCATGTCTCAACTCACAATGGTATATGCAGTAGATGGCAGTTCTGAGGGATTGCTAAGATGAACTGAAAGTTAACTAGTTGTGCTTTTCATATATATATATATATATGCACACTCAAACTCACACCTCACACACATAATGCTGAACACTCCAATTAAAGGTCAACATTTCAAATGTTCAGATCTACATATGAGCTGAAATCTCAGGGTCTGGATTGTTCTAAATGTTTAGTTTATGACATATTAGGAAAAAACACTTTTAGATGTTTATGATCAATGAGAAGTAGTTGAAGGGTAGCCAATAGAAGACAGGGGTAGAACTGAAGAGCTGCTCTGAGTCCCATTATCAAAGTAAAAAGGCATTATTTTAAACTAGCACACAAATCATGCAAAGCTACTTTAGTAACATCCAGGAATAAATTCATGAAGTTGGAGATGAGCAAAATATGTCACATTTAATGCATTGCTAAGATTAGAATTTTTTCATCAAAAGCTGGCCTTGAAGATTGGATTCTCCAATTTCAAGAATGTCAAGAAGAGCCTTTAATAACGAGTTTGTTCAGAGTAAAGGACATGAGCTCCCTCTTCAAGCAGACAGTATTAATGTACATGTAGGACCTGGCAGCAGCTTAGCCTCATGCCACCAAGATCTGACACTCGCTCTCTGTTCTGTTCATATTTTTGCAGATGATGTGGGATGATGTTTTTCTTTGTTTGTTTGTTTTTGTTTTATTGACACAAGGTCTCCAGCTTGCACTAGAGAAGGTGAGAGTTAGCACCACCAAGTCTGTTCTCAGCCAGAAAAGGGTGGAATTCCAACTCCAAGTTGGGGATGAGTTGTTCCCCCGAGTAGAGGAGTTTAAACCTCTCAGGGTCTTGTTCATGAGTGTGGGAAGAATGGAGCAGGAGACTGACAGATTAATTTCTGTGTCATGTGCTGTTATGTGGAAGCTGCAACCATCTGTTGTGACAAAGAGAGAGCTGAGCATGAAAATGAGGTTGTCAATCTATGGTTCTATCCTCACCTATGGTCACAAGATGTAGAAGTAACCAAAGAAATGAGGCTACAGTCACAAGTGGTGGAAATGAGGTTCCTGAGTGGGCTCAGCTTTGTTCTCAGAGTACAGCTTCCAGTTTGGGTAGTTTGAGTATCTGGCTACGATGCCTCCTGGGCACTTCCCAAATGAGGTGTTCCAGACATGTCTGACGAAGAGGATGTCCAAGAGCAGACCAAGGACACCCTGCAGAGATCTCTCGGCTGCCTTGGGAATGCCTTGGTCTCTCTACAGAAGAACCAAGGAGGGTGGCCAGGGAGAGGGAGCTCTAGGCATCTGCACTGCCCCCACCTGACCTGGACCTTGTTGGTGTTTGCATGGACAGATGGATGGTCTCCAGTTAAGGTCCTTAATGGCAACCAAAGGGCTTAAAACAACACACCTTGGAGCGATATTTTTATGGATGCTTGCAGATTGCTAAATTAGTGAAGTAGTTAATCCCTACTTTGATGAATCTGCAAATCACATTTTACAATACAAGAAGTGTGAAAAAAGAGGGTGGAGTTTAACTGGCGGATAGTATTTATCAGTTCTGACTTTCACATTGGAGAAAGGGAAACTATCTGCTGCTCTCTTATACACAAAGGGTTGCCACAGCGGGTCGCTCTGCATATTTGATGTGACAGATTTTTATTCCAGATGCCTTCATGAAACAATCCCCAAAAGGACTTTTGTCTCCTCCCAGGACTGAACCAGTGATCTTTGGCTTGTTATGCAAATGGTTTTCACATGCACGATTCAACGAAGAAAAGATAATCAGATATTCACCATCACCAAAGGAAAAATTAAATGATTCTAGTGTTCTGAGCGATTTTTCTCTTGCACCACAAGCTGGTTTTGATTTTTAGGTTCTTTTTGTAAATAGGAAAATATTGGATGGACTGTAATAAAATGGTTACACTATTCACGTCTACCTCAGATAAAACCTGTTTTTGTCATTATCATGGAGTCCGTCATCTTTAATTTGTCTAACGCTTGCTGAAACATAGTCATTCACATCAATCTCTGGTGTACTTTTTCAGTTAATTGTTAACTAGAACCTGGTTACATGGTTAACAAAGAAGAAAGAACATGTAGAATTGTAGCTAAAACACAATCTTAATACTGTGACGAATGTAACATAACAATGATAGATGGTGCAGTCATCTATTGCTGTAATTGTCTATTCTTATCTTTATTGTGCTGTATTTTAAAACTAAACCATACATAAATATATATTAGTTGGAATTATCCAGTTATTTCCCCTATACCAACCATACCTTATTTGATTCACCGATTTTGCAGTTAAAGTACAAAAAATAAAATTCAAAGTAATCCCGTCCAATAGCAACATTATTTTCCAGTGAGCGCGATATGGTGAACAAAAACTCCATCCCAGGTACACGCTGAAGGGCATTCTTTGTACATTTTACTTGCTCAGACTGAGCTGTTCTCTGAACACATATTCAAACTGGCCGAAGAGGTACATCCCTGCTGAGTGTAATTGTAAAAGTTGCTGGATCAATGTACTGGATTACTACATCAAATAATTCACATGTGAATCCACATCCACATTTCTAAGGAAGCCCCCGGAGTTCATATGCCTGCCTCTGAAAAGCAAAGAAAGCTCTGTGAAACAACACAACTTCAAATTTGTCTTGCAAGTCTTTCTGGTGTTTGATAAAAAAAATATTTTTTTATAGTGGTCAATATTCAGACTGCAAGTTGCTTACCTCTTTATAACCTGCATGGGGATTGTGTTTGCTAGTTCCCCGAGATGTCTACCTGTAACTCTTAAACTACTGAAAGATAAAAACACAAAAAAATATGAAAGAGATTCAATCTTTCCTTGTCTTAGAGTCTCTGTGAATAAAATATTTTGCTTTGACACGATGACAAGGTTGGTGTTTTTATTGTTTTAGTCAAAAACAAAAGAACAGCAGGCCAAAATAGAATTGAAAAGTCTCTGTTGAGCAAATAGCTTTCACTACACATCACTTTCCTTTTTGTGTAAGAGACGCTGCCACATGAATTAGTGATTTTGGCTTAGCTTCCCTGAAAATGGGGAAGGATGACCCTGGGATAACACAATTTAATATACTGACCTGACAGCAGCTTCCAGCCATGCTGGGGCAGCATTTCATATCTGCTGTGCAGTAAAGTTACTGGCCCATGAAATAACATAGACCCAAATGAAATAACCACTGATCACAGCGACTGCTAATGATTTTGGAGCTAATTTAAAAGATCATGTGTGTGTATGGTTGTAATCAAGAGAGAGAAGGCAGGAGAAGCTGTGCGTATTGTCAGGTTTGTGCAATTCATTATCAATCAAGGGAAAGTGTCCAAGAAAATCTAAAAGGGATTACCAAATCAGTGCCTCTCTTTTTTTTTAAACTTATTGCTTCAGCCTTATTAAACAGAAAGCATGCCAATGGTGTGAGGAGTCCATTGTGTACGGAGGGGTATGTGTAATACCTGCTATTGTGTGAAACTATAATTACTGCAAAATTAGAAAAAAATAATAATCAACCACATGCCAAACCCATCTATTTGCAAGTTAGTAATTGAGCAGTTGGGCGTTTCCCCACAGCTACTCAATCAGCATGTAAATTAACATAAATATGAGGCTGTCTGTAACCAACGGGGATGCTTACAAACGGAGCGTGAAAAATTTGTTGTTTTTCTAACAAGTAGCTCATGATCAGAATTCACTGAACAGCTGACTTCTTTTTGATTTCATTAATAGTGTCAGTATCATTTTTCTACCTAAAGAATAAAATCTGCAAGGTGTAGAAAGATCATTTTTGAAATGATCCATTATATTCTTCCATTCCTCCGAGTTTATTTTGTGAAACATATAAAATACAGCAGATTTTTTGTTTCAGTCACAGCGGTGCAGTCGAGTTCCTAATGGCATGCTCCTGGAAATGAGCTCATCAGCTATACAGCAGACTCACACATTTTAACTCTATGGGAACAGTCAGTACCTGCCTCAGACGTACACGACCCGACTGTGAATCGCTCTTTATGTTTCAGCCTCTAGAATACTCTTGCTCAGTTCAGACAACTTGTACGTCAATCCGCAGCCATCCTCAGAAACAATATACAGTGCTGGAGGGTAGAACACACCTATGATTGAATTTACCGAACGCTCCTGTTGCATTAAAGTTGGCTCGGATGTTTACAGACAGCAGCTGCTTTCAGCTTTGATTACTTCCAGCGAGTTCGTATAGTGGTGGGAGAACACACGTATTAAAGCATCCAATAACCATTCATTTGAGCTTTTTTAAAGTCAGTAGGTGATCAGGAGACCATTTTTCTTTCAAATCATAAAGACGTGGGTTGTAAGGGAACACGGTAAGTCTGGTAACCTCAAACCAATGCCCTTCACATTTAAAAAAAATAAAATAAAACAGGCGACAGCACTATCTCGCTGTTGGTGATAAACTCGTTCATTAAGGGCTTTGTAGGAGGATTAGTAATAGGGATGCCATATTCCTATAGTGAAGCCAGAAAAACCACTAGGACAAATGGTGATGAGCCAGTGAGAGCTTTGTGTTGGATGAGTTCGCTCAACATTAGATTAACTCTGTGCTGCAGATTGAATGCTTACAGGATGTAGCTGGAAGTTGATATTGATTGGCTACTAAAAACTGAAATATACTGTCATAACTACAATGTCAGGCTGAATAATGAATAATGGATAACGACATTAAAAAAACATAGGATTGTAGGATCCACTGTCCAACTTTGTATCTATAATTCCAGGAGAGCAATATATGGAGAAGCCGAGTGATGACTTAAGCTCGAGGATAATATGTGCAGTTCCACTCTGTCTTTCCTGGAAAATGCATTCACAATGTCGCACTTGTTAGCACATATGAAAATAATAGAACCAACACAGCAAGTTAGAGGATTGCTTACTTTTCTCACCTCCGAACACCTGACCAATCACAGAAGTGGATTTCAGATTGCTGGTGTCAGAGATTTAAATAGAGGGTCGAACACAGAGCCCTCTAATCTGCAATCAGCAAGGTTCACGGAGAGGCAGTTTCTCAAACTATTCAACTGTCTGACAAGCTTTTCTGGTGACATTCTTAAACCAGCTCTGTTTTTCAAGAAGGTGCAAACAAACATTTCAGTGGGAAATCACTCAACAAGCGTTTTTATTAGCAATGCCTGTTGAGTGTTTTATCAGTTCACCTGCCTATTCATGCAATTATCCAATCAGTCAATCATCTGGCAGCAGTGCAATGTATAAAATTGCTCAATGACATTTTTAAAAACAAAACAAAAACCTTCAAGTAACCAAGAGTTTCAAGGATAAGTGTAAGACACAAGAGGAGAATGAGCAGACTGCTTGGTGCTGGATTATAAACGATAAGAATATATATGGTAAATGGCCTGTATTTATATAGCGCTTTACTAGTCCCTAAGGACCCCAAAGCGCTTTACACATCCAGTCATCCACACATTCACACACTGGTGATGGCCAGCTACGTTGTAGCCACAGCCACCCTGGGGCGCACTGACAGAGGCGAGGCTGCCGGACACTGGCGCCACCGGGCCCTCTGACCACCACCAGTAGGCAACGGGTGAAGTGTCTTGCCCAAGGACACAACGACCGAGACTGTCCAAGCCGGGGCTCGAACCGGCAACCTTCCGATTACAAGGCGAACTCCCAACTCTTGAGCCACGATCGCCCATATAGAGTAATATCCTTAAAATATAATACAGGGAGTCCTTTTATAGTATAAAAACTAACAAGCTTTTAATAACTACCTTACGGAAGCTTATAGACACTGCAGACTAAACTATGGGGACTAATACTAAGGCCATACACTTAACTGTGGCTGCAGAAACTTTTCTTACAAAGCAGGAAATACTCACTTCCCATAACAAACCTGTTATGTTAAACTTCACTCACACAGGTGCAGCTGCTTGTTGTTACATTGAGTAAAACCCTGGAGACGGGCGAGCTGTCGCAGATTTAATTCTTAACTCACAAGTGTGTTTACAGTTCTAGAGTTGTTTACAAGCTGGCCTGATTGACTCATTGCAATATGGTGTTCTTTCTTTATGATTTTTCTGCATAGTCAGTGATATTTTTTTTATACTTTTTATGTTCTTTATATGTTGATATTTTTACATGTTGATAATAATTATGTTTCCTCCCTTGATATTGTGACTTCTTTCCTAAATTTGCAGCATTACTGATATCAGGACTTCTTCCGGCCATGATTACCATGTAATGAAAATTTGACATAGCTGGAGCTTTGAGGTGAATTGGCCACAATGTTGGAACACAATGTTGGGTTCCACTCCTGTCAGCCAAGAACAGAAATTTGAGGCTGAAGTAGGCATAGGCTCACCCAAAGTGAACAGCTGAAGACCGTAGCCTGGTCTGATGAGGCTTGATTTCTGCTGAGGCTGGCAGATGGTGGGCTCAGAATGATTTCGTGAACCCAGCCTGGATTGTTACCAGTCCAGGCTGGTGGTAGTGATGGAGATTGTGAAATGTTTTGTGGTATATTCTGGACCTTCTATAAACAGAACTTTGTACCTTCTAATGGCTATTTTGTGCAAAATATGTTTCCGTATCACAAGGCTAAATCTGTCTTTCAGTGGAAGTTACTATGTATATATCCATGCCGATCAAAGGTGTTCTTAATAAAACGATCATTGGGTATGTACCAGCTTTTCAGTGTGTGTTTCATACTAAAAAGGCAGGGTTTAGGCAGTTTATTTTAAGGTGAGGCCAGAATCTGTTGGGTAAGCCCTGAATAATCACAAGGCATAACCTGCTCTTACTTTCACAAAGAACTGTTTGATATTCATATAGAGGATCAAAGGAGAAGGACACTTAGAAGCTATGTCTCAGTCTTTACGGTTGATGCTCTTACTAATCCCTGCACTCATAAAAGTAGGTTGCACTAAGTATCCCATATAGAGAGACTAGAAATGTGCAAGAGAAGCATATGATTTGCATAGCTGGGAAATCAAATAACAATATGGCACTAGGTCCTTGCTGCGGTAGAGTTAAGGAAGCAGTGAGATGACAAGTGATATGGACAGCTAAAGTGTAATTGGGGAGCCATCTGCATAAATGTGTTCAGCTGATCTTGCATTTTCAATATGTCAAAGCTGTACAATGTCTCCCTGCATTAGAATCCATCACATAAGCGCTCATCGTGGAAGCTCCCTGTAAGTTCATTGCTGGGGGAAGGAGAAAAAGAAAAGGAAATGTCTATATTGCCTCATTCAGCTGCATGAAATTGAATAAAATGATGTGAAAAAGACGTGTAGTGATGCTGGGAATCACCAAGAACAGATGTGCCAAATACATAAAGACATTTTTATAGTAGTTTGTTGTACACATAAATAGTGGAAATAGGAGTTGGTTGAAGAACACAGCAATATGAATTCTGATTAAATGATTGTGGGCTGTATGTAAAGGTGAGCACAGCGAAATGACACGTATCAACCAGTTGTCATTGACAGTATCTCATGTGGATTTGTTAAAAGAGCACTTGTGGATAGAATCTATTTTTGCATGCTCTGTATGTGTCTGCGCAAGTGGTTTTAATGAGGTCAAATAAGGACAAATGAGTAGCTGAAATGATCATAAGCTGGAGTCTGAAGTGACAGAAGCCTGATATTCAGAGTGAACGTACATCCACTGGTAAGCATTTTGTCCTAGAATCAATGTTAGCATCTGCAGCTCAAGCACAACTTGTATTTAGCATGATGAAACCTTTGGGATTTAATTTCCCTCAAACAAATTTTCCGAAAACACATAAAAGCCTCTTGTTTTATACAAAAGGAGTTTACAAAGTCAAACAAATGTTCCACTTATTTTATTAGTTTTTTTTCCTACTGCTTTCTTCTATTTTCTCACGAGGAATTCCAGACTAAACTAAACAATAATGATGGTATATGTCTTTGAACTGTTTCAACACAGTGGCTGAAAACCCTGCTCCTCCTTTGGTTCTTACTAATCTACATGATGTACTGTAAAATGCCTCATTTACTGGGAGGTGTTTTGAAGGTCAGGAAGCAGGAATGACCCCAGTCGCTAGAAAAACAATTTTTTGAGGAACATATCCAGAGATAATTAACCACAGCAAATTGAAGCTGCTACATCTGCCCCAATCTGTTTATGCCAGCGTGAAAAATTTCCATTCAGTTCTCTGCAGTGTGATTTATTGGGTTCTGCTACAACAATAATGGCTGCAAAACAAGTTTAAACAACAGTTAAAACAGAATATAATTCTAGTGCTATTTTCATATGCCTGTCTCTGCCTTCACAGCCTCACACTGGTGCTTGGTTGTTCTTTAGAGCCATTGGTAACACTGGTCTGTCATGTAGTTACATCACGAATACATCAATACATCCAAACTGCTCCCCTGGCATTATCAACTGCTGGACAGAACAGAACAGCCTCTCGCGTATTCAGTCTTAGGGAAAGAAAAAAATCAGTCTCAGAGAATGTCAGCAACAGGGCAAGTAGTCCCTTGGCTTCCACCCTCAGCATATAAGAAACTGACAAATGTCAGGGCCTCCATCATGAGCTGCTGGCCTTTCCAAAACTGAGAGAGCCAGACACACCTGTTTCACCTCCAAAAAGACAATGAAGACGAGAAACAAAGATTCACAGAGACAAAGCACCAGTCTGCCACCTTCCGTGCATCACCTTCGATAAATAAAGCAGTCATCACGCAACATTTCCTCTCTTAAATCAAGGACAAACTCAGAATTTGAATGAAATCTCTTTGAATATCTACCCGCACCTATCCCCCTCCTATCTCTGTGCACACATACACAAAGGTATTGATTCTGTTCTTTTTTTTTTCCTGATGGCTGAACTTGAGACACTGGCTGAGTCCACGCTGACGTAGTACAAAGTCATAACACTTCTCCCTAAAAGACATGTGAATGCTCAGAGGTGGAGAGCAAGTCCATCTGTTCATGTACACGTCCATCTGTTCCACAGATTCATCCTTTCTATCTACATTAACATCCACACCGGCCTATTTCTCTGACTGACTGACTGGGTTTTGCATCATACAATATAACTTAGCCGTAATTAACTATCCAAAGCCGTCTGCTTAGAAGTTATAAAAACTAAAGCATGATTTTGCAGCTCTGCACAGCACTGAGAGCGCTGAAAGCACTGACCTTTCAGTTTTAGGTCACAGAAGCCTAGCATCCCAAGCTTAGTGCATCTTTGTGGCCCTGTGAATTTCAGTGTGACATTTACTTGTTTTATTCTGCTTTGAAAAAAATGGAATATTCAAGCACTTAAGGCCAGTTGCACCAACTGGTCTTTACTAGCTTCTACGCTGGTTCTAAGAACAGACTGTAACCCTGAAAGACCAGAGCAAAGGAAATAGAAATGTCACCAACACTGAAAACCAGAGGCCTTCACAGGGAGTACAGAAACCCTCTGACTGCCAGGCAGTCTAACTTAAACATGAAATGGTCCACAGGGAAATAAATAAATAATAGTTGCGAGCAGGGTAGGCTTAGAAAATGATGGAAAACTTGAAAGATAGTATATGCTAAGCAAAGAAGGCGTTTCGTTAAATATAAATGTGAATATCAGTACACAGCGATTGATGTTTTTGGAGAAAATTCAAGTGCATTTACTGGTTTGATTGGAAGGGAAAGCACTTGTTAAAGCCCGAAACAATTGGGCTCAGACCTCAAGTGACATCAAGTTTAAAAAGAGCTGCGACCTCTAATTCAGCCCTTCATTTTTTTTATTTTACATGCCCAGTGGAATGGCAAAGTTCATCTAATGTAAAGATCTATTACGTCCAAACTTGGTATTATGAGCCTTACAGGCGTATACTATATTGTAGAGAAAAAAGGCTTAAGCCCAGATGGTGCAACTGCTCTAACAATTATTTCAGTCTTAAAACAGGAAGTCATGACTTATGACTTATAGCTTAACCCCAGATGTGATTAGTGCAAACAAACCCTTGGTCTCAAAATGAAATTCAGCTGCCATAGTTTAACTTTTTCAGGCCATAATTAATATCAGGTCAGTGCCAATGCTGTACGCTGATATCCATCATTAATGTATGATCTTCTGAAAGGCACAGCATCAGGTGAGTGTCTATAATGACGTGCAATAAGTTTGGTATCACAAGGATAAAAATTTAGCAGAGAAAAGGCAGCTTTTTGAAACTGCAGGTATTATTTAAAAGTTCTATCATAAGTAAATGAATCTCCCGAGTTTCAATTCTATATGGCCCAGAGATTTTGATATGGATTGCAAATCTGATGGTGCAGCATTTGTCAGTGGTATGTGGTAAAACGCAACACATCCGCCTTTATCATCACTGACAGGTGCGCAGGTGGTTTTTCTCACACTAACATTCATTATACTTTTGCAAAGCTCAAGCAAAGTGAGAAAAATGATTGCCGGCAACATTTAACTGGATCCAGTCCTGCAGGGTGAATAATAAACAAGAAATAAATAAATAAATAATAATAATAACCTGGCATCTACTGGCTGATATTGACATGCATTTGTTGACTCATGCATGTAGGCAGAGCAATGCCTTAGTGTGATGAATAATGATCTTTACTGGCAAAGAGAATGATTAATGAGCTTCCCATTACTGACACAGAGACCGTATGCAGAAGAATGTGCTCGCCTGCTTAGTGTAAAATTTAAGGGGTACAAGCAGCTGTGTGGGATCCATTAGTGTTTAGTATTGTGTGTCTGTGTGTGGATACAAGTCTACTCAATGTGCCATTTATCTGAGACATCAAAAAGAAAACAGGTGCTCTATGTGAAACGTAAAGCACCGTATTAAACAAGGTTTGGGGGAGCACTGTGCACTGGCTTAATTAACACTTAAAACCGGCTAACATCACTGGGCAAATTATTCTCAAACCAAATGAAAACATGAATAAGGTGTTCAAAGTATTCTTTTGCTGCTACGCACAAATATGAGCCACATCCAGAGCAGGTTTTAAAGATAAGGTCAAGTCATTATTCTTTTTCCGTATTCTGATGCATCTCTGCATTTCTTAAATTCAGTTCTCTCTGTCTGCTTTACAACACTACGTTTACTCATTAAAATGACCCTTATTTAATGAATGAACACATGTAGTGACAGAAAACAGGAGCAGGAGAGCTCTACAGTCTATTTCATTAATCATTGTATCTCACAGACGCTGGCTAATAACTAACCCCAATTACCTAAATGTGAAAGAGAGGAAACATCCGTGGTTATTGTAAGTGCCGTCAAAGATGACGTGTTAAAAATGAGATAAGGCTGTGAGACAGCACATACAGAACACAAAGCACTATCAAAGTTATTTTCCTATTAAAGAGAAATTGCTAATTTTCTAGCAGGCATTGGCTTTGTTTTTATAAAAAACATCTTAATTTTATTCCTTTGGTAAGAAAGATGTGAGAAGGCATTGAACACTGAACAGAATATTAATAACAGGCTCAAAGGTGGGTTCAACTGTTAGAAAGGTTTATCTATAATTACAATAATCAGGACAGAGGTACAATGTGTGCGTGCTCTTCATTTTTTTATTGTTTTTTGTTATTGGTATTTACACCTTGAAATTGCTCCTGAAACATCTCAGGGAGGAAAGTTTGCAGAAACAACCCGAAATGAAAACTCAGGCATCTTTCTGGCTACACTACCGCAAAACTACTCGCCAGGCACAACCAACAACTTCTGCAAAATAAAACAGAATTTAAGGAGGCTTATTGTCCACAAACAAAATAGGAATCTCAAAACAACAGGAAGAGATTCAAATACATATGATGACTGGTCAAAATTGATGGACTTTCACAGGAAAGTACTGTCAGATTCTCATCCGCCATGCAAAAAGCACTTGGTTTGGAAAGTCTCCGCTTTTTCAAATAGACAATGATCTCAAACACGCTGGCAATGCAGTAAAAGCATACACACAATGGAACACTATTAGTCATGAATTGGCCTCCCCAAAGCCCAGACCTCAGCAATACTGAAGCAGCGTGGGATCATCTCGACAGAGAACAGAACAAAAAGCCAGCCAACATCCAAAGAAGAGATTCAGAATGTCCTTCAAGAAACCGGGAGAACTATTCCTGAAGTCTACTGAAAAAAAATACAAGAAATCTTTTCTAAGAGAATTCAGGCTGCACTGAACAATAAAGGTGTTCAACCTACTATTCAGTTTCAAGCTTTTGAGAATTGTCCAGACACTTTTTTTCACTTACATATTCCATTTACATATGTTTGCACGTGTTTCATAAATGCCAGCACCAATTTCCTGTTTTTGTAGCAAAAGAAAACAATGCAAGAGACTTTTGTGCAGTACTGTATAGTTTGTGGCGAAAGATGCTAGGACTAGAGACTTACATAGATATGCAGCAGTTTTCAACCTTATACCATGTGAATAGCAGGTGTTACTGAAAACAAAATAAATAAATAAATAAATAAATAAACAATTAATATTACAGCAAGTATTAATAATATATATAAAAGTAAACCTCTGTGGAAACACCTTACAGATTTCCTGCTCTACCTTAAGCCTCTTGGGTGGAGCTTCATTAATAAAGGAAAGTCATGTAGCGGTATTTGCCTCCAGCTGTGTTGTCATTCTGAGCTCTCAGCCATTCTCACACAGCTGTAATTGCCCAAAGAGAAATAGCTTGATGAAGCGTTTCAACCTGAGCCTAAAAGTCAGCATGTCCCACGGAGTCATGCCAGGATGGGAGGTGCGATGAAAGCCTTTTCACAACCTTTCAAAGGCTTTTCTCTGATAGGTTTTCTGCATGCGGAAAGCACTCCTCGGTAAATGTTCATCTTTTCCTGATGCAGACCTGCAAGAAGTTAGGCTGAAGTGAAGTTCTGAAGCGATAACAAGCGCTGATCCACTTCTCACTTTCTTTGCCTGTAAACCACTGGGGAGTGTCCTCCAATTCTTCCAGTTATCTCTGAGGGAAACTGCTCTAACAGCCTGCTTTCAACCTCGGAGAGTGTTAACAGCAAACTGCAACCAGCTTGGATGTTTGGCCTTTTCAGAACACTGGTTTTTACAAGGACATGCAAACTCTCCCTCAAGCCCTCAAATTTATGTGGGCACAAAACAGACTTTCAATTCAATCCTCCAGATGCCATCAATAAACATTCTTGTAATTAATCACAATGGCTGATTTGCACAGTTTTGCACTGGACATATGGCGAGGCGTCATGTTTCCACTTTTTTAAGCTTACAATAAAGTGCTTACACAAACTACCAATCAAAAGTTTGACGTGCACACTTTGTAACATATGGAATAAATAAATGAATCAATAATCATTTTAACAGAATACTGTATCTACATCGGCAGAGAGAGGCATGTTTTTAAAACCACTGCAAGATTGTATAACCCTAATATGACTTTATCACGTTAAAATGCTGATTATCAGATTGTTTTAGATTTTATGATTTTATTAGATGATTATTAGATTAAAAACAATTATATTCGTAAAAGTCATACCTGTATTCTTGTTCTAAGAAATTAAGAACATCTCATGCATGAAACTGTCAAAAGCTTTTAGGCATTTTGGACAAAAAAAGTCTCTTTATTGAACAAAATAAAAAACAGAGCTTTAGCCAGGGAGACAGTTTGTAAAGTGCATAACTGAGGAAGAGGACAAACACATCAGAGTCTGAAGTTTGGCTCCTAACGATTCTTCAACTAAGGGTAAGAGGTGGGGCACACCCTGGAGGGGTCATCAGTCTGTACAGGGTGAGTCACAGAGACGGCCAATCATTCAGGCTCACACTCATTTCCAAACCTGTAACAGGCTGGTGAACTCAGGACCTTCTTGCTGTGAGGTGACACTGCTAACTACCACACTAATTTGTCACTCAGTTACATTTAATAGCATTAATTTCTAATTAAATATAGATTACAAAATTAACTCAAAGGACTGGCTGGTGCAGTCACTGGTACTCAAATCTATTATGCTGCTGTGGGAACAGTTTAATAGGTGGACTGTATGATCCGTAGGAAGGGTCTGTTAAATTAATTCAGCTTCCAGAAACCACTTGAGGAATTAACAGTTGAATTGTCTTTAGATTATTTCATCTAATTGAAGGTCGCCAAGCTGTGATTGTTAAATTACTCCTTACAAAAAGTAGCGTCTTAGAGGGACGAAAGTATAATTGAAAATCCAAATGATTATTTATAACCTTGTTGATGTTTTGATTTTTTCTTTTAATGAATAAAATGTAGTTTTCATTTAGAACCTTTTGTTTTCTGTGTGACCCGTGTCTTTTAAACAGGAACTTATTCCTCAGAATATCATAAAAAAAGCGAGTCAGTCATTGTTAATGAGTTGTCAGCCATTTTTAAAACACTTTCCACAACTTGTGATAAAACTAAACTCGATCACCTTTGTATGACTGTAATGACTGTAATTACAAAATGATGCACTGATCAGGAAACCAGTCACGTTCTCTTTTGTACCTGCATATCTGTTAAAGGCTCAAACTAGCACACGCATACAATCGCACAAATTATACTGAATATAACAGGTAAGACCTTTAAACCTAAGTGGGAATAAATTCTTCCTTTTATCCATTTCCCTTAAAAAAAAGAAAGTTTTACCTTGGCACAAAATCCATTCTTAGTGAGTAAGTGCCAGAAAAAAACTGACTAACCAATATCTGGTTTTCGCCTGCCATTATGCCCAGGCAGTTTGATAAACACAAGCATGATTTGCATAGTTTAGAATTCAGACAGTGGAAAAAATGGGCAGCATGGTGGTCTGGAGATTAGCACTATTATACACACCGTGACCCTGAATTTGATCAGCAGAAGAGAATGGATGGACAGATGGAATTGGAATATAAATTTGAAGATACAATATTTTATTGTATGCAGTGTATGCTTACTTTGACACATTTGCTGCCTATATATCAGACTAATTCTTTTCATTAACATTCCATATTTAAATATTTAGAATATTTATGTTTTAAAATTAAGTTGAAATGAAATATTCCTAGAGAGACCTGAAAGATGAAGGCTCTACCTCCCATTCTACTTTGAAATATCCTGGGAACCATAAGTAAGCCAGCACTACCAGAGCAAAGTGCTCTATTGGGGCTATATGCTACTACGAGGTATTTAATTAATAATATTATGCAGTTTTAATTAAATTTGATATTTTCCATATCACAGTCATGTTTGCAATAAGATGAAGTGCAATTTTCAGCATGACCAATCTCGTACAGGGGCAATTAAAAAAAAACTACAATAATTTCTAGTCAAGGTTTATCACTGGATGTGAGTCATCAGCCACTTTTCCACCACAGAACTTTTTTTCCCCCCATAGACTGGGATTGATCACAAGGACCAAAGACTGAATTAAGCTCTGGGGGAATTATTTTACTCCACAGGATGTTCTTGCTCGGGTGTAGTACTGTCTGAATGTTCAGGAACTCGGGGTGGGCTTACAACTCTGAGCATTTCTCATTATAGCCTCTCAAGCAGCTTACATGCAACATTTCAGCCAGTCTGCCTCACTCATCTCACAGTGATCTTTAGTTCAATTTGCTTGTGTTAAAGCACACTGCAGAAATGGTTTGTTATTATATGTATGTGCAACATTCAAATGTATCCCCCATTTTAATGAAAAAGACAGAGATCACAACGGTGGTCGGTTGAGGTAAAAGACGAGTTGAAATGGGGAAAGAGGTGAAACGCACACAAAGAGATATTTGTGAATGTAACCAAAAATCCTGTCTGCTGAGGATGCTCTACTCTGTGTGTCTATACCACCTGCAAAACAGAGTCACAGACCTGCAGGTCTGACACAGAGAGATCAGAAGAGAGACAGATAGCAGAGGTGTAATCTGGTCATTTAGAAAACAGCCATGTGTACGACAAAAATCTTTAGACTGCAGTGGAAGCATAGACAATAATGATCTGCAGGAGTTCCTTGAAAAAAAGTTTCTGGTACTGAAAAGTTTCCAGGTGCTTTGAGTAGAAACACAATTATTCAGTGAGGAGCAGTAAACTACATGGATTAAAAATTGGTTCAGATACTCTTTATCTGCTGCAGATAGTTTATTTTTTAGACCTGCCAGGTCTTCTTTTGTCCACCACTTTTCCAGTTTCAATTTTTTTTAACAACACAATGCACACCAGGCTGAAATATGCCAAGTCTTTGGCTAATAGCTCTTTGGGAATCAATGTGCTAGAGCAAAAATATTATTTTATGCTTGCCAAACTGTGTTATCTCTGGCGTTTTTTTGTATTTCAACTAAAGAAATGGGGAAACTTTTTTGGGAACAAGCCGCTAATTTAAAATGTGTTCCTTGTTAAGATGTCTGTTATGTGTAGACACACCCATGGTTCATCCCTTTTTTGTGCTTGAATGATTTATAGATCCGTGTTACGTGGCTCAGCAAACAGAAAAATATCCCTCTGAAACTGATCAGGTTCAAGGACTGAACTGAACATGAGTGAAAAAGCAACAAACATGCAAAGAAGAACTTTGAAAGACCTTCAGTAAGCCCGGAGAACTCTCTTTGCCACTTTAAAAAGTTTCAAGAACGTCTGGCTGCTTGCAAGCGAAATACAAAGAAATGCAGAGCAGCTCAAGTTGTTTGCACGGTACTCGGCAATTATCTCATCATTTTTATGGTCTGGTGCACTGCTGAAATTCTATTTTAACATTCTTCTAATGAGTATTTGTTGGCTCACGCCAACATCAGTGGTTTTGTCTTTTATAATTGCGCCAAATCTTTCTTTTTTTACTAATTGCTCTTGAGATTTGTTGATACTAAACCTCTTTAAATCTGGTTTCAGTGGCAGATTTATCTTTACCTTTCCAGGCTGCTAATGCCTATCTCTTAACATTTGGTTTTGGGCTCTCTTAGGAGAGAGATAAATGATCTGATTGTCAAGCTTCTGATCCAGCAACAGGATTTAGTGACACTTTCCTGACAACTTCCACTGCAGCAGCCAATAATTACTCAAACTGGAAAATAAATGGCAGCATTAAGTAGTATTAGTGGTAAATGGTGGTGAGGGTTTTGACTGAGTGTTCTATATTTCTCTCACCATTCAAGCAACAATACAACCTTGAAAGCCAAAGAGAGAGCCCATCGGCCTGTCAATTTCAAGATAAAGAGAAAAGCAGCTTCTATCAAGAAAAGTCGAGAGTGTGGAGAGTGGAGGCACTTATAAAGCCTTATTTAGAGCATGCCCATCTCAACAATGGCAAAGTTGTGATGGTCAGTAGTTACAGCATAGTTTGTTCCCCATGTGTATTTCGGATGCGATGATGTCTGTGGTCTATAATAAGGCAGACAGAGAGACAGATGAAGGTGGACAGACAGTACAAGGTAGCTGTAAATAGAAGGATAGGGACAGTGTCATGGTAAATAATGAGCTTGGGGAGCTCTTCATATCCCCGTTGCTTCCTGTGTTTAAAGAGGTCAGTCGCCAAATGGACTGCAGGCTAATTGACTTTTAATTAGTGTCTGATCAAACACTTAAGCAGCCATGCTAATACACACAAACACCGCAGCCTCTATGCAGAGATCCCCACAAAATGCCTTTCAACATCAAATGTGAATTTAAAACAAACGACTGCAAGACGCGTCTGATGAGCCACCGGCTTTGCTTGCAACTCAACCTGGTCTTTAAATCTTCAAGGAAGATAAATTACCTTGTAAAATGCTAGTTTTAATGACCGTGCATTGTGAGGAGTCGTTGGGGACCATTAATTTATAAACTAGTGAGCATCTTGTAACTCAGAAACAGCTATCACTTCTTTTTGTGAATGCAATAAAAACTGAAAAAAATTTTTACAGGCAGATGGGCAAAACGAACCGGTTATTGTTCACTCCTCCTCGGTCTTTTCCATGTCCGCTGTGTCTTTTTTTTCACCCTCATCCTCCCTTCACACTTCTATTTGAAAGCCGTAGGTCTGTATAATAACATTTAATGTGAGGATTGTCGTGGCTTTCTGATCGCAGCAAAAGTGCCTGTCACCGGCAGATCAACACCTCCACTCTGAGCTCAATGCCCTGTCACGCCCACTGTGGCTGAGTGCCGCTTCGGTTTGGAAAAGAATTGGAAAGGAGGGAGCAGGAGTGAAAAACAGTGAAGAGGATAAGATAAACATCCTTTGAAATTAGAGACAATGTGACAAAGAAAGATTCACACCAAAGTTAGCCATGAATAAAAATACTGCCAGCACAAAGGGAAATGTGCAATTCCAGGAAACATTTAAAGCCCCTGTGTGTGTCTCCTGCAGAGCAAAATGAGGACTGTGTGGTTTACGCATGCAGATAATACAGTCTAGCATTTGCCACCGATGAGTATCTGTGTGGGCGTGAAGAACCATCTAAGATATGGTCTGATTGTTCTCTCCGATGAGGTGAATGTCAATAGGCATAGTGCTCTCCCAGTGTGAGTGTTGCACCTTGGGCTACGGTGTCACTGACATTTAACTCTGACGGGAATAAAAATCCTTCTGTAAGGTGACTGATGATACAAGCCAGCTGCGATGACTCAGCCACACTCTGCTGAGCTGCAGTGATAAGTAGAGAGAAATCAGTCCATCTCTTCTCTGATTGAGCTCATTGTGAAGCAGGAACACTCAGTGACAGCCCAGCGAGGCAGCCCAGCAGCAAATGAGAAGCGACCAAAGATTAATATCTGCTACGGCTCTACGTCGCAATGACCGTCAACAAATTAATGTACTGTACATAGAGTCCAGTTTCACAGAACTGTGGAGTCTCTGTGATTGTCTTTTATTGTGAAAAAGAAAAAGAAAACACCTCTGCGATGGGGTGGAATCACTCCGATATCATGAAAGGTCAAAACCAAACACATCACTTTTCACTGTACCAAAAGGTCATCTGAGGCATAATTTCCACTGTGGATATCTCTCAACTGGATCTGGTTACTGTATCATCACGGCAATGGAGCGTCACGGTAGGATGAGTGACTTTTGGCATCTGACGTTCCACAAGAAGGTAAGGCCATTTATTTTCTCAATAGACAGTTAGATTTAGATGACTCACACAGCTGGAGCATGAAACCTTGCTGACTGAATTTCAGTGGAACTTTTGAGAAGGTACATTTAAAACATATTGGTTCTTTGATGGAAAATGTTACAAGCCTATGTCTGCAAAAGATAGGGATTAAATTCGACTGATTATTAACCCAGGGTTGCTGTGGGGCTAGAAGCCTATCCCAGCTCGCACTGGTTGAGAAAAGCTCTAATTAGCTGCATTAAAATCTTACATATTTGTCAATTTCCCCATAATATTTTGGCCCAGATTTAAATAGAGCTTACAAAATATGTTTTCAGTTTTATGATTATCTACAGCCATCCTCCATATCAACCTGCTGGAAAAACATGATTTCTCCGAGATGCCCCTGAAATACCTAAAATGTGTTAAATTATCCAGGTGTCTTCTGTGTGTTCTACCAATTTTCAGTTATACCAGATTTATGAGCAGCAGGGACTGCCTTTCTGTCCCATTTTTTTTCCAAGCTACAAATCACACTTAATTTTTGATTAGTGAGGCTCTCTGAAGAGGTACTCAACTGGGAAGCAGCACTGGATATGCTTCCTTACACAGATAAAGAAAAGCTTTGGACTTAATCTGCATATTTTCTGGAAATAAGAATATGTGATGTGGTGCTATAATCAGTGTGTCCTTCCAAAAACATGCTTATCTTGAACATACAGTGAACTTATTTTTAGGAGGAAATATTACGAGCATGCTTCCACCTGGAGATTCAAATCCTGCCTGCTATGACATGTACAACTACTCTGTCACAGTTTAGCGTCCATTTACTTGCAAAACTTGTGCAAGACTCGAATATTATCAGAAGCATTCCCTATACTTAGCAGTGGTACCCTGGAGTGATTGCAGAATCAGCAGGCTATCACACATACCTTTTCTCAATCTCCACATTTGTGTGTAAAAATGGTCTTCAGGTATCAAACCATTTGCTATTCCACAAGCTGAGCTTAGGAATGAGACAGAGGACATGCTGAACTCTGGAGGAAGAAGTGACAAAGAAATCTAACAGCTTTTCTCCCCTTAAGGAGCAAAAGTTTCTAGGTGGGAGGTCTTTAAAGGGAGGTAGGAAAAAAATCTCTAGGGAGCTGTCAAAATGTGCAACAAAGCCAAAGCAAACATCTTCTTAGCTCTTTTAGCAAGAAAATGTGCAATATTCAAGTTGCAGCATGAAAAACTGTTGCACAGCTAAATGCAGGGTAAACACAGGTACAACGTGGTGTGAGGAAAAAAGTCCCACTGAGTCCCCTCCAGCTATAAAATGGCAGCCTCATATCTTTCAGATAGCCGCCATTGGCTCCCAGTAGAATGAATCCTTTGAATGGCCCATTAAATCATTAAAACAACCTCCCATTCAGAAACCTCCGCTGCATAAGTTATTAACTACACAGAGCGTCACACACAACACTAAACTCTCGCTAAATTCTCACAGGAACACTTGAAACGCACAAAAAAAGAAGATAAAAAGATAAGAAAAAAAAGCCCACTGAAAGTTTAACATGGAATTTCAAATCCACATGAAATCATATTGCCTCTTTCTTACAGCATTTCTTTGAACAGCCAGTAATGAAGCCATCTTCTAATTTCACAGAAATAAAAGTTCGACTTCGAGCTCTGACAGCATGTGAGAATGACAACTGTAAAAAAAAGATGTTTCACCTCATCAATATACACATTTTTATAGGCTACATGAAATATGACTTTATTAGATTTTTTTTTTTGCTGGATAAAGTGTGATATTCAAAGTTTCTACAAACAAGTGTCTGTTTAGGCCAAAACTCTGTGAATTCCATCACATGAGCAAAAAGTGTTAAAATTAGTCATCTACAAGAAACCCAAAAAGCCACTTCTGTACCTTCTGTTAGGTCAGCCCGAGTCTCTTAGTGTCCCATGCATTCATGTGTGCAGAGGTTATATTTTCTTTTAGCAGATGGATGGCGAGAGCCAATGCTAATGAATTTTATGGTTTCCATTTGTCCTCTAGCCTCACATCTGTCCATCGTGTCCCTGAGCTTATTGCATTTCTGTTGAGATTGAGTTTAATGCTTTACAGTGGCAGTGGGAGTTGTATACTCTTTTCGCTACTACTACAGTAGCCTCGATAAATGTGATGAATCCCAAGAAGGCTTTAAACTGCACTGTGAATTTCCAGAAGTGAAGTGCTACATCACTCCACAACTGCTTTAGCAGAACTTGTGGTTTTAGGCAGTTTGATCTTTGGCTATTTATGAAATGTAGTTTGTGTATCTTTCAAAAAGAACAAGAGGAGGAAAAAAAATATTTAATGCCAGATTCTTTTGCTCCAGGTTTATTTTTCTTTGTCTGGCACACAATGCTCCCTTAAAACCTCTCCACTCATATTTCCCTTTATTTGAAGTGTACACAACCAGCCACACAGAAATAAAATATAAATAAAATATATCCCTTCTCTCCTCAATCGTCTCTAAATGTGTTCTTTTATTTCTTGAGTGTCTGGATGTCTAGACCTATTCTGTACCTACGACTCAGCCTGCCTGGCTGCATAGCCACACAGTCACAAATTGTTCTTCAAATTGTGAGCGACAGCAGGCTGCTTGCTGGAGGCGACCGGGAACAGTCTGAAGCAGGCCGGAGTTTTTTCATCCATCTAACGTTAGGATGCACAAGGGGGAGGAATGTCCTGGGCATGAAGGGGGATCTATATAAAACAAGTGATATAATTTAGAATTTGTGGTAAGAAAATTAAGCTTTAAGCTTGTCTACTATATTTTTGGTTATTTTTTATATCACTGGCATATTTCTTTAGAGTAAAAGAAGACAAAGGACCTGCAAATGGTAAAAAAATAACTAAAAAAAGAAAGGTGCTTTTTTTAAGTCTATCGTGGAAACACTGCAGATAGAAAACTACCAGAAGACCAGCTATATATATAAAAAATGGCCATAGTATATATTGTTTCAGTCGTTGAACCCCGAGGCTTGGACTGATAGTTTGAACCGCAGCGCTGAGGACACAGTGTCAGGCCACTCAGTCCTTCTTACGCTGAACTGCTGGTGTGATGCTGCTGCCCGAGGCTACTGTCTACACTGTCAACCACTCCACCACCGTCTTCTTCACTACTTTATAAACATCTCCTCTTCTCTTGTCAATGTTTTGAAAGATTCAAATAAGAAAGTTTTGGAGTTCAGTGAGATTTGTATTTGAAAAGGCAAAGCGATTCAGAATCTGAAACAACAGATGATGAAGTGCTGGTGAAGATGAGAACAGCTTAGCACCAGAGTTTACTGAGAAAACACGGCTCTATGTAAATACACGCATTTGCATACTTCAACCAGACGTTTATGTACGAAGAACGGGTTGTGATGGCTGAAAGGAAACAATTTGCAAAACACAATGCTAAATCCTACATATAAATAAAACCAACACATTCATTCAGCAACTCCCAAAGCACTGAAATTTTAGGAAAATATTAAAAACCTGACAGACACACTTGATCTAAAGCATATTTTGTAGGCATTACTGTCCAAAATTACTCAGAAAAACTGACTTTCAGCATTTTTGCATTAATCTGCTGCAAGAAACAGGATAAAAAAATAACATTGAAGAATACAGGATCTTTAGTAGAGCCCTTTTTAGCTTCCTGTTATATGGTGGGTTTGCAAGAATAGCGGTCAACTTGGGAGATGGGTGTCGCTGTACTCCAGAGGTTTGCAAACCACACTGAAGTTGAGTTATGCACAAAAACTAGAATCGAAGCAGGTTTTGTGTTTGAGGATGTGATTTGTCATAAGCAGTGAGACGGTGTGTGCAATCTGAGCCCTCAGAATTTATTCTGTGCCTGATATCCGGCTCTGATGCACACAACAAGAAGGCAAGCTGCTCTCCAAATCAGAAGGTGCAAACAGTACTGTTACTTTTTCAGTGCCTGAATAAATCTAGAACTTCCCAACTTCTGACTGGATGGGAAAGACGCACATTTGATTGGTCTGAGCCAGGCTCAGCGCAGAGCTACAAATAAACTTTGTGTAAACATCTTTATTTTTGATTTTATTTTCATTAAATCTATTTGGTAACCTTAGTGTTCCTTGCCAGGCTCTGTGGTCTTGCCAACAAACTCTATAAAGAAAATTACAGCTGGCAGATAAATAATAGTCCAGTAGTGATACTGTAGATTATCAATTGCAGAGACCTGAAAACAAGCCTGCAGCAAACAGTGTATGAAAACAGCTCTTTGTATCTCAGTAATGAAGCTGTTTTGCCATGAGACTGCCGCCTTAAAAAAATGCAATCCAGCAATAGAGACGAGCCAGTTTGACCATATCTTTGTGAAAACAACAGTGGGAATTTTAAAGAAAGGTCTGATTACTAGTCTCCAACAAAATGAGATCTTTCTTTTTCAAAGAAAAATAAGGCAGAGAAACTGTCTATTCTTCCTGTTTTGACTGCAGTTGTGAAACCCCAAAAAGAAAATCTTATATCCCTTTAACACCGTTTGCTGAGCTGACCTTGGAGACACTTTTTTCACTCTGTTTCATGTTGATTTCCCTCTTCATCCTTCATTTTATCTTTTCCCATTCTCCTCTCTCCCCAAAGTCTCACTCTTGCCTTATCTTGCCGTTCCCCCTCCACATCTGCCTGCGACCCTCCATTTCATCTCAATATTTGCTTCAGCAACTAGAAAACAGTCCCGGTGTGAGAGAGAGACGGTATGCCCGACACACTCTGTATCTTTAAATTAAAAGAAAAACGCGGATGACAAGCAAGCGATGATGTCTTGGAGGACATCATCTTTCCTCATGTTGTGCTTTTCCATGTTATACCCCTCTGACCTGTCTTCCCCATGTGATGTTTGTGTAATGTATGTATGGTCGGATGGGTAAGATGGCGCCGCCATTTCGTGCAATAGGTCGGCAGCCTTAACATGAAATTTCCCCTTGTGGGATTAATAAAGGTATATCAAATCAAGCACTTGAAGGGTGAGTAACACTGAAGAATGAATACTGAATAAAAATTCTCAAAGAAAAAAAAGGAAGTAAAACTAAATATAGAAACCAAAATGAAAGAAATACTATCAAAATGAGTCAAATTATTGGTATGTCGGGGAAGATAACAAGGGGAAAATCAGAGTGCACAAAAAAACTGACCTTTCAGCATGAAACTTTTAACAACGGTATTCAGACAGCTCCTCATTAAGTTTGTAACTGAAGTCATTAGCTGACCTGTTCATTTACAACATCACACTCCTCTATCTTCAGCTATCTGCATGTTGGAGAGTCTGCCATCTTTCCTCACTTGGCCCTTTGGCATTTTCTGACTGAAATGGAGATGAGTCGCATCCCCACGCTTTCAAATCTATTAAAACTGATGGATATAAAGAATAGAGATGAAGAACACTGAAACACCATATTTGTGCTACTTTTCCTGTGAATAGGCCGTTTTTTCTTATTCTGATAATCTTATTCAGTGAATTTAACAGCGCAGATGAGTCATACATGTTCACGTCAATGCTAACTAAAGGCTAAATTAGATAAAACCCAAAATATTTTGCTGCAACGATCAGGTTTTCCCCACAAAGGTGAACATAAATCAGCACCTAAAAGAAAAAATAAATTATTCATACTTTCGGGTCTCATGTAGGGCACAGTATTATTTTTTAAAAATAATTTTCTGACTCATACCTGACTTTTAACAGCCTTTCCCCCTCCCCTGCTTATCTCAAGTTTGGTCTCCAGCAAAGTTTTTCAGCTCCTCCAGGGGAGATCCGGAGGCGTTCCCTGGCCAGATGAGATATACTATCATTCCAGCACAATCTGTGTGTTCCCCGATGCCTCCTACCAGCTAAATATGCCCAAAAACCCACAGCTTGCCTCTTCTCCTTTTATGAAAGAAGAGCAGCTTTTTACCCCACATATGAATTCCACACCCTGTCTTTCAGGTCACTACCCAAAGCTCATGGCCAAAGGTAAGGGTTAGCACAGAAACCAACCAGTAAATCGAAAGCTAGGGCTCCCGCCTCTGCCCCATCTTACTGATCTCATGCTCCAATGTACTGCCGCTCACAAAGAAAAGAACTAAAACCCCTTAACCTGGGGCAGCAATTTACTCTTAGCCTGAAGGAAGCAATCCATTGTTTCTGGCAGGGACCCTTGGCTTCAGACAAACTTTTCTGCACCATAAAGTCCAGTCAGAATCAACAGAAAAAGAATCAGTGACAATTCATAACCCCAACTGAGGCCAAAACCTGCTGGCAAGTTCCTTGACTCACTACGAAGAATACAGAATCAGCTTTCACTCTGGTTACTTAAAGGCAAGACAGATATCCTCACAAAACTCTCTTATGAACATGAACATAATCCTAAGTCTTCAGAAAGTCCACAAAACACGGGAAATGGTTAAGAAACATGTTTATAATGAACAATATGTACAACATGACTAACATATTTAACTCAGCTAACTGAACAGCATATGTACAGATTGCAACTGTAGAAAATTCCATTAAAACAAGAAACAGTTCAAGTATAAATATTCCCCATCAAGCTCCAGCTTGTATTTACTTTGACCAATCAAAAACATTTTATTTCAACCGTGTATTTTAACAGGGGCCGGCAGACAGAAGCTTCTCTGCGAACAAATGTTCACAAGCGAAAAAGCTTGTTTGCTGGATTACACTATCACTGCACTGTAGGGTACAATTGCCACTTTAGTGAAGACGTTTCATTCATTTTCTTAGGCCAGTTACCAAAGGACAGCACTGGAGTTTTATATTCAAACCCTGAAACAAAAAAGATTCTTTGCATCATGTTTCCTGTAAACCACTGGAATAGGGCTGATACAGCTGGGAAGGGGGGAATACTTGGTTGGTTTGGTGGACTTTTTACTGACAATTATAGCTTATTTTCCCATTTCATTTATGAAAACTATATTTTGGAATTTATTTTCATCATTTTTACTCAAGGAGGGACGAGCTTTCTAATCACAGTCAGCTGGTTCTTTGAAACATCAAACCACAGTCAAATTTATGGTCGTCTCTTACGATCCTCACTACCTCACGGTGGAAGTACAGCTGTATTCAAACAGTCCAACCTTTTTTCAGCACACTCATGCAGCTTTTCATCCTCCCTTTATCTGTCCAATTTAATTAGAAGTCTTTCGTCTCCCCGTGCTCCTTTATGCTTCACCTCTTTCATCTTCTGTCCAACACAGATCAATTCTTCATGGCACACTTTCCCGGTCCCTGCTGATGCTGTCAGGCTTTCTAAGAAGCACACAAAACTTTGCTCGCCCCAGTGCAAAGTTTAACATATCTGAAAAAAATATGAGAACTTCACAATCCACCGGTTGCCAGCAGTTTTTAAGTCCAAGTGCACCTCTGGTGGAAAAAATCAAATGGGAATGGATCTTAAAGTTACCATGTTGCTGATGGTATATTATTACACTGATAAATAACTCGTAGAACATATGGAGTACTTCTCCAGAGCAATTGCTCTATTCCTTTTGCATAGAAGTAGAGGATCAGCAGGAGGGTGAATGGGATGGGATGATCAGGAATACAAAGGGAGAGTCTGAAGGATGGTTACAGTGAGGCTAAGGGGGAAAATGAATCGAAGATACTTTGTGTATGAATAAGAAATAGAAAAATGAGCTTGTAGGGGATTAATGGAGAGAGGAAAATTCAATTTAAAGCACCATGTGTATAATGTAAATGTGGCTTCCATACTGTTCACCCCCCAAGTTGACTAAATCCATTAGTTAGATTTTTATTGTTAAATGTGATGTGAATCCATTTGACTCATGACCAGTGGAATCCCACAGGTGATTAGCTAGTATGAGCTCTTGCAGGTCAGAGTGAAATCATCTCTGTTTAACCCATTAGCCAGGTTATTAATCAGGGCACATTTATGGTATCTCTGCGGTTTTCATTATAGAACAGGGTCTTACAACCCAGCCACAGGGGGAACATGATATAATTGTAGTAATCCTCACATCCTCTCCATGAATTACTGCGATGTGATTTGATGCAAAGCGCAGTGTTTTGTCACCCCGTCTTTCAGGAATCAAGACGCAAATGGATGCTTCAAGTACTGATCTTTATTCATTTGACTGTGCTCGTAACCTGGCTTACAATTAAATGTTTTTATCCCTAGTGAGATTACATTATAAACAGCCTACCCCGTTTCATGCGGCACCTGCAGCAAACCACGGATATCTATCCATCGATTGTCTTTATCTGTGTTCCAGGCGGTTGCTTCTCCAGCTGGAGAGAATGCTGCTAAGGCTTAACAGAGGTAGCAATAAGCCCAGCAAGCAGCAACTACAGGATCCTGAGAGGGGAGAACTGGGAGTGTACTTTATGCGAGTGAGGAGAGCTGGCTGTTAGTCGTGCTGGATTAGAATCTGACAGCCAGCACCTTTAGATGCTCCCATTAAAAAAAAAGGAGGGAGAGGAGGAGGCCTCCTGTTCTAGCACAAATGGCCATGACATAAGGTCCACCCATTATTGACACCAAGAGAAATGGAAAGACATGACAGAGCAACCCCGAGACCCTGTAGAGCCATTCACTGTCCTTCAGGATGCGACAACGGATGAGTCTAGGTGTGTACTTTTTTCAACCAGAGAGAAAAGCTCCGCTGCCCAGAACAGAGGATGGAAAACTAATGATGTCTCAGTAAGACTAAGCCCTAATCCCCAATGACATTTCTGAGAGGAATTGTTTTTGTAGTCCAACTTTAATGACAGGGAATAAAAGGGAAGATTTTGCTCCTGGTGAGGTCCAATTACAACCACAAGGACACACCAAGGAAGACTGAAAAAAACCCCCACTCATTTTTGACATTGAACAACTTCAATGCAACCAATAAATAAAGCGCTGTCAAGATCATCTGGTGAAATATCACTGACCCTTCAGATATATTTATATTTTAAAAAAACAGTTAGGCTCCTCTTAAATAGAAAAGTAGATGGATGATCCTAATTATAGACGAAATATGGACACACCACTGTACTCTACTGCCTCATAAATTACCACAGGGATAAATCAATGCCTCCATGACACTTTTTACAAAAGTTGAAAATTATAACAAAGCTTATATTGATTGTGCCGTGTTAATCAAGCTGCACATTAATTATACGAGTGTTGATATGAGAGCAGCAGATCATTTACTTTATTTTAATTGTCATAAAAGGACGCAACTTCCTTCGTATCATTTTCTGTTATGATAAATTTTAAGTCATCAGATACAAAATAAAAGTAGCTGAAGTACACAAAATGTCATGCACTTTATTATATTTTATATACACTATACATGTGGTGTTATTAAAGGATTTGTAAATGTACTGCAATATCTATCAGTATCACTGCCTGAGCTCTGAAACTCATCTAAAAGGTCTAATATTTTTCTGATGTAGTTAGTGAGAAGAAAAATCATGTTTTTTCACCAGTTTAGAACATGCTTGTTATTAAAAGAGAAACTGGGGGCTACATGGGCACTAGTAACACCAAAAACCCCTAATTACATCAATTATATCAATAATTTAAGAGAACCTAAAGTGATGTAACTTACTCTCACTGGGCAAAAGCAAAATAAGTGATGTGGCTATCATGCATGTGAAGCACAGCACTTCACTGACTGTATATCACAGTTTGAAGCTGCAACTTATGTCCTAAAAAACTTAGAGGTAACCTGAAGTAGCAAACACTGCAATTCTGCCAACGGCAGCTGGTTCAATATCTGTACATGTTAAAATCTGCTATTTAATGATGATGAAATTGGCCTCTTCAAAGCATCTTCAGAGCCTTTAATAACAAGTTTCCCCATTTTTCTTTAAATTACTCGTCCATTTGGATACTGTTTAAACTCAAAATTGGACAGACGGCAAAACAGATAGCCGGATCTCACCTTCAAGCCACTGAACTATAGTCTGGAACATTTTCTTGTGTTGGTGCGTTCTGGAACATTTTTATTGGAATTATCTGGCAAGTATCACTAGTTGGGAAGTTACTGTGAAAGATTCAAAATAAAGGTACTATAGCTATAGCCAAACCCAGGGCCAACCCTGTGCAAGATGTAGTCAAATAACTAATGAACATCCTGCAGCACTCAAAGTATTTTTAGAGTCCATAGATGAATCTTGGGTTTTGTTCAAGGATAAATTGATTGTTTGTCTGTCTCAAAATGGTCTTCTGTAATATGGATCTGCTGAATGAGTGAGCGAGAAGGCTTATATGAAGAAAAATGAGGGAACAATGCAGCAAATGAATGAAACAAGCAACTTTTCACCGAGACTGTAATGTCTGAAGAGTAATAACTCTCACTCACTTTTGTCTGCACTTTTTGTGACAGTGAAAAGTTCTGTATCTAAACACTGAGATGTTTGATGAAGACACACAGCTTGTATACGATAACACTGAGTGTGGACTAACAATTTATTAGTAGTAAATTACCAAGTTAGCTTGTAGTGAAAATGTGGGGAAGCATCCCCCAAATCATGTAGAAAAATATGAATTTCTTTTAAAACAACACTGGATGTAAATTCAGCCCCTAAAAACGCTGCTGGGAAATAACCCAAGTATATTTTATCCTTCTTAAGACCTTAACTGGCGGTTTGTGAGTACAGAACCATCTGTGTTTTTTAAATATTGATCGATTAATTTCCAGAAGCCAGATATTTTTTCTTCTGTATAGTTATGAAGAAATTTGGATTGAAACCCTTCGTATATTAAGAGGCATTTTCTCCCAGAAGCTTCAACAAACAGTATCATCTTTGAACATATGACATTAAACACTGCTTCCGGCCTGTTCTTCTACTTCGCTCTTCCAGCTCCAAGTAACACTGCAGGAATTCCCTGACTGCACTACATCTTTCCACTCTCTACATACAGATTACTGCATCACATCTGTTTGAAGGACAAACAGGCATACACTCCAACCTGAAGCAGTAATTGCATCCTGATTGCTAAACCTCTGAATAAACCTGGAAATATGAACAAGAAATAATCATAAAAAGCCTCTGTAAACAGAGCCAAAACCTGCTTGCAAAGCCAAACAAGCATTAGAAAGGCTGTGGTCACACTAAAGGTGCTCCATCTTTATTTAACGTACAAATGTGAAAATATCTGGCAGAGCTAATTACTTGTTTTATTGTGAACGAACACAGGGCAGAACCGAGGGAGGAAATAACTTTGATTGGTATTAAAGCACCGTAAAAATACGAGGGCAAAGAAAGGGGAATTTGAATAATTATTCAAACTTGAATAATTTAACTGGAACACTGTATATTCCTGAATAATAATGAGTACTGCACCCCTTGGGCCAACTAAATTATTTGTGGGACCCTGTGACCACTGGTGTTATTGCCAGTGTCCTTTTGATGAGGGGGGTAAGGGGTGGAGGGGACAAAGAAAGTAGAGCTTCCTTTTTATCAGAAAACAACTGGGCACATAGCCTGAAACAGTAAGAAAATGCTGGCAGCAGCAAGACCAGAAAATCTACTCTCCGGTGTTACAGTAACTGTTGCTCGTTTGGACGAACTTGGCTTCAGGGACAATTCTTCTGTTTTGTGTTGCCGTTTTCACAAAATACTGTCTGCACTAATTTATAACAGTAAAATAATCAACAACCTGGTAGTTCTACCAGTCTTAGACTTACATAAATGAAAAAAGGTGGTAAAAATCACATGTTTAATCAACATTACCTATCCTCTGTGTCAGTTGAATAGGTGTCAGACGACTAGACGAATATGGATGCCTTTTTTTTTACATTGCTGAAATATACTGAACACATGCTTTCAACTTGAGGTATGACTTTAAACCATCAGACGTAGCTTGAGTCCTTTTTTTCCCAGCAGCAGAGGTTAAAAGTTTGTAGAAAAATCTTTGAAAAGTACGTCAGAAGACAAAAAGAGAGATGATTCTAGCTGGCAGGCAACAGAAAAGAGGAAGAATGGAAACACACGAAGGCTGTTTCCGCCTCTTTCCCGTCTTTGCACAGGTTTCACTTCTTTTCAGAATAAATTCCCACTGAACGTGCACGTAAGAGGTATGTGAGAACATTTTTTAATCAATAATTTCTAAAGTCATCGTCACTGATTTTAGATGCAACAGCATGTGTAAAATAAGGCGGGTGCGCGTGAATGGTACAAATGAACCTCCAACAGAATCAGTTAAATAGTAGAACAAATTCCTTTGTTTGTGGTGAAACACGATCCAGACCAAAACGCTGCAAAGAATCAAAATAGGTGGGGCTTGTCCTGAAATGACCTGCTTCATGTTGAATTTTGACAGAGCAGCCTGCAGCAGCTTAACATTTGCTGTTCTGTTGGATACTTTTGTTTTTCTCTCTTGTGCTGAGCCTTTTTCATTTTGAAGATGTCAGTGGTTCTGCTCTTGTCCTCAGTGATTTTTCAAATGGCAGTATTCTGTCGCATAAAGACAAAACCTGATGCACTCAAACTGATGTGAAAAAGACACGCTTATCACACAACTTATACAGCTTGATTATTTCCTCATAAACCTCCCCTGACCTACTTTTTTAAAAATCTGTCTTTCCCCTACTCTTCATTTCACTCTACATAAACCTACCAAACACACTATAAACGCTAAGGCAAAGCAGTACATGTCAACTGTATACCGTATATATGTGTTAGAGGTCTCGTGGACCCATCTGTGGTACACATACAATAGATACATATATGATGTATTACTTGTTAAAGCCTAAATACAAAGCAAGATGACACTTTCAGCTTGTCTAATACGAGCTGATGCTGTCCTCTGTGCATATTTAAAGTAGCTTCTTTAAGGGACAAAAACTATTCGAAAAGCTTAAAGTGTGTGAATCTTTGACATCTTAAGCTGTTTTCTGACATTATTTTATATGCACATTCAGTCAAACTAACTGTCAATGAAAATGTGTAAACTGCTGCAAGCAACTACAGTAGAAATGATAAATGAGCACTACGGCTAATCTTAACCTGCAATACACATCTCGGTCCAGAAAGTGGGGAGAAAACAGCTTTCTATTATGATGCTAATGATGCACTTTGTAATCAGATCCATTCAGGCTCAGGTTAGTGTAATTGGTATATTGACTCACAGACCAGAGGGCCATGACAATAGCCTACTACAGGGCTCTGACCTGATTAGACCAAACAGTAATTAGCTAATGACAATCTGATAAAAAAAAAAAAAAAGTAGCACACATAAATAAAACTGCTGTAAGAAATGTAAAAAAAAAGTATTTTTTTTAAATTTTGCTGTTTATGATCCAACCTCATTGGAAATTAAGGGGGCACATTAAATAAACAGCATTCCTTGTTGGGGCTTACAATGGAAGCATTTTTTATGTAATCGGTTCTGTTTGTTTGTTAGCAGTTTAGCCTCCACAGTTTTCACGATATCATTTTGTGGTGGCAGATATCGATAATAGTTTGAGTTAGTTTAATTTTGCTGAAAATTGGGTCAAGGTCACACCAAATGTGAAAATCAGTAAAAACTTTACATTACCCACAATTTTTTATGGATTCTCTTTAAACTTTGCAACAATATAACAGGGCATGCAGGGCATGAGTACTTGACTTTGACCTTCATCGTTAGCTCCCAAGGTCAAAGTTGACCTTGAAAATAAATTTCAACAAACCATATCAAGTAGCCTATCATATGAAAGGGCATGAAGAGAGCTGTGCAATACACTTTCCATCCTTTCAATACGACACCCTACGACAATGACACACTGAATGAACATAACTTAACGTCTCAAGTTTTACAGCTTACAGAAGCCAAAGATTTCAGCCAATTCAGCTCCAATCATATGGGTAAAGATAACAAAATACAAATTTTTATTATATGCTTCAAGGTCATAGGTCAAAGGTCAGGGTAACACAAATTAGGAAAAGGCTTAGTTTCTAAGTTTAGTTTCTATTGACTCATCTCCAAACTTTAAAGCAATTTATTAGTAAATGTGGGACATAATGACTTTCTTTGTTTGAGTGCTTTAAAACATTATATGACACAACATGTGTTAATAGATACAAACCCATTAATACACTACACTAGATTTCTATGTTAATGCTGACATCAGCAAAAAACAACTATGGAAACATGAATCCATCTCAATTCAGTGAGACTCTGGTCCTAAGTTTGCTCTTTAAGATGGCATTTTTCCTTTTCTTTCTTTGTTTTAATCTAACCTGATCTCCTCACTTTAACCTTAATCTCATACTGGTTGAGCCTTTAGGGGGTGTTGGTGTAATTGCTGTCTAAGAGAATGCATTCAAAGCCCCTTAACCCCAGCATGAGGGGAGACCTGGGCTTTGAACCAGTATCTGAAGGCTTCATCTAAAGCAGTTGTGTATATTTAGAGTGGCTGCCTTTGTCTTGTAAAATTCATGTTACAGCCTGGAGCGAAGCAGTCAGATCTTTCTCTTGATCTCTTAACATTTTTGCCTTGTTGTTGTTGAGAAGCCATTTGGGGATTGTCATGCTTCAGATTTTACTGCTGGAGCTTTTAAACGGGGGCCTCGTCATTAATGCCCCCATATTTACGACACAACAAACAAATCAATGATTTTTTCGTTATACAGTGCAGCTGTTAACTTCCTTCTTCATTTCATTTCATTGTGTATACAAAATCAATATCTTGTAATATGGTGAAACGTTTCTGCAAGGCATCCTCGCAGGCTTAATTTCACATTTCATCATTTCCTTTATTACTCTTGCAAACGTACCTCAAATCAATGAGGTCATTTTAAAGCTTATCTCAAAAAAAAAAAAAAAAAAAAACTCCACACGCAAAGATAACTTCATTTTCTCCAGCCAAGATTTAATATTTCTGGTCCTGTGTGCAAAAATGATAAAGATGAAGGAAATTGTCAGTTTGAATACAACTAGCCAGGAGCGTGAAAAGGATGTCGGCGGTAAAAAATGTGGAGGTGTGGAAAGGAGGAGCTGAGGAGAATCTCCTGACACGGATGAGGCCGTGTGAAATTTGTAAATCCTTGATTAGGAGGGATTGTCTCTTCCTCTAAGAGGAGATTAAAGAGGAACATTTTCTAAAAATGATGCATAAAGTATGAGAATTTGAAACAACGGGGGGACTTCATGAAAACAGAAGTAAACTTTGTTAAATTGGTGTTTCCACAGTTCGAGCAGGTATTAGAGAGAACACCAGCTTGAGGAAATAAGTCCAGCAGTCCAGCAGGGATGTGGCTGGAGCTGGAACAGCAGGGCATCCAAGGTCTGATCTCTACTTTTTAAAAATTCAGTACTACTCCTCACCTAAATTCAGGTCCAGCAGAGTCGAGATGACTTAACTCAACGCCGTAACTCGAAAGAATATTAAGAACACATCTCACTTCAGGGCAAATAAATTTTCAACATGAATTCAAATGTTCTATTTTGCTGATTTCCGTACGGTGTTGCCCTGGTTAGCACGTTCAGCTCACAGCAAGAAGATCCTGGATTTGAACCCACTGGCCGGCTGGGGCCTTTGTGTGTAGATTTTCCACATTCTCCCTATGCCTGTTTGGGCTCTCTGTTGTTACTCCTGCTTCAGTCCAAAAAAGTATGTTAAGCAAACTGGTTATTCAAAATTGACTGCAGTTGTGAGTGAGTGTGTTAGCTCTGGATGCTGTCCAGGTTGCACCAGCTGAATGACAGCTGGGATATGCATTCTATACTATATTAAGGAATTAAAAGGAAAACAAATGAGTAAATATGAAATAAAATAAATCACTCTGCATCCAAACATACTCACAACTGCTACTTGGTGGAGCTAATCTATTTAATATCACCATCAACTGGAAAACCAGACTGAAGACGCAGACTGAAGAGTTTAAACTGTTCACTCCATGGAGATTATTTAACATTTCACTGCGTGCTTGATAGAGTATTCAAATTAAAGCAGATGGTCTGATGGATTTTCATGGAGCACGCAATTATGTTGTTGTATTTTTTTTTTCTAATCTATTGCTGGAGAGTCTATAATATGCTGTTCTATTGTAGCTTGGTGTGGGATTTTTATGATGCTACAGAAACAGCTGAGAGGACACAGTGAGCTCATAAGAGGAGAACAGTGGCTGATGGCTGATGTAAGAACTGTGTCGAGGTTTAATTCAATTAGCATAGGCAGTTTTAAAGCATGAAATCTTTAAAAATGATCACTTCTTTCCGTTTCCTCTGACGCCAGATAAGCTTAGCAGGCAATTTTAACTCTGTGGCAGCTGCTGTCTTCTTCCAGATCTCATGTGTTTTGTTTTTATGTGTGTGTCTTTTAGGTTTGCTGGTTGGCTGGATTTGGGGCTAATCAAGAAACCAGAGGCAGCTTGCTTCTCTAGATCGATAAAGCCCACCGATCCCTGGTATTCTGGTGAATGCTTCATCTCTGAGACCATTTTCTCTTCTCTTTGAGTTTTTGCATTTCTGTATAGTTTTACATGACTTCATTTGTTAGCCTTGATTTTTGTCGCTTTTGTCAAGAAACCCAAAGAAATGCATTTCATACAAGCTCTAGCACAATGCTTTCCAAGAATCCCTTTGCCAAAAATGTTGAGTATTTATCAGAAAAATTAAAGCCTTCTGATTTTTTTGTAGGAGAAAATGAACCTGTTAAAAAAAATTGTATTACATAGTTATAGAAAATGACTGAAAGCTAACCTGAAAGCACTTACAAAAATGAATACAGAACTGAAAATAAGTCCAAAGCTGATACTGTGAATTTATGCTATTGTGACATCAGAAATTGTGGTTACCGTGCAGATTGCACACAGTACTGTCAGGTGCCCTGTGTGAAACACAGTTGTCCTGAAAACCCCAGACCATTTGATGCTTTACCTGAGTCTCTAATTTGCATAATCCCTGCCTGAAGAGTGAGGGCGATAAGCTTTTAGGTTGAGGTTGTCAGCTTGTGGCAGTCAGCAGTTTTGTCCCAGAGGCATGCTGGTCTTGTTCTGTGGACAAACATAAAAGCCTAGACAGGACCGATAATGGTTTAACAGGTCTGCCGGGGGACAGCCTTTGCACGCACACTCAATGTGAAAAAAAAAAAGAGAAAGTAAAACAGCCATGCCAATCTCAGCCAAATAAAAAGTTAAGATGGGCTGCCTAGTTTCAGAGTGCTGACCTGTTAGTCTGGGAGAATTGAAGCTTATCAGCTCTGCTCTCAGCATTTTGCCAACAAAAACAACTCGCTTTGACTTGAAGCAAACTGCAAACTTTTAAGGAGATGAGATCGCAACACTTAATAGCCCCAAGCTGATTGGTGAGGTCAGAAGCAGGCCAGATTCTTAATAAGACAATTTTTTTTTTATGTCTCTGATTTTCTTCTGCTGTTCCTCTGCCTGATCAAATGTGATGATAGGCAGGGGGATTGCATTCTGGTCTTAAAATGACTTCCGCCAGCTTATCCGCACTGGTCCATCCAGGTGCAGCAGCCCCTGACCTCTGCTGTCAACCGAGTGCTGCGCTTCCAACTGAGGCGGCCAGTAATAAAGTAAACAGAGTGCAGAGACTCTCATGCATACCAGTGCACACCAGCAATGTCCAAAGAACACCCACACTGGTACAAATACCAAAACAAACAAGCAAACGCTAAATAATTTTGTGCACTTGTACGCTTGTGAATTCTGTCTCACATGTTAATTTTCAGAACAAAGAAGAAGCCCATTAAAAAAGCAGTCACATACTAATCTCAGGAAAAACATTTCTTGCAGCAGATAGGTGAGTAAACTTTATTTCCACACTTTCTGGTCAAACTTCATCAGAGATACTTGATTCTGTTCCAAATCTCTGCGCTCAGCTGCCTCAGCCACATCATTGGCAGGTCCATAAAAGCCAGGACAGTCTAAATGATAAATCTATGACAACTTACAATGAAGTGGATCAAAATGAAGGGCTCAGCGGTACTGTCTTAGGATGGCATCTTTACAATAAGTCAGTTTTTCAAATTTCTGTCCATCCAGAGTTGCCCCTGTCAGCTGTAATTGGGCTGTTACTGTGATGTGGAAATACCTAGGAGCAACAACAGCTCAGCCATGAAGTGGTATGCCACATAAGCTCACAGTCAGAGATTGCTGAGTCCTGAAGCACACAGTGTGTAAAAATAATTTTGTCCTTGGTGGCAACACTTACTACCAACTTTCAAACTGCCTCAAGAAGCAACATCAGCACAAAAAACTGCACCTTGGAAGATTCATGACATGGGTTTCCATGACTGTGTGGCAGCCAGATCACCACCCATCATTTCCTGCACTGCCACTGCACTCCGAAGCACTGGGAGCATATTTTCTCAAGCTCAGTCAGGCTTCAGAATCTAATGGAGGAATTTGGGTTTAGTGGACGCCAGGAGATAAAGTCTTAATGCCACAGCAAACTGGAATATTTTAGGCAGCAGGGTGCATTCCACTTTTTGGTAATCTGTTGAGTTTCCTATCCGAATACGATCAAGCCACCAGAGATGATAAAAACTGCCCATAAAAGCAAAAATCAGAGCTGCTTTCAATTTGATCTTCCCTTCAAGGTAGTGTCTTTAAGCATTGATGCAGCTCCTCCGGTGAGGCTCCTATTTTGTTTTTTCCGCTTCCGACCACATGCACTTGTGTTTCAACAAAAGTCAAAATATTAACCTGTTTACTTGTTTTTCATTTTGGGAGAATTCAATTCAATTAAATTAAATTTTATTTATACAGCACCAAATCACAACAACAGTCGCCTAAAGGTGCTTTATATTGTAAGGCAGACCCTAAAACAATACATTCAGAGAAAAAACCCAACAATCAGATGACCCCCCTATGAGCAAGCACTTTGGTGACAGTGGGAAGGAAAAACTCCCTTTTAACAGGAAGAAACCTCCGGCAGAACCAGGCTCAAGGAGGGGCGGGGCCATCTGCTGTGACCGGTTGGGGTGAGAGAAGGAAGACAGGATGAAAGACATGCTGAGGAAGAGAGCCAGAGATTAATAACAAGTGTGATTCAGTGCAGAGAGGTCTATTAACACATGTTGAGTGATAAAGGTGACTGAAAAAGAAGTACTCAATGCATCATGGGAATCCCCCAGCAGTCTACACCTATTGCAGCATAACTAAGGGAGGATTCAGGGTCACCTGGTCCAGCCCTAACTATATGCTTTAGCAAAAAAGAAAGTTTTAAGCCTAATCTTAAAAGTAGAGATAGTGACTGTCTGTTGAATCCAAACTAGAAGCTGGTTCCATAGAAGAGGTGCCCGAAAACTGAAGGCTCTCCCTCCCATTCTACTTTTAAATAGAGAAGATGAAGGGGAGGTGGTGAATGATGACTGTGTTAATGTGGCCAAAAACCTGTGTTTTCAACACACTGTGTGTTCACACACAATAGCACTTTTGCTTTGAATGCTCACTTGGTGACACTTCAGGATGTTACAACTGAGCCTCTGTTGACATTCTGATCCTGAGGGGGGGTTAAAGTACACTGTGGACTCTTCTACTGAAAAAAAAACCTTTCTGGCCCTTGAATAATAGATGGAGGTGCAGCTCTTATTACCAGAAATGATCCTTGACATGACATTTTGGTCATAAGTTGACATCTGCTTTCTACTTCAGTTTGAGGCATCCAGGGAAACTCGCAGATGCACAGGTGCAAGGGTCCGAAGCCACACTTAAAGCAGTCCAGAGGTGCACAAGGAGATGACTATGAAGGGGATATAACAGGAACTTTAATTAGCTTTTTTTGTTGTTGTTGTTTTTTAAAATTATATCCCATATGTGTTTTGTGTCTATACCTCTGGCCTCACCTCCATCCACAACTTTTGGAAAAAAAACACTGCACCATTGAACCATGAGCCCAGCCACATCACCCAACATTACTAGTGCAAAACCTGCGAGGGAAAAGAAATAGGAATGAGTTTCAGCTGACAAAGAACAAAACAAAGGGCCTGAGACAGGCTGGTCTATTTCATATGCAAGAGGAGGATTTTTTTGACACTGTGTCTCCACCTAACATGTTATTTATCTGACGCAGCTAGTCAAGTTTGTGCACGAATACACATACAGACTGCATAAATGTCCCTGGAGATTGTTGGTTGCCATGCAGCTCCGCGGATGCACATCATTTCGTACTGTAAACACACAGCACGTCATTGTACGAAGCACAGAAGGCCTTTGATGTTTCTGCTGCAGCACTGCTCAATGTGACCTCAATTCACATTCTTCATTGTAATTGAGGGGAATAGTGTAGCGCTCATTATCCCTCCGCCTTCCCCTGTCAATCCAAAACTACACAAGCGTAAAAGTACAAGCAAAGTGAGTATATGTATCATCACCTGCACGCACACACACACACAAATCACGTACTGCTTTCACACACACATGTGCACGCACAGGGAGTAAGAAGAAAGTTGAGATTCACCCAAGAGTCTTCAGAATAAGCCCATGGCTCAGCGTCTAGCCAGGAGTTATTTTATTTTATTTTATTTGTCATTCTTTTTTCTTCACATCAAAAGCTTTCAATTGGATGACAAGTAGTGTCAAGGCAGTTCCATCTTGGTTGCCTCTCAAGTCTTTCAGTCAAAGGATGTCTCTCTAACTCATTCCCCCCTTTTCCTTCTTTCATTTGCATTATACACCGCACTCTGAGACTGTGACAGCTGCAAAAAAAAAAGTGGAAAAAAATACATCACTGCGTCTCACAGATTGGTACCTGCAGTGCTCATGATAAGGTGAAGTGGACTATGATTTATTTCATATTTGCAGTTGTCATCGTTGTCATTGACATGCACATTGTTCTCTCCCCTCACTTGGTTTAATACACCAAAAAGTCACAGTAAAGCAGATGCACACTGCACTAGGGTGTGTTCTCCACCCACTGATGGATTGACTGATCATTATAACAAACATCTGCTTTGATCTAGTTGAATAAAAAAAAAATATGCCTAAACAGAAAATATTGTACTGCAGGGTATGAATAAATGAAACGTCAAGAAAACAGTGAGGGGAAATGAAGTCAGACTGAGCGAAGAGGACAGTGGGAGGGGGAAAAGAAGGCAAGAGCAAAGCAGCTCAGGGAGTCAGTGAGGGGAGAAATGATAATGATGAGCCCTGAGACCGCCGACTATTTTAAGACTCCTTAAAAGTGAAACAGCAGCTTCGGGAAATTTATAGATAGTGCTCAGGCTGAAATGTACTGTTTTCATTATTGATCATTATGCAGGCTGTTTTCTTAATTAAATGATTAACTGTTGATCCTCTAAAATGTCCCAAAGGTAAAAGTTACTTCAGATTTTGTTTATTTTCTCCAAACAGCACATTTCACATTTTTTATGTAGAGATACAATTGGAGTAGTTACCTTTAAGCTGTAGAACAAATAATGCGACGACAGGCTGCACCAGTTTGCTGGATAGGTCTCTTACCACAATTTGGAAAGGGAGTGATGGTCTCTCATTGGCTACCAGAGCTTCAGCTAGACTAATGTTGCATATAAAAGATGAATTTAGCCAAAATGCATTAACCCAGAGGTTTATGTACTATCAGTCTAAAGCCTCGGGTTCAGCATTTTAAACCACAGTCAATGCAACCACAGTCCTGGCTCACAGACAGTGTTCCATTTCATTCCAAAGGTGTTGGACACTGTTGGATCCTGCTGCAGCAGACTGGTTTTATACACAGGGATCTGTCTTGTTAAGAGTGAAGAACCTCCCAACAAATGATTGCCATGAAGTTGCAGGACACTAGTAAATAAATTCTTACTGTGCAGTGCAACTTTAAAAGTTGATTCATCTGGAACTCTAGCATATATCATTAAGAATCGCCAAAGATCAACTGGATTCAGATGCAATGACATGTAATTATTCTTTTGGGACTATTTTGTTTTCAGCTATCTAGATCTGCCCATACAGCACAATCCAACCATTTAAAAATATAAATAGCAAGTGTTTACACAACACAGGTGCAAATATCGATACTGCATATGCATCTCTGCTTTGTCGTCTCATGCAGGCAAGCTCTTCACATTGAAAATCTTTGGCCTCATTGCTCCTGTGGACGTCACACTTTATATAATGCGTTCTGACAAGAGCGTCACACCCCCTGAATTTGCAATACACCACAAAAAGGCACATCAAGTTCCTAATGTATGCACAGAGAGGCACACGTTCCCACCACTAGCGGATGAGGCAATCAGCGTTCAGGCCCACCTGGGAAGCGTGAGTGACAACCCTCTAAGAATGACGAACAGGATGTGAAACAAAATCTTCAAAAAGGCTGATCTGTTCCAGATCCTTCACCAAGAAAACCCCACAGCTGTTGCAGTGTTTTTAAGCTTCACACCGAGGCTCAGGGTTATACATAATTTGCAGCAAAATGTTTAAGTGGCATTGTTTGGATGAGATGTCTGGGTACATGTTGGTTAAACTCGAGAAAACGGAAACGTGATGTGACTTTGCTTACTCACGTCTCTCTGAGCAGAGGAGTGTGCTCCTGACAAAGCGTGGAACAACTGTAAGTCACAGTGAGGCAAGAAAAATGAAAAAGGCTGTGAAGTCAGGGAGGAGGAGGCCCTTTACCCTGTCTGCCTCCTTTTATCTTTAAGATGTTACTTTAAAGAAAGAAGCCGTCTTTGTTACTTCTTCTGCTATCGAGGTGCAGAGAAAAGACAAGAAGCTGATGAACCTGATTCTAAACCAGACAAAGGAGTAATGGTCTGTATGTCTAGACTAAGTAGCTTATCAGAATAAAACGACTTCTGAGAAACAACAGCAATCTTTAGATGTCAGCATTATGCAGCTTTAGTTGCAAGTAGCCATCAGACATCTGAGTCATCCATCTGTCATCTCTTCTACAGAACTGTACAACAAAAGAGTAATTACTAATTATTATCCCTGTACATGTTTTGCCTTGAATGTAGTCATTTGCTTTGCATTATATTTTAATTTAACTACATCATAATAACAAATATAGAAAATCTAATGGTGCTACAGGTATTGTAAATTGAGATTTCACATCAGAAACAACTTTGTAAACAATGTCTCTAGGTAGAGGCTTCCATGGCAGCAGCTGATTGACATCTGCGAGCCAGTGCTGGCATGCAACATGCTATCAACTTCCATTGTGTAGTATGAACTAGAGAGCTGAAGAGCTGTAACCTGCCAATAATAATACAGTTTTTAGTGTGTCTGAATTAACAGGCCAAAAACTACATAGTGAAAATTTTATTGAGCTGTGTGAGCTGCCTGATTGTTACCTTTGTAATATTTAATATTTGTAATCGTGGTATATTACTGTTATCACAGTTATTACCCTGGAATCAATGAAACCCACATGTGATGCCATTTGAGAAGAAGTCACCACCCAAAGGGAGATCCCAAAGGGGCTTAAAGGAAGATTCACCCTGTGCTCCTTAAAGCTTTGGATGTTGTGGATTGTCCTGGTTGGGCACATCAGTCCTGCACTGTATGAAAGTCTGGGGCAGTACCTCTGAATTGGCAGACTGTGCACAATATTTTAAAGACCAATGAGATGTTTTCCAGCTTCAGGGAGCTCACGCTCCTCAGGCTCCCTGTGAATGGAAGATACTGCAGAGAAAAGTCCAAAGAATAGTCAAGCCTTGAATTCAGGAGGAACAATACAGTTCTTGTCCTGGTCAAGGATATTTCCTGGTGCAGGGGAGTCTGCCAAACCTGGCTAATTGTGTTTTCTAGACTTTAAGGTATTTGAATATCTTTCTGAACAGTCAAATACCTTGTGTGGCATTTCAGGTCCTGTTACAGTCCATTTTGGTAACTACACAAGTGATGCAAGAGCTTGGTCTGCATTGTCAGCAACAAGTCTGACTCCTCCCTAGTGGGTTTTGGACTCCACTGAGGCCATAGTTCTCAATTAGAAAAAGGGTGGAGAGCCCACTCTGGATGTGAATGAGTTCAATATCTCAGGATCTTGTTCATTATTTGGAGGAAAGTGTAGTAGGAGACTGACAGATGAGACTAATGCAGCGTCTCAACTGATGTGGATACTGTAACGGTGTGTTGTGGTCATTTGGAATGAGCTCAGAGTAGAACCACCACTCCTTCATATCAGAAGGACATCTGACTAGGTAGTCTCCTGAATGCCTCCTAGGGGAAGTGCTTTGGGCATGTCCAACCAGCAGGAGACCCAAGGCAGACCCAGGATAGACTGCAATGATTATGTCTCTTGGCTGGCTTGGGAACACATTGGTGTCCTGCCAGAGGAACTAGAGCGAGCGTTGGGGGAATGGGAGGTCTGGGCATTTTGGCTTAGACAGCTGGCCCGTGACCCAGACTCAGATAACAGATGGATGGATGGACGGCTCTAAAGAAAACTCACTAAACAGAAAAGATGAAATGTGTATATGTTTTTAGGGATAACTAATATGCTAGATTTTAAGTCACAAGGAAAATTATTCTGAGGGCTGAACATAGCAGATAATTGACCATACAAACTTACAAAACAATAATATACAACAGTGGATCTGAGAAAAGCATCAAATCTACATTTCTGCTTTTTAGTAATACCTCTAAAATACAGAAAGAAGCTAAACAAATTTATGCAATACATTTTGATTTTTCACTTTGACTTTAAAAGAGTGCGTGGAGACATTTACACAAGCTCGTGAAAGCAGTTTTTACGATGAGATCAGAAATCTCTGAAATGAAGGGAATTAGTGAATTAAACCTAGAAATGTAAACCTAACGACACCAAAGGAAATGCAGCTACTTTAATCTCTCATAAAAAACAGCAGCAACCTCTTAAATTAAACATCCAGGTGCAAAAAAAAGAAACTCCTGTTAAAAAACAGATCCTGCAGCTTTTTGAGGCTGTTCTGCAAAACACTGATAAATCAACAATATGGCATCGTAAGCAACAAAATTATCAGCAACAGCTTTGTATTTACTGGTGGTCTTACTTACAGCCCGTGTGTGAGCAGCACATTCTCAGTAAACATTTACAGCTACTTGAGGACTGTAGTCTACCAGTGGTAACCTACATGATGTTTATACTCAAATAAATATTATAGCAGCTGACAAGAGATACAGTTGACACACAATGGATCAACACTTAATCCAGAATGTGCAAGTTTGTTGATGTCTTTAGTCTTGTCCTTTTTAAATGTATTTACTTTCAACTTCATGATGTCGTCTCTGTTGCCTCTGTTGCTGTAGCTCAGGTCAAGCTGAGTAAGATCTGTGTGCTAGTGCCAGAAATAGCAGGAAGTGGTTTTGTAATGCAGAGAACAAGATGAGCAGATATATTTGAATCATGACGGTGCAAGGTCTGAACTGTGGCCTGAGAAGCTGCCAGCAATCCTGAAGGGAAGCCTCTGGAGACGAGGATAGTCTGTCAGGCCAGGCTGCTACAGACACACACCATGGCCCTGTTTGGCTGCCACATCGGAGCTCAGTGCCTTCGGAGGATATCGCAGACAGCTGAACTCGTCTCTAACTGAAAACAACTGATTAGCCTTTTTTAAAACTAATTTTCTTTTGGTTGTGTCTAAAGTTCCAAGTCGACCGAGATAAAAGACATGTAAACAGATATGCACGCCTCGTATCTGGAATTAACTGACAGCTGATTCAAGTCTTGAAAGAAGGAATGGTGGATATCCCGCCACAGGGGAAATCATACTGGGAAGATTTCTGCAATGGGCATGCTATGAGTGTTGAACTATAACACACACAGCCAATTTTACTTCCAGCCAAATCCAGCAGCTGTGGACACCAGAACTATGCCACTGTGAGTTCAGGTACACTAATGACCACCCCAAACAGTTTTTCTTCTTCTCCAATTCACTCTGCAACTAATTTTTTCATATTTTGTACTGAGGTTTTTCCTTCACATCAACCTATTTCTTACCTTTTTTGCACTTCTGCAACTGCAGTACTTGTCATCTTGAAGTTGACTTGCTAATTATAATAACTATATTATTACAAGATTAATAATCTCAAGTAATATCAGATATGCTATGAGAAGCACAGCAAAAATCTGAGTTTTTAAAGCACAATATATTATGAATCATATAAAAAATGATTGGAAGAGGATATTAGAGAGGGCAAATGCAGCATGTTTTTCAAATGATTCAGAGGCTTGGGAAATGTGATGGTCTGCCTCAATGGCTCTGCGTTTGCACTGGAAAGAGTACTATAAGCCCAACTGTGATGGAGACAAAAGGTCAGGGCTCTGCAGGTCAGAGCCGGATGGCTGGTCAGGTTAGAAAGGAGCACAGTGGCAAAACAGTCATTTTGTAGCAGCATTTTATGCAGTACATGTAGTAACCTCTGCAGCTTTATCTGTATTGAAAAAGGTATTTGGGTTGAATGAGTTCATAATACACATGATTTAATATGACTGCACCGTGAGGGTCTTGGGGGTTCTCCAGATAATCCGTGGAAATCCGGAAATAATAAACAAGACTGACAGCCAGAACAGAAATATCATTCTCGATTTGAAGCAGCTGAATAAAAATAACAGCAGCATAAAAGTGATAAAAAGCTCTGAAGTTTTCAAAATGAGCTTTAGATATATGAAAAGAAGTTCTCTGGCACAGAGATAAAGTGGAAAACTTCTAAAGCCACTTAAGTTCTTAAAGGCAGAGAGAATACATCAGCTATATTGCATTTCACCTTGTCCTTCGGGATCTGCACCGAAAGAAGAGTAAATATGTTATTATTATTTTTTATTTTATTTATTTATTTTTACCTTTATTTAAAAAGAATAAATCCAACAATGTTTTCCGTGGGAGGCCTGACCAGAAAGCAACTCTGGTTAAGGTGTTTGGAACCACAGATTGTGTTTAGTTTGGTTAATATGCGTCCTTGTTAATATGCTGTTGGATTATTTTCACAACAAAAAATGAGCCCAGAACCTAGACATGCTCCTTGAACCTAACTAACTCAGCCCCTCGCAGGTGTACACCACATAAGTTTGATGGTTTGGTTTGTGATTAGGGAACTTTTTTAGTTTTGTTCTAATCTATCTGCTCTTTTTTTAATCCCTCTACACGATCAACTGCACAAGAAAGGAAATTATTGGAAAGCCATGGGTGAATTCTATAATGCCAAATATGGCAGCTGTCCAAGTTGCTTCTACAAGAACTCGACTAGACATGAGCCATCGAGATTTCAACCCTCACCAGTCATAATATGTCTGATTAGCTGCAAGATCCAAAAATGCCAGCAGCAAATAGTCACACACACACTCAAACTCTAATGTGGAATTGGCCATGTTTGTGTCCCCTAGTTTTCTCATCTTTAGAGTACCAGGATTTTTCTGAACTTGGTAGATCAGTCTCTATTTTGCATCTTGATCATGGAATAACCTTCAGAGCACACTAAAGCTGAATACTTCCGTCTCCCTAGGAGATTTCAGAGCTCTCATAAAGGCTTCTGTAACGGAATATAAGTGCTATTCATAAGCTTGACCTTGTATTTATAGTATTTTGACTTTAGCTTATTTTATTTTATTTTGTCCCATGAAAAACAAATGTTAATCTCAAAGGACTTCCTGGTTAAATAAAGGTCAAACAAAATGTATCAATAAAAGGATCAAAGCAGTTATGAGGAAAATTATGGAGATGAGTAAAAAAGAGAAAAGGTTTTGCTTCCTGTTAGCTGACAAATTTATAAAAATACTGAAAAATTATGTAAGTGACATTTGTTTTGTTATATAAATCTGTTGCACCTGCTTTTGTTGGTAAGGTAAAACCTGTTTGGTGAAAGTGGGAGTGTTGCAACTCATTTTCATACAGTTGTTTAAGTATTGAAGATCCTGTACATTACTATAGTTTGGGAAAAATTTCGGCATTTAATACTTTCTTTTATTATGAAAATTATGTTTTGCTCTGCAAAAACAGATGTTTGCCTTTACAGAATTGAGAATTGACAAAAATCCATATCGGTGGGTCACAATGAAAAATCGTAATCAGCCAATAAAATTGCATTTCAGTGCATTTCTATTTTATTAGATTTCACGAGAACTCTGTTTTTCTTTTATACACACACATATATATATATATACATGGTCAAATTAGAAGAAAAAAAGCACTTCTTGATGGGAAACTTCCTGTTAAAAGAAAAGATAGTCTTTCTTTTAACAGGAAAAAACCTTTGGCAGGGCCACAGAGGAGAAGCCTAGGGGGGTGAGAAGAAAGGAAAAAAGAACAAATGCCAAAAGTAAAGGCAAAGAGAGCATGATAGCTACATGCGATTAGCCATTTGTGTTCTGACAGTGTTACACTTGAAAATGCCTGGAAAAAAACTGTATAAGGAAGTTGGGATAGCCATTAATATTTCCTCAATGAATTAATGTAGCTTGTTGTTTGAGTGCGCCTGACATTCTAATCATCAGATGCAAGTCATGACCATTATTGGTAAACAAGGGCAGAAGCCAGTAATTCTGACACATATCTGTCTGTAGGGTGTGTTTACAAGAAAATCTGCAGATTAGCATGCGTAGTACGAAAATGTGTCATGCTCCATGTGCTCACAGTATGGGCTCACACTCCATACTGTTGTTTATTAGCTTGCAAAGTTGGACATGATATGCACTAAATTACCATAGGACCCCAGACAAGGTCCTAAAGATAGAACCACACTGGACACATTGGTGCATGCATAACAGTTACAGTGGCTGTGAAGGTGCAGTCTATTGTTTTACTTCTCTGCAAACAAGCCCATGATATTCTGATCATGTACTGCTGAATGTTCAAAACAAAAAATTGCATATTTATGTAAGGACCCTTAGGAGTTCTTATTTGTGTTTCTGAGTGAATTGCCCGTTATGATAGCGAGAGCATGATATTATAATACTTCAAATAGATGATTATAAAATTCAGCTACAACTGCTAGTCAACAAATGCTGTGCTCTGTGGGTAAGGATATATTTAATCCCCATGAGATTTATGCATCTTATTAATGTGCTTTTAAATAAGATTTACAGTCTCTGCGGTGCTCAGGCCAATCTTAATGTTTGGCTAATTAGAAGTTTGATTTTGGGAATGGCAGGTGGTTGAATAAGAAATCTGCTGCTGGGTGACTCGTCACCTCCCAGAATGACATACCGAGAATGGATCATAAAGAGGAAACATAATAGCTGCTATTTCCCCGGCTGAATAAAGCGAGTTATCCGGGCCATTCGGCTTCACACTGCTTCCTCGTAGCTAAGATGCAGGAAAGGCCTGCTGAACAGATGAGTTAAGGCTATGCATCTGGAAAATTGGACATAAGTTACAGCAGTAATCAACATGGAGGTGGAGGTCGTTTCCTGTGATGAACGTCTCAACACATGCCACAGAGTCCGTGCGAGTTTCATGTGTCTTGTTAACGAGACTGAAGAGACAAGCAGGCAGACTTTCAACAAGAGTTAGGGAGATGGATTTTCCAGCTCGTCTACATTAATGGATATAAAAGAATAACAAAAATCATTACCTTCCTACCCATGCCACCACTGAGAATGAATGCAGCAGGTTCAGATACACAACACAGATCATTTTTAATACTTTCAATTTCTTCTTCTGTCTGGAGCGCTTGGATTACATATTTGCTAGAATAAACATTGAAATCTTGCAGTTAAACAACATGTGTCTGCAGGTAAAGGCATTCGATGATGACATTAGATTGAACGTCTCATTACACATATCAAAGCAGGATAAATGTGATCATGCCACCATGGGTGCATCAACTTGCCTGTGTGCCACTCACACTACAGCAGCGCATTTATAATATTACAATCTCATTTTCAAACTGATTTAATTTAACACTAATTAATCTGCATTTGCATAAAGGCCAGCTCTTTCATACCTGTGAGGTAAGGTCAGTGATAGTATGATGTGCAACTCAGGCATACAGCTCACGTGCAACAAGCAAACCAGAGATCAGCCTGTGAAATGCTAGGACTTAGAGGAGACGCGAACAGTAGAAAAAGACGAATCACAGCTAAGATGACAATGACAAGTAGAAATAACCAAGATCCCAATACAGCATATCATCAATGCATGTTAGAGGAAAAATTGTGTTCACTTTATTTACTATACATCACAGTTGCGACAAAAAAACCCAATCCTTTTTCAAAACTCTGTCATCCATCACTATTACAGCAAATTAACAACTCTGGGAAAATATATTTGCTTATGGTAAACTAAGACTAATATGTAGCAGAGTTTTGAAATAGTTACAAATGTTCATGCATTAAAGGATATTGTCCATGTCAACAGCTCCATGTGAATGAGATTAATTTGTTCTTTTGTCTGAAGCTGCTGGTGTCACAAAGAGAATATATGGTGGTTTTTAGCCCTAGGGCCTTGATGCTGCAACAATGTGAAATCTAAAAACTAACAGAGCTGTTTTGGCAACTTGTTTCTACTTGCTGATTAGTTTCCTTTTTGCTTTTCATTACTTAGGTCTCAGGTCTAGAGAGCAGTCAGTGACCTCTGGCAAACATCAGTCACACTGTGTATTTCCTGACTTAATGGTGAGTTGTTGTTGGGGGCTTCTGGCTTTGGTTGGGTGAAACAGCTCATAAATTGGGTGCTGCACCAAAAGTTTGACTGCATTGGTTGCTATCATAATGTCGTGGTCCCATTTAGTTTGTATGAAAGATGCTAAATTGTCTGCAAACAAATTGCTGAGCAGTGAAACTGCAATAAAAACCAGAAAACTCCCTTCCAAGTAAACGCCGTGGCTTACTGCTGCTCCCAGCATGTTTGAATTGATCTCATTTTGCATCATTCACAGTTTCACTACCCCTTGCTGAAAACCTTGTGAACACATGTCTGCAGTATTTGCAGAAATGTTGGTGTCTGCCACCAACTGGTCAAGGAATACACTTTTTTTCCCTAGCAATTGGTGGTTGCCACCTGGTTGCTGACCTCAAAGAGTCTTTAGGAGTGTGAGTGAGGTCTTCACTCACTGCTCGGTCATATTCAAGCACATAGGTTACCTAGTGAGTTTTAGGAAAAGATCCTAAATCAGTATCCCAAACCATCATATCAATATATGATTAACAAGGAGTGAGAACTCTCACAAGTGCCATGACCTGAGGTGTCACAGAAGATGCTAAATGGCACCTCATGCATATCACTCAAACACAAGTGGTTTTGACAAAATGGCAGAATTAAAATCGAGGGAACGAGGACTGGCTGGTGCATAATTAAACCTTTGTCTTGGTTCTCTTTCAATTTACTGGAGATGCCTCTTTATATATTTTAAAACAAATGATATTAATACAGAGTATCAGTATTATTATTTCATGTTTTATTTCATTTTAATACATAACTCACTATAGTCCAATGACTGAGTTCATGACCTGTGGAAACAATTAGAGCTGCAAAGGAGTCAAAATTCATTTTGGCTTGGGGCAGGATTAAAATCCATCTGCACTATATGTACTAATAAAATGTAATTCTTTCAGACAAGTAAATCCCACATGACTATTTCTTTAGGGTCACGAGTGACACTGATGATCTTAATAGGAAATAAAGAGGTGATGAATCTTCTGCAGCCCTTACTCATTACACAGCATCCAGTGAATGTGGAGTATGATATTCTTTCACATATGCAAAAGTTTCCTTTTCCATTTCCTCAAGAGTCAAATTCATCGAAGGTGAATTATTTACCACAGCACTCTTCCAGACACATCACAAAGAATACCTAATAAATGGGCTAGGTCCTGAGGCAGTTATACACTGCTCAACCAGTGTAAGTTATAAAAAGGAGAGATCCTTGTCAACAACCAAGAATCTGTAAATATTTTAATGACTAAATAAATAAGGAAAATATATTGAACAATTTAATTTATCACCCTAATTGACTAATGGAATCTAAAATATTGAAATATGCCAATACACTGTGGACTTAAGCCTAAAACAGAAAATAGAACAGGATGACTGAATAAGTTGAACTTTTCCTGACACCAAAAAAAGTTGGGTAATATAATTCAGTTCAAGAAACAAGAAGGTGGGAAAGCAAAGACAAAATACAAACAGTAATCTTGTGGAGCACTTTTGGCTGTGAAAACGTAGCTACAGTCACAACACCATAAAAAAAAAATAAGAACAAATTCATTAGACAAGTGTGAAAAAATGAAATCTTGAATCCAAAAGAGCAAAGTATGTCTAACCATTAGACAGAAGGTACTTCATAGTGATGTGCGATACCACTGATTTCCGTTCTGATCCGATACCAAGTAAAATTCAGGGTGGTATCGACGATACTGATCCGATACCGATACTTTGTACAAAAACTTAATGATTTATTGCATTTCAAATTATAGCTTCATAATGATTACAGGACATCAGACTACTTGTTCCATATTTCGATTATGACTATGAAAGGCGAAAGAGGAAGTAGTTCCTTCCAAGTTAGACGATCTGAATGATATAGTTTCTTTCCACTGTGTTCCTGTTAATGATAAACTATAAATTTACCCCAAATTACTAAAATATCGATATTTTAATACGAGAATCGATCCTAGAACATAAATAACTGGTATCAGAGGAATCGATATTTCAATATCAAGCCGCACACCACTAGTATTTAAGACTTACTTTTGCATTTTTAGATGTTTTGTTTGACATATTTAGTCTGATTTATTATAGCCAATCTCAGAACAAGCAACACTTATTATATGAGACTGTAAAGAGTGAATTTCTCAATGTATATTAAAGTGAATGTATACATAACAAGTGAGCATGGTGAAGTAAGTATGCTAACCTTTTGTGGTTCGAAATGTAATTTCTTTTTACTTGAATGACAAGATTTTGGTCATTCATGTTAGTTTTCAGTATTGCAAAAATTAATTAATTTTATATTATTTTGATGGCTGAAATGACAAAGATAAAACCCAACAGATCCCCAACATCAATAACATCCAGCACCGACTCATGTGGCTCTGGTGCAGATCTCCCTAGGTGCCTTTGGATGATGAACCTACATTTCATCTACTTTCAGACCTAAATAACATTATGTAGTGAAAGCCTGGGTAATTTCCCCAGAGGAACGTCACTGTGAACATAACAAGCAGGTTGTATGTACAAATCATCTGTGGAAATCTGATGAGGGGTATCAGAAGACGTTTGTCAGTGTCTGGACCCAAAATGATTTGGTGTAAATGCATTGACATATATCATGGCTATATGCGCCATGCTGGTGGAGAAGAAAGTCACCCGCTTTTTTATGTGCCAGATTTACGACACTGCATTCAGTAGTTTCGTAGCATACTGACAAATTGGCCTGATGTGTGCAGTCACCCTTTAATTTTGTTCTTGACTCTCAGAAGCTGTCATCAACAGTCATCCAATGAAGCAACACAGGAAGAACTTACCTTGAGCAAAATATAGTCTGACAGATAACATTATCATATTTGTTTTTGTTAGGTTTATACAGCAAACAAGCCATCAGGGAGCTTCAGGTGTAGTCATGGATATCTTTAATATCTGATTGTCAAGCTGACTTTTTCTTCTTTGGTCAACTTGCACACATTCCAGTACACGAGGTAAGCTAAGGTGATAGGCTAGTGATGCAGTATTAAAGTAGAGTGACGTTTTTTTAAAAGAAAAGGCAGATTATACAATATATTCAGTTACCTTAACCAAACCTAATCCACATCTTTACTTGCCACAGAAAGATTGCATCCTTTTTCTTGTATTGAGAAAAAAAGGCCAGTATTAATCATCCAAAATAGATGTTATTCTCAGAGACAGTGGGCAGCTAAAATGATACACACATGTGAAAATGCATGAATGCATCCAGCCATCCACCCACACACCTCTGTATCTTCTTTATCTTCTGTATCTTCCCACAAACACACAAGTTGGATCTGCTCATCTGCGACACAGGAGGGAGAACGGTCTGACAGCAGAGTATATTTGATCACTCTGCACGACCGGTCCTGCAAGGCACGAGTGAGGGACAGTGGCTCAGCACTGCCCCACATTACCATCTCCACAGGTCTGCTGGGAGGTCTAAAAGATGGGCTGCCCCAGAGCTCCACAGTCATGATAGGAAGGCTGGAGGGGGATACTGTAATGTTTAGACAGGACTGACAAAATACCACCTGTCATACAGTCACAGCTGAGTAACATGCTGACCATTAGTGATGCTAACTCCTGCTGACAGAAAGATGGAAACAGAGGTGATATTGGAGCACGAAAATCAAAACACGGAATAAAACCAAAGAGGGCAAATGTTTCATAAGCCAGTTTTAACAGATACAAACAGACAGTAATGCACAAAGTGGTGCTGCCTCACTACCTATAAGGAAAGAAGGGATTCACATGCTTTTTCTGACTTTTAGGAAAACATAGCAGATGACACCTTGAATCAGAGTGCCTGCTTTGAACCTGTCATTAAGGATAGGAGGGGAAGCAATTAGGAGCTGCCACATTGTTATGACATCCCCTTTAATTGTTCTCTAATGTAACGTATTTTTCATCTGCTTCATTACCTACTTGAAGTAAAAGGCGTTTAGTCTTGGCTAATTATTGGGAAGAAAATAAGTCTAATACAGACCATGTCACTAGAGGTACAATGAAACTAAATATGTAATTTGTCAGCAGCTGATGGTTTTACACAATACTGATTAGTGTTGCACGAGTGTTGCACGAGTTGTCCAGCAGAAAACTTTTCTTGCAGAACTCTAGTTGTGAATCGGCACAGTATGTGTAAAATAGGACAAAACACTTTGCAATAAAGGTTTGTCGCTAAACTGAAAGGCTAAAGAGTGGTTACAAATAAAATACAGTGTCTCCAAATGGAGGTAGAGGACAGCATAATGCGACCAACAAGAGCCCCTGAACGCTGAAGCCAAGGGTTCAGATTTTACTAATTAATTCCTCTGCTCTATCTCATGGCAAGAATTGAAAACTGGAAATCATTAAAAAGTCAGCTTGATAAATAAATAATAGAAATAACTCTAAAGTACAAAAGACATATTTTGATAAAACACTCAAAACTTTTCCCTACTTTTTGGTGTTAAACGCCTGAGACGAAAGATGAGGTTCTATCTCAGAGACCATTATTAAAACATCACACGCAAAGTCTTTCATTAAATTATCTTTTTGTTACATTGTCTGACAGTATCAGATCTCACTGCACAAATGTAATCAGTGTAAAATGCAATCACGACCACAGCAAATGATGGAACGTCAACGCTGCTTTCAGCTGTCATCTGTTAAGGGAGCTGTGAAATCAAGCCAATGGTGTATTCGCTCTATGTTTTAGCACCTGAAAAAGAAGGTTTTCACAGGTTTTCACAGACTGAAAAATTAAGTACAACCCATGATTTAATAGCTTCTAGAAGAACGTTTAGGAGCAGTAACTTAAAGTCATACAGAAAATAGAGCAATCTGGGCCAACTCTTCTTGCAGCGTTGTTTCAGTTCATTAAAGTTTGCATGAATTTGCACAACTCCCGTAAGTTTCCACAGCAGCATTTCAGACAGGTCTAGGTCTGGACCTTGAATGGGTCATTGCAACACCTTGACTGTTTTCTTTTTCAGTCATTCTCTTGTAGATTAGATTATTGTCCTGCTGAAGGACTCACTGGCAAGCTTAAACTGTCAGATGGCTTCACATTTGACTCTTTGGTATCAGGACAAGTCCATGGTCGAGTCAATGACTTCAAGGCATCTGGTCCTGTGGCTGCACAGCAACCACAAATCATCCCCTGTTCACCATTACAGAAGGTACGAGGTTTGTGCTATGAACATGGTGCTGCGCATTATAGCCAAACATTCCCACTTTGAATTTGCAACTGGCACAACGCTGATAAGCAGCAAGATATTTTGAGAAAATGAATGCTCTCAGGAGGAGGGCACTCATACCCCAAAAACCTTAGGCGGATAACTCGCCACGACACTGCACCTTTCCAGAGGCAGCATCACAGACTACAGCAAAGTGGAGTAGGCAAAACATGAATCAGATGAGATTTCTATACTGCCAGCTGCCAGGTTAACATATCAGGGACAGATATTCATTTTGCATGCTTGACTTTGAAAATGGTTTTTTTTCCTGGTCATCCGTTTGATAAGAATGATCCAGGAGAGAACTTGATCAGTCCAAGGCCCTCCCTCTAGCACTCCCATTCATCTCAGCACGGCCATGCAGCCTGCCTGACTCGTGCTCTTCGGCTCTCTTTTTGTGCATTTTGTTAAAGCTTTTATAAAGCTGTCATCATCAGTATGGACAGCCCCAGCATGTCCTCTTTCCAAGAAGGTCCCCTATGGGCCAGAAGCACCTGTCCTTCAGAAGGACAGCTGGGTCTCTGTTTAACAGTGCTGTCAGGACCTGCATTCTTCCGGCAAATCACAAAGCCTTGAGGGAAGTGAGGAGGTGATAGGGATGAAACACTGAAATCCTGAGTGAAAGGAGTAGATAATGGTGCACATCATTATGGTATAGGGAACAAGGCAATTTAGAGATTAGTAATCATTGCAGGGTTTACACCCGTCTTTGAAAATTTCACTAAAGCTGAATTTGGCAATTTTTTATTTTATGAATCTTTGTAAACAATCATACTATTATACATGTGTGTACTACTGTAGTACATTTTTATTCATTTATTTACTTTGTATTTTAGCTATTAGGATTCATATTATTAACATCACTTTACTTTGTTTATTGCGTTCTTGCAAACAATAAAATTAGACATGTTGTTTAGTGTAATCTTATATGCTGCATCTACACAATGCAGTCTATATGTTGCAAGCATATTTGATCAAACTATATCAACAAAAAAACATTAAGAATTTGAGAAAAAAGTACAGTTTTGTACAGGAATGTTTTGACATGCTTCAGAAACCACTGCAGTGATTTGCATTTAATTTGGTTAGGGATGTTCTTTAAGCCTGGGTATAACCACTTTGCTCAATGCACTAAGCTCAGCTTATTTTACTAACTAGCCCATCGTGGCTGCTCAGCTCAGGCGGTTCACATGTATATTTGTCAGACTCTCTTTGAACAAAGTTACTTTGAGAGTTACCTGTCAGAGGGTGAAAGAAGATCAAAGAATGCATTTCAATTTTAAATTTCAGGTTTTTATGCAGTCGTGTCCATCAGCCTGAGTTGTCTGTGTTCCCAAGTTATCAACTTTTCTGGCAGAAGCTGTGCTTTGGGTCTGCTGCTGCTGATTATTTAATGTGTATCAAAAAATGATTGCCTAAACTACTTCTAATGGAAACAGAACTATAATAATTCTCAGTCATGCAGCACAGAAATCTGGGCTATCCATATGTGGTTCAAAGTGTTTTATGCTCTTCCCGTCTGTATGTGTACAGTATCTGCAAAAGCATGACATTGTGTAAATGTTATATATATATGATAATGAGGTCAGTGTATACAAACCTAATTCCTAAGAGCCTAAACCGGAGACTTCAGATTGCTCTACACACTGTGTTTCTAGTGGTTTCTACTCTACTTCTATGAGGTATCGTTAATATGGACATCCAGACAGACAGCTCTGGTTGTGAGCATAGCTGTCCCACCCATCTCCTTCTCAAACCTGTTTGTGGATGGAGGGTAGCCTTAAAGGGACAGGAGCTAAAGCAGCAAGTTTTATACAGTAGCGAATCGCTGTGCCAAAGCCAAGTGGAAGACACACAAGGAAGGTTTTTGAATTGTTTACTATGGAAAGCAACTGTAGCAAAGCCCAAGAAAAGAAAAGGCACTATGTCACCTTTACCTTAACTGTTCTGTAACATTGTGAGTTATTTTACCAACATGGAAAATGACTTCTGTCATATATTTATATCAGAGCGTAGCAATGGCAAAATGTGTTACCGTCTTCCTGTGTTTGACTCAGTGAGCACAGACTAATTATATTCTTGTATTAGTTTCCAACATTTAGAGACAAACTCATTTTGTATTCAATATCAAGAGCCCCAAATACTGCACTGATACAATACTCTTTATAATAACCTAAAAATAGATAGTCCTCTAATTGTAATGACAGATTTCCTTATAGCGCTACATACCTAAACTATTATGGCTCAGTTTCTTGCTCTGGTGATATAAAATTCACTCTATGTAAAGTTTAGAGATGACGGTAATGTCCAGAACCTAAACAATGTAGGAAATAATGAATACTGTTTGGATTTTACATGATGTGCATGTAGGCTTATACTGTAAGCTTTATTTGTGGTGAGCCAGCATAGATAGAGTCATAACTAATGGTGTCGCTGACTGTACTGTGTATGTGTCTGCAAAAGTATGACAGAGAGTGAAAACTAGAAAAACACTTTGATCTTGCTGGGTCTGACACCAATCTCTGCCAGTCTAGCAAGCGTTCCCTGCCTTATTTTGGTATTGCTCCACAGCATCTACTTTTACCTGTATACTTGTTTGTTTTTCTCCTCCGCTGTACTCTTCTATATTTACACAGCCTGCATAAATATGGCTAAGAAACACGGGTAAAGAGGGGGGTCACAGCTTAGAATCTAATTTATTTAGCCTGTTTTACTTTTATCATTTATAATGAGGAAATGCAGATTTATCCATTTCGAGAAAGAATGCGTGAAGTCACTTTTTTCATGTATTTTCTTTGAAATACATGCTATTTTCAGGCCATTTCTTTGTTGTCTCTCACACGTGTCCTGACCCATACGAATACTCCTTGCCGCAGTGGGGATGTGCTAATAGTAGTCCATAATTCCCTTTATCCATGAAAGATAGCCCATAGGGGTTTGAGTAATGAGTCAGTGCCACCTGTGCCCATTGTGCCAGGGGAATGTGGACTATAATGCTGATGAGCTTCTGAGGGCCAGTGTGACACTCTGCTCCTCCATTCCCCCTCTTCATATGTCCATCTATCTTGGAAATGCTTCTTGCTAAAGCTTTGTATGTCTCCCATTTCACATATTTGTAAGAAGCGCTTTGCCTGCGCACTGTAAAGAAACATTTATGTGAAGGAGAGTCATGGGTCTCATTCAGTGAGGAGGGCAGTGTGGGAGAACACTGAAAGCACTGCAGAGCTAATGTGGGCTTTCTCATATAGTCTCAGTCTGGTTTGGGAACACACTATTTGTGAGGAAGAAACAAAAAAACACTAATTGCTGTGCTATGGGAGGTGCAATTCGCTTTCACAAACTTTGTGAGTGGCTTTGTCAGCAGTGAGAGATGACTGTGAATGTATAGAAGACATATTCTATATGAATTACAGACATTTTTTACAACCCAGACCCAATTTCTACAGTTATTTGTGAAATTGTCCATTATTTACAGTGAAGTAGTTTTAGCAGTACCCAGCCTTACCAGTAAGTCTAAGTTGGATTGATTTTGTTGGTGACATGGAGGGGTAATTAACCTCTGAAGTTCTAATTAATCTAAGAACCACTACTAGCAAAATCCTTTATTTTCGTACAGCGTGTAAATCCTAAGAGAAAACCAAAAGCAGTGCTGAACTGTTCCCGCTAACTTTCTGTATATCCAATGCCTAATATAACTTGCACCTCTATTTGCCATAGAGCTTTCATGCCCATGCCCAAAAACTATTTAAAATCATATCAGTGAGTCACACTCTTGCTCTAGGTGACATGTTCCTTCGTCACAATGAACACAAACACTGCAGTTTATTTTGAGTCGCTCTCTCATAGATATTGTTGCTAAAAAGAAACTTACCCAATGTGCATTTTCACTCTTATTTCCAACTGCAGTCATTTCTATTTGGAAGCTTAGCTTGGTTTTCGTGCCAAGTGTTGCAAAAGTCTTAAGACACTTCTCATTTCTTTATATGTTGCTTCAACCTACCCAGACTTTCTTGTCATTTTTTTGAAAGTAGTTTTTAACCAGAGGTTCTGCAGGCTTTCTGAAGATCTTTAAAAGTTTTTCTTTGGACATCAGATGAATGAGGGGCTTTTTCCCCTCTTCTTTGTTAAGTCCCTTAACACTGAATCATTCAAGCATAAAAAAGGCATAAAACTCAAGGGATGAACCAGTCTTGATACAGGGTACAATTTTAAATTGCATCCTGAGACAAGGTAAAATTTCCTTGATACAAGGTTCAATTTTAAACCCTGATGCATGCCGTGATCATTCAGTTTAATCCACTTACTGCCACCATCAGAAACAAGGGGAAAGGGCTGAGGTTTTCCTAAAATACACAAAACTTTAATGAAAATCAGCTGTGAGAGGTATTATGATTGATCAATCCAAATTTTGATTTTCTTGGGCCTATTTTTATTCAACCTGAATGTCTTCAGCCAGCTATAAAACATAGTGGAGGTTCTGTCATGGATCGGAGCTGCATTTCAGCCAGTGGTACAGGAAAGCTGGAAAAGCTGTGAATCTTTTCCTGAAACCTCCTTAAAGGAATTAGAGGAAAGATTACCTAAGAAAGTTCAGGCTGCATTGAATAACAGTGGTAAAAAAAAAATAATTAAAAAGCTAATAAACTGGCTACAACCTTTCAGACACAGCAGTGAAAAGAATCATAAGAAGGGTTGTCCAAGAGTCAAGGACCACTTGTGGAGAGCTACAGAAAAACCTGAATCAGCAGGTACAAAGAAAACAATAAGTAATGCACTCCACACTGCATATCATGATATGTCTTTAAAGATATCTTCAAACTTCAATCAAAATTTCACACAGTCTGGAATCATCATGATATACCGTGACATTAATTTTGTTTCCCCGTCATACTCTTTGAAATTTAAGATATTGCTGTATTCAGGTCTTCAGAGCAGATCCTGGCTTTTATCCAACATCACAGAAAAAGATCACGTTTAGATTTTTTTTTCCATGAAAATACACTGAAGCCAATTTACTTGAGTCTTTGGGTCGTTGTTCTGCTGCACCACCCAACTTCTGCTAAGCGTCAGCTGGCAGAGAGCCTCTGTGATATTATCCGGTAAGATATGCGGATAAACCTGGAAATAATTTTCCCTTCCATGATGGCATGGTGCCCAGGTCCAGAGGCAGCACTTACAAATCACAACGCTCCCCACGCAATACTTCACCTCTGAGATGATGTTTTCCTGTCAGTACTGTCACAACCTGGTTATGGGTATGACAAAATCACCAAAGAACTCATCGCTGTTGTTATGCCATCAGTTCTGCGTTGTATAAACTCAACAAAATCATTTCCTGCCAGGATTGTAAACTTTACCAAGGTGCTCCCAGTTTGCCTAACTATGACAAAATGTGAGGCTGAGTCATTCAACAGGACAAATGAATGACTACTTTTAGAGTGACAGAAGAAGAAAAGAATCAAGGTGTTGGAATGACCCAGTCAAGGTTGTGACCTAGACCTGAAATGCTGTTGCAAGACCTCAAGAGGGCTGTTATTAAGTGACTTCCATGCAAACTGTAAAGCACCACTGTAAAAAGGAGTGGGGCAAAATCCCTCCACAGCATTGTGAGAGACTGATAAAGCCATACTGAAAACAAGTTTAAGTTGGTGCTGATGAAGGTGCTTCTGCAAACTAATGAATTACGGGGCAGTTTTTCAAAAGACTGCATAGGAGTGCTGCTGAACACTTTAGAACAGCCATGCTTGATAACGTTTCTTCTGAAGGTTTTAAAATTAATTTCCCTGGTTGATGAATTAAAAGGGCTGTCGGCATGAACCAGAGTGGTGGTTTCACAAGCTACCGAATAGATTTTCACATGAATACATAGAGTCCAATGTAAATTTTCTTTTTGTATAAATGGAATATAAATAATTTATGTGATATAGATTTTTTCCTTCATAACTGTAATTATAATAATATTTAAAGAACTGACATATTTCAAGACACACCTATTAAAAAGTAGTAAACCCTCAAAAATGTTTCCTTACTTTAACTTGCCACTGTAGTTTCTATCAATCTATGTTATTTGATATCTACACACTAAGTGAAATGTTTTTTTGTCTTTTTTTAATTTCTCTGAAAAAATCATTTCGCCATCAAAATCAAATAAGATTAAGATTTCTTAATGACTGCAACTCTGTATGATGGTTGAAACATAGCAATGAATAACAGAAATGAATACAACCTGAAGGCACATGGAGAGAAGAAGGAAAAAACTTCTGTTTCTTCAGTGAACAGAAAAATAATTATTTCATTCCCATTTAATTTAATTAAAATATATTTAAATAGCACCAATTCATACATAATTTATCTCAGGGCCTCACTGTGAGGCTAAGAACGTACAATAGCATTGAAAGGAAGCGTGCAGTTAGTGTAGAGGGAGAGGAGCATATCTGAATAGTCTCAGCTGGATTTCACACAACGTTTCTTTTCTCTCTGTTATTTATTTTTTGCACAGTAATAGATCAGCTGAAGTAATAAAACGAGTGAGCTCACACAATAACAAAAAACATACATGGTAAACATACAGAAACTTCCAAAATATATTCTGTTACAAGGGTTGACATATGGCAATTTCTTATTAATTAAGCCGAGTGGAATATTTAATTTGCCACCTACGGTAGATATAAGCAATGGGCAATACTGAAATATTTACATATCTGTATACAACATATGGGTGAGACTGTAAAGGTAAATTAACATGTGCTGTCAAGTTAACAGGATGAATTGCTGTAAATAGCTCCTTTTGTGAGTGTATTCTCGTCTGAAAGAGAGGCACAAACAACTGTGAGATATGTTAAATTATTGACAGAAGTTGAGAATCTCAGACAGGTTTCTCTCTTTGATATTGCTGAGGTTAAATCTGGCACGTTGCTGTGTTCTCTGTCTCTTGATGCCTACTCCCTTTCTTACCTTTTTACCTATTTTCCTCTGACTTACAAAACAACCTCCTCTCCTCTCTGCCTCCCCCAAAACAAAACGGACCCAAGGGACACGATATCAAAGGCTCACAGAAAACCCAAAATGATAAAGCAGAAAGGCAGTCACACGCAGACTCATTTAGCTGACTTCAGTCTGGTATTTCTAGGCTGAACATACATGTGCTATTTTTTCAAGCTACTAAAAAGGAGGTGAAAGCCCAAAATTGAACTACTGACATACTGAGGTAAAGTTATAAAATATGGATTAAGCCAGACATCAATAGTATCCAGTTCAACTGACAGGTCAGAAACATAAGAAATGAAGTCTATATGGGAAAAGTGGACATGCGCAAGGAAGTGTACGCACAGGGTGTGAGTGAGGGAACGCAGCTTTGAGTGCTGGCTAAAGCCGTATCAGTAGAACCAGCTTTCATCAAAGATGCACAGCCTTAAAACAGACTGTCAGGAGAGTAGGCTGGTATCCTTCACTTGATTCTTCCTTCAAAGCATAATCTTGCGAGATTCAAGTGAGAACAAACATCTACTTGCCCTTTTAAGTCTGTTTACATTTGCCTGTGCTGTGGTCCTTCGTTCTCAAACCTGATTTACACAGGTGTCCTCAGAGAAACCTGATCTACAGCAACATTTACAGGCTGTAGGAATTTTCAGACACACACACACCTGAGAGTCATCCCAAAAACAACCTCATACTGTTCACTACAGATCATCTAGGCTGAAGCAGCTTGGGAGTAACTGAACAAAGGTACAAGTAATAGAAATGGGAAAAATGGGGGGGAGCTCTGACTGAAGTCTAGTTTCTCTCTCCTTAAGATATCTTCCCATTTTGAAATTTGAAGAAGAAAACTAGCAGTGTGCAAAAGAACTGCTAGTTGTTTGTCAGATATCACCAGAAACCATAAAAAGTCCATCAGCAGGCACATTTCCTGGATGGAATAGTAACACTGTAGCATTCAAAAACAAGATAAAAAAAAACCCAATGGGAATAAGAAATGGCTGCTTTTGTCCTGAACATAAATGAGGTGGGCTGACACCATAATCTTTATGATACATGAGTCCCTGATCAAATCAGATGATATTGTTATGCATATCCAGCGTCTGCACATAAGGGAATGCAGCATGATAAGAAGGGATGCAGCTAGGTGGGACTAAATATGTCTAACATGGCTGAATCTGCTTTTTTTCCCCTCTCTCCCAGAGCCAAGGAACTTTTATCTTCTAATGCCAAGACACATTTTGACCCGAGCCAGCTGATTTAAATCTAAAAAAACCACAAACCATATAATGGAAGAAAGCAGATTTAAAAAGGTCAAAATTATGTACGCTATGGACATACTGATCTCTGAATCTGATATTCAGAACGTGAAATCAGAAGTCTGGAATGTACCGTATGTGGGATGTAATAAGTTGGAAATATGTTCTTGGCCTGTTTCCAGTGTGTTAGAAATTATATATATTTTGTTCAGTGCCAAATTAATTCCTGTATATGTGCCTCTTAATACTTAATTAGGCTTTTAGGGTAGACTGTGGATTCAAAAAGAGAGAAGGTGTGAAGTTTAGAGTGCCACTGTGAGGAAGAAAACATGCAGCTACACCATTCTCTTCACACTCTAATAGCATCTTATGTGTGTGTGCATGAGTGTGTTTTTGGCTGCATGGGTTGACTGCTGCCCTGTCATATGATAAGAGACTCCTATGAGGAGAACCACACAGAGCCAGTATCACATGCTGGGAAGCCCATATTAGTGTCAGTGCCGTGCCTGCTGCTGAATGATCCACCCCGTCTCTGCGTGATTTTTTTTTTCTTCAAGCACTAACCGGTTGTTTATATGATTGATTCTAACACACGGGCTGTTACTGCTGTACTTTGTTTTAACAGAAGCAAAGGATCAGAAAGAATTGCGGTCTGATTAAACTTTTACATACATATATACATATATATATATATATATATATATATATATATATACATACATATACATATATATATATATATATATATATATATATATATATATATATATATATATATACAAGCACAAGTACATGGCGTAATGATAGATGTAGCGATACTGAATGACAGCAACATCAGGAAGGAGGAACACTAGAAGGTAGAGAAGTACCAAGGGCACAGAGAAGAGCTCGAGAAGATGTGAAGGGTGAAGGTAACAGTGGTCCCAGTGGTAATCAGAGCAATAGGTGCGGTGATTCCCAAGCTAGGTGAATGGGCTCCAGCAGATCCCAGGAACAACATCCGAGATCGTTCTCCAGAAGAGTGCAGTCCAAGGAACAGCAAAGATACCTGACAGGACCCTCAAGCTCCCAGGCCTCTGGTAAAAGACTCGAGCTTGAACTGCCCGCAGGGGCGAGAGGAGAATTTTAATATATATGTATATATATATAAAAACTACCCACTAGGGCAGGGCGATATGGCCAAAAATATATATCACGATATATATTTGAAAATTTGCGATAACGATATAACTGACGATATAATTTCTGCGAGACAAAATACAACTCCACAACTTTACTAGCGCAAAAAACCCCGATCCATTCATTTTACTTAAAGTAGCTGTTTTTATAGGCATTAAAGCTATATAAACATTTAACAGTGCAAATGCAAATTCCTTGCTGAAAGTTTAACCAAAAGGCATTTCCAGTAGAAATGGGCTGACATATCCTGAGCATAACCATGTATAATATCCACTGAAGTTAAAAAGAGGTGCTTTGCAACATTATACTGCAGTGTGCCAAATAAAAAAAGTCAAATACGTATTTCTCGGACCATAAGGTGCACGGGATTATAAGGCACATTAAGCGAAACAAAGCAGTCAGATAAATCAAACTTTATTCAACTCATTCTTCTTGCTTCCTCCACTTCTGTACCATTGATTCATTAATGCTGTATTCTATCACAGCTGCTCTATTCCCATGTTGTTGCAGCATATTAATGACTAACCTTCTATTGTGGATGGATTATCTCAGTTGTTCTCCTGACTGAAGTTTGGTCCGTTTACAGCATCCTGCTATGCGATTGCATTTGTCTCTAACCATCAGGAACCTTCACATTAACTTTTATCGCGTGGATAAAAGTTAGCGTTCATCCTCCAGCTTCACTGTTTATGTTATGCTAACAAAGCTGTGTCGCTAGCGATCACGTAGCACATCATTATATACCAGCTAGCCCAACTTCAGTAACCCTACAAACGTCACTGCTGTTTAGTTTTATGTTGAAAGTGATAGCAGAGCTGTACGTTTGAATTTTTTCAGAAATCTCTCAGTCAGAACATGCTATATCATGTTTAGGTAACTAGCGAAACTAGCGAGCTAACTTCCGCTAACTTCCTGCTAACTTCTAACTCCGTTAAATGTAATGAATTCTGTTTTCATGGATGCCTGGATGTTAAACTAAATAGTTACACCTGGTAAAGTAGCAATGCTGATCATTTCATTAAAGGTGAAAGAATTTAGACAGTTTTAAACTCTCAGTGATGTTCGTTTGACTTCGGGACTTTAAAGGACGGAGTTTAGGACCCAGATTACTCCCAGCTTTACAAGCACCTTAGTCCGACAAACAGTGTTGCCAACTCCTCAGTAAGGAAAATCGCTATTGGTTGTCCTAAAAGTCGCTAGAAGTCGCTAAATGACGTCATCACCTAATTTGCATAATTGGTCATGCTAATGTAATTGTAACCTATGTTGTTGGAGAGAGAAATAGCATCGTGGAAGAGACATAAAGTGAGTAAAAAACGTCCTAAATGCATTTAGAGTTTATTTAGAACTACAAATTAAATTTCTTTTAGCAATTATTGTTTTTTTTAATGTCACAATTCCAACCCTGCTCCTTTACCCGGGCTTGGACTGGCAAAAGTGATCCGAAATAGGCACTCTGGTGGAGTTACTTTGTGTGTGTGTGTTTATAAGTAGTTTTAAACCTTGTGATCCACAAAACAGCATAAGAGTAAAAGAGTAAAAGAAGAACTGACTGTGTTACAGCACCCGCTGCTTGTTGAGAGTAAAAACTATACGCGCTTTCACGTCTTTTTTTAGCGACTTTTTAAAGAAAAAAAGTCGCTAGGGGGTCTGAAAACTCGCTTAATATAGCGACAAAGTCGCTAAGTTGGCAACACTGCCGACAAATACGGCAATAACGACGGCCCGCTTGCATGTTCTACAAAAAAAAGTGCTCTTTTGTGTATCTGACGGACAAACACCAAACCAGTTAAGCTGCACCATTTTTACAAAACAATTCTGGCTCATCCTTTTCACTCAACAATCTACTTTCCCCATTCACATTCTCCGTTACCGTGCATTCTCCGTGCTTTTTCGGCACTGCGCATGCGTGTTTTACCCATATTCTTATCGTTGCCTAGCTTTCTACCGGTATTATCGTGAACGGTATAATATGGCCCAGCCCTACTACCCACTCTTGTTCTTATAAACTGTGACTCAAATAAATGCTACTACAACAATTACCAGTCCTGATACAACAAAAATATGAAAATGTGAATCAGTTGTTGCATTAAAGAAATGTATGAGCTGTGTTGGCAATTTGTTTATTACTCGTTCTGATGTAAATGATGCAGAGTCAAATTAATTCACTCGGGTAATTCTCTTTTGTTAGGGAAATGGAAAAAATGCTGGGTTGGTTTCATATAATCTTATAGTAATATTTTTCTGACTTGTAAAAAGTGTTTACATAAACTTACAAGTTGGAATATTGTTTCTCATTTTCTCTGCAAAGTATTTTGATCATTAAACGACTAACTCTGTAATCACACTTCAGAGCTTTTGATAAGCCCTCCTGTTGTGGCATAATTAGACATTTTAAGTTCACCTGTCTCAAAACCCATAAACACATCTAATTATGCTGAGAAAATCTAATGATTTTATGGAATGTTTCAGTGTAGGTGGCACTTTACAAAAGCTGAAGTACTATAAACATAAATCGTAATGTAAGGAAATCAAAAGCATGCTGAGCACAGTCCAAAAAGAAAAGGCCTGTGATGTGATGTAGACAGTGGCGGTCCTAGCCTGTTTGGCGCCCCGGGCGAACACGCCCTCTGGCGCCCCACACACACACACACACACACACACACACACACACACACACACACACACACACACACGCATATATGACCCCATATATGAAGAGAGAGAGAGAGTATGCATAGTATGCAAACATGCAAACGGCTACCAAACAGACATCATAATTCGTCATACAATGGGAACAGGACAAATCAACAATTGACACTGACTAGTTAATATTATATTATTGTATATATTGTTTGGAGTTTAGTCTGTTACTGTTACTATTTTTACCATTTCTTCTTGGAGGAACTGTAACCCACATAATTTCCTCAGGGATTAAGAAAGTATTCTGATTCTTAATGTTTTAGGATGACCTGCCATTATCCAATGACACATCTGCTTACCTGCATCTTTTGCTCGTTTCTCCTTCTAGGAGCCATAATTAAATGTATTGAATTTTAATGATCACTGGGTTTTCGATTTGTTTGGTTGCTATGGTGATGTGTAACGGGAGTCACGTGGGTGCTCGCGGTGACATTAAGGGGGCGTTGTCAGTCTGTCTTTCACTGGTTTGATTTTGACAGAGAGCAGGGCTGGGTAGCCGTAGTTTTTGTTGACCGCAGCACAACGAGTTTCCTCTTGTTGCATTAGAGCCTGTGAAGTTCTAAGAGTTTGAATCGCGAGCCGATCACATTGCTCTGTAAACTTTTCAAGCACTTTAATAAACAAGCAAGCAATTCCACCTCTCGCATTATTGCGTAAAGTTGACAGCGCATCAGGCAAATAGGCAGGCTCAGTCCCCGGCCTCTAGCGACTGTGGAAGTCGCTACACTCCTCTTCTTTTCTCTTTTTTAAAAACTTTAAAAACGGGTTGTGTGTGAGACTTTAAATCAACAAAATACACTACACTAAAGTGTATATTTATTTTCTTACTCTTCTTATATTTATTGTTTGTTTACTTGCACTGCTGTAACTGGAGCCTCGTCGTCTCGTCTCTCTATATACTGGACTGTATGTAGCGGAGATGACAATAAAGTTTACTTTGACTTCAGCAGCGAGCAGGCGCACCGAGGGCTCTCGCGCTCACTTTTCGCGTATAGAATTTCGAAAAAACATCGGTGCAGATTGTAAGTCTGTATCATGATGTCTGGTGTTTTCGTGTTTGTTGGTTTGTTTTTATTTTGTTTTATTTTGCGAGTTGGTTATTAGATGCTGCTCCAGCCACCCAGAGAATCCCCCGCCGCCCCGCCCTCTCCTCCCTGTGCCGCAAGCAGCAGCGCACCTCGCAAACGGAGAGCGCCCCTACTCCCAGCAAATGGGCGATAGAAAACTGATCGGTGCCTATGCCATTCCCAATATGCGCTGGCATGATGTCGGGGCAGCATGAGTACGAGCAATTTTTTTTTCCGATGCCCGTGATGCCGCCCCCCACCACGATGCCGCCCCGGGCAACCGCCCGTGTCGCCCGTATCTAAAACCGCTACTGGATGTAGAGATGATGGCGGTATGTTTCACAGGGGGGACTCTGGCAAATTGAACTGTCTCTTGGACTTCTGAAATGCATTTAATATTCTTCTTACATTTTGTGCTCTGAAATTAAAATATACAGAAGTGCAATGTAATGCAATCCAATAAAACATCCCTGCAATAACATCTCACCTTTGCGAAGCTTAGAACATTTAGCGATTGTTGACTTTGTGTCACAGAGTTGTTGATGCAACTGTAGGGTAATCTCTGAGACAATGTTACCAGTGTAGTCTTTGCTTGTGTTGTACTACACAAAATGCTGGATCTCATATAACGTCCATTAGCACTGAACTATTTGGCCATACTGTATGTGCACAACACAGAGTCGGTGCTGCAGGTGGGTGTTTCTTGCCCAAAGGTTCTCACAGTGAATATAGATTTAAATCGTGGGCGTAGTAGTATGCATAACTTTAGAGCATAAGGGAAATGAGCTGTTAGGAAAAAATGGTGAATGGTGAGAGTTAAACTACGCACTTTTTAAATACTGCAATCACTGCATGTGTCATCACTTATGTGCTGTATAAATGTTAAATAGACTAAACACATATTGTGCCTTTAACCCTAACTACATCCCGGCTAGCGCTTTAAAATGAGATTCTTATTCACAAAAGCGTGTCAACACCAAGCACTGAGAGGAACTTTGGGTTTAACGTCTTTCCTGATGACATGTCTCGAAGTATAGAGCCTCGGGATCAGACCGACCCTGCCATTACTTGATATGCCACTGCTTCAGTCACAGCCTCCTAAGAAAAGCTCAACAACGCAAATGTTTTTCTTAGCAGTATTACAAAGAAAGACCATGTGAAGCTGTAACTCACACACACCCTTTATAAGGTGCAGTGGAGACTGGATACAGATTCTGCTAATGGTATTCATGGAACAGAACAGTATCCATTAGCTCTCTATTTCAAACACTAACCTTTTACACAAGTTTTGTGGTTTATGCATTGATGCGACCTTATGAATACTAACCATGTATAATCTTTTCATCTGCATTCAAGGCATGCATTACGCTGGCAGATTAAGGTGACTGTTCGTTGTGCTTGCAGTCAAACAGCTACTGGATGCCGCCTGCATCTAGTGGCATATCAATGACCTGCGCTGTGGCCATTCATACACACAGTACTATTATGGTTTTTAATGTGGAAGCTGGAAGTTGGAGCTCATGAAACCACTCAGGCCATCTGTTCTGAAGAGGGAAATTGGACTGGGGCTGAGGAGCATGGTTAGCACCAGGCCACCTGTGTTAATGAGATTGCTCTCGTTGGAGCTGAAGCTTCCACCTGACTCCCACTATTGTTTACTTGAAGCCAAATCAATAGCTTATGGTCTTGATTTGTGGAATTCTACCGAAAAGGTCTGTGACAAACGAAAGCAGGAGAGACCAGCATTATTACCTGGATGTGCTTAAAACTCAATCAGGGGCCTCTCCAGGCTCAGTGGAGATTGACCAGGCTTTGTAGGTGGCTTCGCAGGGCCCTCTGCAAATACGCCTCTTCATTGTGTTTATAGGCTCAGTGTGGAAAGTAAAAGAGGAAAGTCAAAAGGTGGTGCAGATCTCAGGTTTTCCCAGACAGACAATAAAATTGCAAATAATTTGAGCTCCAGAATGAAAATGGAAGGTTCAACTGAAAATAGCCCCAAGACAACTGCAAGTACATCTACTGCCTAAATAATAAAAGTGAAAAAATCCCTTGTGATGTTCACAAACTTTCTGTTTCAGCTCAAAAACAATACAAATAGGAATATTATTTTGCAAAGAGTCGTAGTTTACACATTTACATAAGAAATAAAATATTCCCAGTTTGATCTTGGGAGGAGACAATTCTCTTTGGGGATGTTTTCAGAAAGGCCATCTAGTGATTTGTGCCAGGAAGGGTTCAGGTCCAATCATAGCCCAGAACCAGCTTTTCCTGAAGTCATCAATGACCTAAAAATCAACAGTGCTGCTTTTGACTCTGCTGATCATGATTCAGTTGGTTTAATAGGTCAGGTTCTTGACTGGCTCTCATCAAACCTAAAGGGTTGAGGTTTTCATTTTCAATTAGCAGTTGTAGATCTGCACAAATAAAAATTAAATCAGGGATTCCTCGAGTGTCTGTCTTGGTTCATTGCTCTTTAATTTTCGTATGCTTCCAGTTGGTGCTATCATCAAGAATCATAACATAACCTACCATTCTTATTCCGCTGATAGACAGTTGTACCTATCCTTTTATGACGATCTAACACCTGTTTACTGCATTGATGGCATTATTTGCTGAATATCTCGAAGTTTTTAGAACTGAACAGAGGCAAGACAGTGAGCAAGTCAGGAACCTCTGCATTATTTTAGACAGTGATCTCAGGTTTGATAATCATATTGATAAAATTGGCAGAAGTGCTTTCTATCACTGAAAAAATATAACAAAAGTTAGAAAATTCCTGTCTCAAAGTGACTGAGAAATTGGTCTTGCTTCCATGTCAGGCAGGTTAGATTATTGTAAACATTTATTTGCAGGACTCTCCAGATCATCAGTAGGACAGAATCCTTATAGGTATGCAAAAAATATTGTGATCCCTTCATTGCCTGACAGTGCAATACAGAAGCTTTAGCTTTAAAATCCTTTTTTTCGTTCACAGAGCTTTTGATGGTTCTGCTCTCCAGTACATCTCAGACTTGCTTACTGTTTATAACCCAGTCAGACCTCTCAGGTCATCAGGTGGAGATCCTTTGTTACTAGAATCAGATCCAAGTGTGCTGAAGGTGCTTTCAGCTGCTGTGGTTCTGTTCTTTGGAACAAGCTGCCTGTTGACCTGAGATCAATTACATTTGTGCCGACATTCAAAAGCAAACTCAAAACCTCTTTGTTCACACAGGCTTACACTCAATAGCTGAGTGTGTGTTTTAAGTTTTATTTTGCCGTTTAACTGCCTTAAGGCATTGTAACCCTACACAGGTTTTGATGCTTTTATTCTTTTGTGTTAAACACATTGAGTTTATGTGTAATGAAATGTGCCATATAAATAAAATTGCCATTGCCCTGAGCAAATTAAACATATCTGTCTTTGACGGCCACAGAACATCTTCTACATGTAAGCACATTAGTATTTTTTTCTTGTTATTAAAAAAAAACACTTTTAAGCAATTTACTTTTATATAGATCTAAATTCTGTCTCATTTGTTGCACGGTGAACCTAACGCTCCAGACAGTTACACCTTTAATGTCAGCAACATAAACACAGAGATGCAAAGACTCGAGTGTGAATTCAATTAGCTCAGTAGAAAACAAAGTTGATAATGTGAGATCACACGTTTCGCCCTTGACATATTTTTGTTTCGTATTTTTCATTCTTTTAATTGAAAATGTTTTGTTTACTTTGTTTTATTCTAATCAATAAAAAAGCAGACAAAAAGTTTTTGAACACAAAGTTTCTCTTGTTAGAAAATCTAGCAAGGACGTCCAGGCAACATTGAATACCTCAAACCCACGATGAGTTAGCATCTCTGACTTCGGTCTGACTTTACATCAACATGAAAATGAATCTAAAATCTAGAAACCTGGATCTAAAAATCTAATCTAATCTAGAAGTTACACTAGAAGTCACTTTAAAATCAAACAAACACACAGAACTGGCTCTTTTTTTGGCTTCCATCTATTTTCTTTAATTTTGTAACCGACATGTCACCAAACTGGTGCAAGCACGGATGCTGTTTACATGTATATGTGCAATACTGAATTAAAGTATTGTGAAGCAAATTATATTTAACCTCCTAAGACCTGAACTCTTCCACGACATGCATTTTTGATTTCACTTTGATATTTGGTCATATTGGGGCCCGATGAATGTAAAAACAAAGAATTACCAGATTTTTTTTTTTACCTTATTTTTGTTTTTAAAAAAAATAAGAGTCACATATAAGGATATGCGTTTAAAATTTTGATAGAACAGTAGCAGTATAATGTCCTCATAAGTGGATATCAGGCCCATGTAGGGCAAAATTGAGTATTTTGGTCTAAATAACCCAAAATGTGATGTCCACATATGTGGACGGCAGGTCCTAGGAGGTTAATATTACTTTAATGATTATAATAATTTATTACATTTTTGGGGAAAAAAATCTTTAATGTCATTGTAAGCAGAGAAAACAACAAACATTAGAAAATTAGCATTATAATGAAGCGCGTTTCTGTTAAGAGGTCACATGAGACAAAGACGCTGAACAGAGGAGCAGTTAAAGCCATCGTCCATCACACCATGCCTGACCCACAGCACCAATAGAAGATTATTAAATTTGTCATGTGCAACCCTGAGCAGACATCTACTAAACACAATGAGGAGATGAGGCTAATGAAAAATTAAAGTATGCTTAAAAGATTACTGCTAAAATTCACAAGAGACCTTGAGATTTCACCAGAGCAAAGGATTTGTGTTCAAATCTGTTTTTCTAAAACGAACCTGGGTTTCCTTTTTTTTCGTGCAGTTGAATGTCACACTAAACTAAACAACTACCTTCCTGAGCAGATTTACAAAAACAAAAGGATTTAGGGTAAGCTATATCTATGTTGTTATATCGTAAAAAGGCAAACTTATATAAACAACTTCAAATTTAGGCATCCAGCAAACACAGAATATAGTTGCTTTGTGGTGCTGAGCGGGATGCAGAGGAAGCTGTAAGGTTGCTAAGAATAAACAAAAACAATAAAGTTGCTGTAAAGCCAAAACAAGGAGCTGAAAGACTCTAAACTGCAGATGTAGGTTTAAAAGTAGAAGATACCAGCTCTAAGAAAAACTTGGATTCATTAATATTTGATACATGTACTGCATAATTCACAATTCAAAAACAGGTATGAACCTCCTCGAGTCAAACCCCACAGGGGGGAAGGGCAGTATTAATGTGGCTCTGCAGTTATGAGATTTCTACTGAGATAGAGTTGATACATTACAGTGGGCAGACAGGGAGGTTCACCTTTTTTTGTTCCCTGCTTGGAGTATGATTAGGTGCTACTCTCCAACTCCAAGCAATGTTTAATTTGTCACTGCAGGTGCAGTTATCTCGTCCTTGATGGAGCGCTTAAATGTATGGTGGAGATGTATATCTGCTCGTCATAGGAAGTGGCTCTGTTACCTGGGATTTGATAAGGTATCAGCTACTCCCACTGAGGATGCTGAGAACAGTTTGCTTGGCCTTTGGCACGTTTCTCCAGATCTGTCATCCCCCGCTATTGGGACTAGCTGCGGGGTGGCTGAGAATACATCAGTATTGGAGATGTGGGAGCAGTACAGACCACCATAAACCACAGCACGGAGCTAACAGATTTATTGATTTGCCAGCTTTCTACTAGTTCGCTGTGATGCAGTAGATTTAGCACATGAAATCCTGCTGCTATAAGGGCTGGGCAGAATTATGGGAACCATTTGTATTTGCGACCTGATCAACTAGATGCTTTTTTTTAATGCCATCACTCACTTCCAACTTCTTGTCATACTTTTTTTCTTCTCTCCCACTCAAACCAGAGGCTGCCTGGCAGTTCAAAGGTTCCTCTGTACTCTAAAATCTGTAATAACTAACACATATTAAAACTGCATTTCCCACTTCTTTCTAAGACAGTTTTTACACACAAAAGAAAAGAGCTCTCTCATGGTTATTTAGCCACAAGTCCATGTACGTGTACTTCCTATGTCTTGTTTAATCTAGCTGTTGCATCTTTTTTGGTCTTAGAGTGACACTGCTTTAAATACAGTGATAATGAATAGGCCTCAGGGAGCCTTTGCTGACTTGCAGCAGCAGGCTAATGAGATTAGCAAAACCACTGAGGCCCGTTAACGCCATGAGGCCCACTTTAAGGTACAACAAGATGAAAAAGAAAACAGGACTGGAGCATCAATGTGACTCTGATCTGCAGAGAAACCTATCATTAGCTGGCGTAGTATCCATGTAATAACTAACTAAGGAAACTTATATGGTGAAAAATATGCGCTAATTGTCTCGCTTGATTGGGATCAAACTGTGCTAGCGCTGCATCAACCTAGCTCCTTATGGTTTCTGCCTTTTGGATTTACTGGTATGGAGAGAGATTGCACAGATTGAGTCTTTATGTTTGGACGCTTGTATGTTGTGAAAGCAAGAAAATCATTCAGCTTGGATGAACTGTTGCAGTACTATTGCTACTACTTGAACAGTTTACATCCTGAAGGGATTCAACATCAAAAGTTTTGCATTGTTATATTGCAGCCAACTGTCACGGTCCTGGGTCGGTTCGACCCAGCATTTTGAGTTCCTTAGGTTTTGGTTTATCTCTGCATTATGGATTAGTTCTTATTCTCGGGTGATGCTGTTTTGATTGTGATTGTATTCTGTTTCTTTAAGCTATCTGGTGATGATGATTATTTCTGGTTTCGTTATCTTGCCCTCATGTTTAGTTTAGGTTGCCTGTGCTTAGTCTTCTCTGTCTGTCCATGATGTCTTTATGCCTGCTTATGAGTCTGCGTCTGTGTCTCTGTCTGTCGTGTGCTTCCTGTTTTATTTTGTAGGTCTGCGTCCTATGTCAGTGCGTTCAGCTTTGTGCTCTCCCGGTCTCGTCAGTGTAATCAGCGTCAGCCGTGTCTCCCAGCTGTTTCCTCTTCGCTCCGTTCACCTCTTGTATTTAGTGTCTGCGTCTTCCCCTACTCGGTGTCGCGTCGTTAACGTCTTCTGCCCTCACTCCCTGTGTGTTCTGTTTGCCGTCATGTCAGTCTAGTGGTTTTCAGTATAGTTAGTTTTCTGTTCGGTAACTCCCGCAATAAAGCTGTTTGTTTGGAATTCACTTTCGCTTCCGTGAGTCCTGCATCTTGGGTCCTTCCTCTCTGCCTGCCTGCACACAGCCATGACACCAACCAACTGAATGCTTCTCCTTGACATCGATAGTAGCAATGCGCCCTATCTGCTGCTGCACCGATTTCAAATATCTGAATTTAAACCAGAAAGAATATGTATTTGTCTTTACTGCAACCATCAGCATTGTTAAAAAAATTAATGGATGGCTTGGGGCATGGTTCTGATTGCACACTTAATTTGCATGGCAGCAGTCTGATGTGCTTTGTCCTGTTTCTGACAGAGGACCAAAAAGAGCAAACACAAAGTTCAGCATGACAAATAAGTAAAACTAAAAAAAGCAGTTTGATTGAAATGCGCACACACAGAAACAACAAGAGATGTGTGCAATTAGTCAGCTGGATGATTAATACAATTGGCTACTGCAATTATTCAGATTTTATTAATGCACAATTTAAGTTCACTCTTTGGTCTAAGATGCTATGCAGCCACTCATCACTAGTTGGAGCTACAGCTATTTCACATGGCAGCACCACTCTCCTTCCTTCTCCTTCCTGGAATTTCTAAAATACACAAGGGTGGAAAATAAGACATGAAACCATTGTATGTCTGTAGATAGAAAATGGGTGTATGTCTACTAAAATGGCATGTAAGTGCATTCAAAATGTGATTTGATAAATGAGCTGGTTCTTATAAACTGCTTTCCTGCTCTACCTGAGGACTGAAATCGCTTTATATTTTGAGTGTCATTCACCCATTCACACACATTCATTTGAGCACTTTTTTCTTGTTTGCTTTCAATATAATATTCACCCTTGCCCAAGTTGCTCACATTAGACAGCAACTTGAGATTCTTTTTCTTGCCCAACGATACTGTGGTATGCATACTGGAATGGGCAGGGATTGAACCATTAACTTCCCAATTGGTAGATGACCAGCTCTACCTACTGAGCTACAGCCACCTCTGGTTATTGGTTATTTAAGAATGTAACTAATGGTTTCAAATGGCTCTTCAATCTCTGATATTGTTTTATGATTTAACACACTCCCTGAACATCCCTAAAATCTATTTTTTAAAGTTGTTTTTTTTATAATCTGTGCTTTACTGTAAGGAGGGTTCGAAGCAATGCAATTATGCTGCTTTGTTTCTCAGCTTTTGTTTCTAAGGCTGCATGGCATGCCATGTAACAAACTAAAAAAACTGAACTTGTATTAGACAACAAGAACAACTAAAAAGCTATTCATCTCTGAATCTCATTACTGAAGTGATAATGATGATGATGGTCAGCTCAGTTCTATTCAAAAGCATAAAGAGAGAAAAACACAGTTAGCTATAGTTTTGTTGTTAAACACAACAACTGTAATTCACTGGGATTTTTAGTGTAATTGTGATTATACCACCTGAAATGTCCTGCCAGCCTGACATTATTGATGAAGAAGGAAAACAAAACTAGCAACACATCATGCCACGATCTAAAGAAACAGCTTTGGACAACAAAGTCATTGATATCTATCGCTCTGTAAAGGGATACTAAGCCATTAACTAAGTCTTTGGGACTGCAGTGAACCAATATCCACAAGGGAAGAAACCTTCATAGGATTGGCCACAGTGATGTGAGTTCATGCTAGATACCATGTTAATTAACTAGTTATTAGGTTTACGGGGCAATTACTTTTTCACACAGGGGCAGACAGGTATAGGTTGACTTTAACTGAACTGAATTAGACTGAACTGAATCTCTAAAAATTTCACGTTGAACCTGCGGTAAAATGTTCTCCATTAGAAGAATCAGCATTAAAGTAAATTGAAATAAACTGTTGTAAAGAAAACCTACAATAACCTGAAACCTGAAGCCTACACTACCCACAATGACACTTGACTATCAACTGTTCAGCCAGAGCACTAATGCAGCACTAGTAGCAGTAGTAAATGAAAAGTCTTTGGCAACATAGATCTGATAAGTTTACTTCTTGTCAGATTTGTTGTCTTCTTTCAAAACCAAAATGATAGCAATTAAAACAGTAACGCTAGCTTCTTCTAAAAGATGGAATCTATGTCAACACATGGCAAATGACTAATATACCACCTGCTATAGGTGCTCCTCAAGACCTCAAATTAGACTTTGATTAAATCTGTGGAGTTCCCCTCTGTTTTCTTCAGCTTCACATTCAGTATACACCATGTGCTGTATGTGATGTTTTGTCTTGGTTCCTTTCGTGTGGGTTATTATTTGAATTTATTGCAGTAAAAGCAGACAAAAAAATAAATAAATACTAAAAAAAATCTACACTAAAACCTAAAAAGTAAAATCCAAATGTATTTAATTGTCACCAGTCAAAAACAACTATAATTACGCTCACTATGGATTTGTTTAGATTTGTGTGCGTTTTATACAGATATTTAATCATTTCTCCTTCTGTTTCCAACACTGAGTACATAGTAGAAGAGGGGGAAAAAAGACAAAAAAAGTTTCAAACACAGCTTGAGCTTCAACATTTCCACAGAGAAAACATCTGCCATGGTTCAAACATGGCAAGGGAGCCCACGAGAAAGTGTGGGCACAGAAATCTACCAAACTCACATCCGCAGAGAAAAAGAAGATGAGCGATCAGACACAGAGGCAGTAAACTCTCCTGGGGCAGTACTGTTAAAGAATATTTTTGATATGTAGGGGTCGTTTAATAGCCATTCTTGCCCACGAGCCGATAATTAGCCCATTTCATCTGTGTTAATGTATGATAATGGCTACTGTCATGCAACTTTCGAAATAGTTCTTCTGAAAATACATATATTCATATCCCTTGGTTATTTTCTTGGCCAAGAGGTCTGGTGGTGATTTAATAAATGCAGAAAATGATGTTCAAACATTTCTATGATGACCAACAAAGCTTTAACAGCCAGTTATGCGCAAAATAGATTTTACAGTCTTATGTATTTAGGCTGACTACCGCAAAAGACGAGTTGCTTCAGCATGATGCAAATATTATTTTAACTTTTATACTGCAGTTTAAATTTAAGACAAAGTTTGTTTACTGCTTTCAGAAAGAAAAACACAAGAAGCCGACTTACAGAAGAGAAGTTATGAGCTCCACATGGCTCTCCTCTATATTTGCAGGACAGGAGCATGTCATCCAGTTGGTGGCTCAGTCTGTCCATAAACTCCAGGTTGGTCCCTTCAAAGTTTCTGGGTGGGAGAAAGAGCCTGAAGTCTGACAGTTTCTTGAACCAGGTGCGACGGTCCTCCTGAAGCAAGTCCAAAACCATGGGTCTCACTGTTCGGTTAGCAAGCAGCAGGCCCAGCCAGTGGCCAGCAAAGTACAGGTCACTCTTGGTGAGTTTGTAGAGGCGGATAGGGTTATTGTTACAGATAGTGACTGTAGGGAAAGCCAGTTCTTTGGCCCATTCAGTGTGGACTCGCGTGTATGTGGGAAAGGAAAGCCAGTGGAGTAAGCGGTTGGAGGACCAGGATAAAAGCAACCCTACAGAGGTGCAGAGTGCCAGAAGCCAGAAGGCCCTGCGGCCCACAGAGCCACCAGGGACGCAAATATGCCGCAACCCGTGTAGGCGTGTCCTTGACAGCAGAGTGGAAGTGACCTGGGCCAGAGTTGGCTTTGGATGACGCCGCTGACGGCCTTTTCTGATCATGGCCGGGGATCCCCTCCGGAGACAGCGCCCTTCCAAGGCCATCGCTGTCCACAGTGCTCCTAAAGCCGCGGGAAAGGCTTCATTTCCCAGCCAGGCCTTAGGGGCTGGGGCCCACATGTAGCTCCAGGATAAATCCACTACTGTAATCCACACATGGATATGTGTTGGCCCTAAAAAACACTACAGACCTATAGACTTTGAAGTGCATTAACACTGCACGCACACACACAAAAAAAGTGACCTTACGAAAGCTGTGTGTTTTGAAGCTGCCTTCTCTTATTGGTGCAGGAGCTCTGTTGAACTGAGCAGCAGCTACTTGTTGGTCATTTCTCTTGGTCTCTCCATGTGAGAGTGCTCCAATCATCCAGCTCAGCAGGGACAGAAAAAAAAAAATCAGCTAGGCAAATGTGCTCCAAGCAAGGTGTCTTCTACATGAATGACTCCAGCATCCACGGCAGTTAGGGTGACAGTGAACAAGAGAGGATGAGACAGAGAGAGCGAAGGCAAGAGGAAGAGGGAGGGGAGGAGAGAGGGAGAGAAGAGGACAGAATACAAAATACCACGGGCTTAGTACAGAGGACAAAAAACAAATGAAAGAAGGGAAGGTAATTAAAATAATGAGATGACAGAGGACAGAATTGGTTGGTGTGGTGCAGTCCGCGAGAAGAGCCGTGTTCCAGCGCTGTGGTTTGTCTTCTTTTGGGTTAAGTATGTGTTTTTGAGCTTCACAGGCTTGCAGAAGCATTCATCAGCCAGAGGCAGCAATCACTTCCTTGTCACTATTAAGTATGTGGTTTAATTGAATTCACAAAAGTCTACCATCCCCATTTGTTTTCTTCTCCCACTTTCTCGTCTCACTTTTTGGTGCCTTTAGTTCTTTCTGATGTCACTGATCCGCTCCTCGTCTGTCCCTGAACTCGGTTTTAACCGGCGTTATTAGGTCCTGCAGGTAAACACGGGACAGCTTCATCGTGCAGCGGACCTGCTTCTCAGCAGCGCGGCCACAGTTAGAGACGTACCACAACACACTTTCACATGGAGAAGGAGGCACTCATGCACGTACACGGACAAACACTCACAGCGGTTTCCTGCGGGAAACCAGACCAGAGATAATCTGTTCTGTCACACTCACATCTCAACATCTCTCCCCGCTTTATCTGTCTCCTGTTATTCTTTCTTCTTCCCCCCTAGTTTTGTCTCCCCCACTCACAGACAGGATCTCTAATCTCAATATTCCCCTCATGTCTCCGCTCCTCCTTCTAAAAATACTCTCTCCAAATCAAATCCATCAACTTGCCCTCATGCTCCTCCTCCTCTTGTCTTTTATGTCAGTCAAGCCCCGTAAGCTCGACCTCCTGTCGGGCACCCCCACCTCCTCCTCTTCTTCTTTTTCACTTTGTCCGAGCACTCCCTTGCTTTTCTTCCATCAGGAAAGGCTTCTGTGTGCGCTTTCCTCTCTCTGTGTCCTTGTCAGCTTCATCCAGCTCGCTCCCTCTCCCTGGTCTGAATGACTTCTCTCCTCTCTGTGATCTCTCTTTTTTCTCCCCCTCCCTCTCTCGATGTCTCTCACGCTTTTGCTCCTCTGTTTTGCTCTGCTTTTCAGGCAGCTTGTCCCCCCATTGCTCTTCTTCTCCTCCTCCTGCGCCACAGCTCTGTCCACGCAGCCGGTGAGCCCGTCACTGATGAGAGCGCCTGTCTCTCTCTGTGCTAACTTGCGCCGTCCTTCGCCCCCCTCTGTTTGTCTGCTGCTGCTGCTGAGCCACACAGCCTCAGAGCGATGAGAGACTGCTGTGCATGCAGTGCACAAAAGCCACGCGTAGACTCTCTTTTACTCTGGGTTAATTTTTTTTTTATCTCATTCTTTTTATTGCTGCAATAGAGATTTGAAATTTGTTTGGAAAAACTGGATTGGAATAAAATGGGTTATGCACTCTTTGCCGACTTTAGCTTTGGTCTTTTAGCACTTTGTCTAGTAAAGGGACCGTCTTCCCTCAGCTAAGGACCTGCTCATTGAGAATCATTGGATTTTTCTCTTAACTTTAACTTGAAATGGTCCACTAAACCTTAAGACATTTTAGTCTAGCAAAATGAAAATTATATATACATATTTTTCTTTATTTCACGTACATTTGTCCTTGTTTCTTAACCTGAGTTTAGATCTCAGGTTAAGGAACAACCACTTATTTTTTGTAATTTCTTTTAATATCTCAATAGCAAAATTGATACTACCCAAATAGACACTCTGGCTACAGTATGTTTAGTGCTATGAATTGAAAAAACTATGTAACATCATTCATTTTTAGACATAATTTCCATTTTCAATTTAATTTGGTTCTTTGTAAGTAGCTCTGGTGGCCTCTGTAGTTCTATAAAGACAACGACCTTAATACATACCAAGCAAGGATCCATATTCAATTCTCTGAGAAAGCTCATTTTATTTTTCATAAAACTTAGAGGCATAGTTCAGTCTTTGAGTGTGTCCTTTGTGGTTCTGAGCAAAACAACCTTCCACACAACAAGATGTTATCTTATTACCTCGTTTCTGATGTAAACCCACCTTTTGTGCCATTTTTTTTTCTTTTTTAATGGTGAAGGATTATTACATCCCTGGTCTGCAAATATCATTTGTGCCAACAAGCACTCTCCGTTTAGGACAGTCAAGTTAAATAGCCTTCGTCAATACAAGTAAACAGACAGCTTCAGAGCCAACTCGCTGTAAGGGCTCTTGTACACCGAGTCCTGCAATGCACGGTTTTGTAAAATTCAAGGTTTCACTCATTAACATTCAGTAATGTTCTTGTGCCAATTACAGAGGAGACCATTTTCTCCCTGTGTGATGAAGGCTATTTTTCATTTCATTTTCATTTTTTAGATTGCTTAATTAAACTCCCCTAAGCTGCTCTCTGTTTCTACAGAAAAATGTAAAATAAAGCACAGAATATAACCCCATCTATATAATTTGTCAGAACCTGCAATGTGTGGTGGCTCTGAATAATTATCACGATATTAGATCATTTTTGTAGTTGTATATAATAAATGCCAGAGACCAAACGAATTAATATAAAATGGTTCCTTAACATCACGGGGTGAATATCGAACTCCGCGTGTGGGTTTGACATGATTTTGACTGGAACCGTGTAGCTTTTTGCGGTTCAGCTGAAAGTTCTCGAACGCTGCTTGACAACTTCTTGTGATCTCATCTTTGAATGCGTAATGAAAAGACATTTTTTAACTTTGAACTATAAAGCCCACACATAAGTTTAAAGAAACCTTTCAGACTGTCAAGAGAAATTAGCACAGAAATCCAAACTGGCATGTGCTCGCATTTGCACACATAATGAAGCGCATCGTTCCCAAACAGCAAAACGTGCACTGTGAAAACGTTAAAACAGGTCCATGTATAATGCATAACCAGCAAAAATACAAAGAACAGGAACACAGTGTGAAATCTGAAATGTCAAATGCATGCATGTATACATATTTCTTCTAACGCCTACTGTATGCTATGGTGGAATGCATAAGCACGCACACATTCACTGCCTACAGCTAGAGGCAGAGGCAGCCTTCCAGAGCTTGGATCCACAGGCTGAATAATTAGCTTGGAGCCATAAAGAGGGTTTCTCAGTCCAGCTATGCAGCCAGTGTAACGAACAGCTCAAAGGCTCAATATATCCAATTTGCAATTCTAAAACATAAGGGAAATCACAGATTAATTAGGGACAGAGCCAGCCCAAACATCAGATACAATTAGACCGCATTGTATAGCTGCAGCACCGTGGCATGTGTCTCCTATAAAATAACCCGGTATGTTTTAGTCAAACGTACTGTCACAAGATCAAAGGCCACATAGTAGCAAACTGGCAGCGAGAGAGCAGCCTGTAAATACAAACCACAATTAAACATTCATAGATTCATGTTAATGAGGCCTAGAATGTTCCAGAAGCCTGCATTAAACACTTAATAGTTAAACAGGGACTCTGCAAGGTTGTAGCTGAATCATAAGAGGGCACGCTCCACGCTGGCCTTGTTGGTGAAGGCACAGGTGAGGCTGTGTCAAGGGCAAGCAGAAGAAAGACACAGGAGGCGAAGAAAAACAGTATACATGCACTGGGCTGCCATTAATCAAAACTTAATTTAAAATGTTAGCGGTGGCAGGCGAAGCAATCAGTGGCTTTTTCTTAGCTGTTAGACTTTTCTAAACTAACGGCAGCAACACTTGTCATCAAGAGAAAAAAGCTTAGCGGGCAGCTTCACTTTCCATCTTCCAGCTGGACCTAAAGCTTTTATTTTTTTAATACAAAGATAAGTCCCTGGGTAGCTACTGATTAAAACTTAAAGATCGATGTCTCATGGTAGCAGCTCATTTAATCATCATTCCATCTAATAGTTGTTTTCAGGGTTCATAAAACCATCTAGAGATAGCTTCCTTTGTGATGTGACAGAGGTTTGGCTTGGACTTGTCTATCATCTTCGAGTCTGTGTCAGGGATAACAACATGTTGAGGTGCGGCGCTTATTTGTGGCCAGAAAACTGGCTCCAGTGAAATCCTCAGCACGTTCCTCCATCAAAGAATTCATATACTCAAACAAAGGTAGTGAATGCTGCTGTGCTCATCAATTTAGCTTAATTGATTTAACCTTAAAACAGCTGCTGCCTTGCATTAACACGAAAAATCTCTTTGATGTAGCTGATGCAGGCAGAACTGTCCTCCGGCATTCTTCTCCTGTAGAAGACAGTCTCTTTGGTTTATAGCAACACCTGCTCTAGATATTTTTTGTGTGTAAAAATGAGCCAGACTAAACCTTTACTAAACATTTCTCTGTTATAAGGCTTAGAGACACTTCCCAGAAGTTTTTCACTGACTTATTCTTACATTCAGAATCACCCACTAAGATGTATTTTCTGTAAAACCACAGTGTTTACACCATTTTTATCCAAGCAGTCACTCTTTTTCTGTTAATCAAAAAGACTGACCTCAGTAGTCAAAATCTTATCAGTGTGTTTTTAAGCAACATTTTTTTTTTTTTGGTCTATAAAATTGCCTCCATGTGCATCTCTGGTGAGATGCTTAAAAACAGTAAACCGAGACAAACAAAGGAGACTGTAGAGCTGAAAGGACGTGAGATAAGTGGCAGTTATCTGTGGATTTGTTACCAGTAGCAACACCTTCAGTAATCAGTTAACATGAATATTGATCACTGCCACCTTCAGCTACGAATTTAAGTCTTGGAGAAGAGGACTATAAATACATAGCGGTGTTCAGACATATATACAAGTCACATATACAGGACTATAATTTTGTAGCTAAAAGTAATGTTTACTTTTTTTACTGTACAGAATGAGATAAATAACTGGTATATTTTGAAGTAAAACACAGATCAGCACGTTACTTAATTGAACATAAGCAATCAGTCTGCTGTGCCAAATTCAGAAAAAACAGGTTCCATTCAAGACCGACTATTATAGAAGTTGCCCTTTGCACTCACCTGCATACTCATTTTGATTGAAAAGTCTTTAAAACTCTGAGTCACACAGAGAATAATAGGGCGCATGGTGATCATCCTACCTGTAAACGGCACAGCTGTCTGCTCTGTCGGGGCAGGAGGTGACACCACTCAAAGAAAACCACAAAAAACAGTCTCAGCAAGAAAACTGAACAGTTAACAGTGATGGAGATGCTGTAATTTAGCCTGCAGGCTCAAAAAGAAGCATCATTTTTTTGTGTTAAGAAAAAAACCACAGGAGCTCTGTTGCACATAGTCAGAAAGACTTATTTTAAAACTAGATTTCTATACTGCCAATGACTTCAGCAGCTGTCTAAAAACAGCTCAACTTGCACAGTAGGTGTTACGTTGAGATTAAATAATGTTAAATTGCATGAAGTCCTAATGATCTCTGTGGGATGTTGGGATTGAGAAAAGAATGAAAACACACGAGTGCAAAAAGAATATTAAGAACACATTTAAAAACCTGCGAATAAAAACCGAGCACCGCTATTATTTAATCATAACTTTAAACTCGTTTATTTTATTAAATTTAAGTATTATATTTTTCTTTGTCAAAATTAGAGAGAAATAACAGAGGTTACTAGCTCCTCGCCAGCTAATGAAAAGCAGATTTACTTCATTTTCTGCTAAATCAATAGAGGTGGAAGTGGAATGACTCCAGCCCTGATGGCTTGAGGGTGGCCTGGAGGAACCCACAACGCCGGTGCTGTCGATCGCCCAATATTACAGAAGCAAACTGTGCTGAACATGATCACCTCTATTTTTATTAATTATCAGTGGTCACAGAAACATAACGAGGCACAGCTCAATAAAAAGAGTACACTGATGTTGGGTTTCACCTGCTCGTTCAATATACTTATGCCACATCTGCTGCCACTGCTAAATGTTTTAATTGACTCTCCGCATCATTAGGGAGTAGATTATGATGTTCCATATATCTTATATAACACATCAATTTTTCTGACTGATTTTGTTGCTCATTTTCAAAACCACAACTTACTTGATATAAATCAGGAGTTTTGTAGCACCTTATTAACATTGTACTCTTAGACTGCTGGACTAAAGTGGACAGAATCTGACAAATCGTTTCACCTACATTACCAGCAACAAAAGCTGACACCTGCAGCTTAGTCAGACGCTCATATTTGTAATGCTAATAGTGGTTAATGAAGCCTCAAGTTGGTAAAGCTTCAAGTTGCTAAAGCCTCCAGCAGAGATGAGGTGTGTGGGACTGACCGAGACCTGTCAACAGGCGCTAATGTGAAAAATCAGATATCCATTTTAAGCCCAGGGAATATTTTTCCCCCCCAGTATCCATAATTTGATACAGTCACTGAACCTCTTCATAGTTGTTATTCATACGGATCCTGTGCTACCTCCAAAATCAGCTTCTCGTTTGAGGACAAAGGGAGCAAGCCAGGCAAACACTATCCTTTTTTTTCATCTGCTTCATGGTTGATTAGGTTTATTTTCATGCTGCTGCTCTTTTTTATTAAACTACCACCACCTTTTTTGATTTAAAAATAGTGGGAAGCAGCTGCTTTAGATCTAGCCTCACACCTGGCCCACATTTAGACAGAGCAGAAGGACATTTAAAATCTGACGAGCAAGTAGTTACAACAAAAAAGGGGAAGGCGCTTAAAATGTGGGCGTGCACACGTCTCAATGAATGTCCTCGTTTTAATAACCCCAAAACTGGTGTGTCATTCATCCAGCTGGACTCCAGTCCCCATGATTACACAATAAGCTTCAGTTACACTTAGAATTTTCCCCAACTGACACTAGCTAAACACTGTCTGACAGGTTGGCAGCATCCCAGCTCCACTCTGCAAACACACTCCTAACCTTTATGGCTCCCTGCGGCCATCCACACACTTTGATAACCCCGGCCATGATTCAGTCTGCACACCAAAGAATCAACAGAAAACAATTGATGTCTTACCCTGGGATCTGCTGCGTCAGACAGACAAACTTAACACTAAAAGCATTCCTGTTTCCATAATTGTTGGAGCATTGCTGGAAATTGAATTAAATGCAAAAAGGCATAATGTGCAAGTCATTGAAATTCTATATTCAGTTGAATTTTGTACAGTTTGTTTTTATAATGCATTAGAATAATTTGGTTAGCAGTGGTTTGACATTGTCTTGCAGAAATAAGCAAGGTCTTTGAAAGAAAATTATGTGACATTATGTTACTCAAGCCTGTCCACAAAGCTACATAATGCCTCTTCTCTTTAATTTGCATGATATGGTACTCATGATTTTCAAACAGAATTTCAGATTTTGTGTATCCAGATGGCAATGGCAGCATTGCTGGCTCTTGTTTGGGTGCTGGTAGAGTTCTGACTTGCATTTGTGGACAATCTTTGCTCGCTGAACATAAACACACATTTTCAGAAGTGTTACTGAAACATTGCTGTGAGCCATTTAAGAATTGTGATTTTTTTTTTAATTCATTTTTTTAAGGAGTTCTTAGAGATCTTAGCTCTTAGATCATGCTCATTCAGCACTGGGTTTTTGCCTTTTCCCTTATAGATAATTGTCTGCAACTGTTACTATCAGCTATGACAATATGATAGCATCTACTGTAGAGATTATGAAGTTTATGATGGAAATATTTTCCTACACAATCTTAAAAAAGAAGAACCCATCCTCATCTTTACTTCTGAAAGACTGAGATACTCTGGTATGCTCTTTTTTTGTATTCAGTTCTGATACCGACACAGTGGATTTTTTCACAACTTTTCCACTCTTTTGTTGTATAGGGTGTGAACGGTTATATAACACTGCCTAGACCTGTTGGTAGAAGTAGTAATGGGGGTAACTTTAGGTCAGTGAAATCTAATTTCCAATGTTTGTTTCTGCCATAAGACTTAATGAGCACCAACTGCTGGCTGTTATGCAATAAACACACAACTTTAATTCTACCTTTTTACAAAATGAGGGTACTTAAATTTGCATTATTTGCATTGAAACTGATGGGGAAATCTACAAATGAAATCAGCAAGTCTAGCTGGGATGGATTAGTCCTTTTTTTCCCTATTATACTGACTTTGCAAGTTACCCATGAATCAACACTTAAACTTTGCACGTCACATATTTTTCCAGGTGAAATTACTTTGTTCCTTTTTTAAGGTAATACAATCCATAAGCACACATTGAATTAATAAAGTAACACTATCATGAAAATGGGCAGAGTGTCTAAAGGCAGTCACAAATATGTGCAACAAATAAGTCTAAAACTTTTCTCTTTCTTTCTTCAGGCAACTAGCAAGCATTAAAAACTCTCACCATGCATGCTCACAGCTTCTTGAGTGTGTCAGACTGTGACTCGGTAGTTATCAGCTTGCTCTTGTACAAGTTTAACAGCTGGTAAAGATTAGCATGTCGATCCTTTGAGCTCAGACAGCTGACTGTTCATGAGAGACATCACTCTGCTGCACATTTAAGATGGCTGGGAAGACAGAATCTGCAGCTTTGACACATAAAAATCTTGTTAAATCAAGAATTGAATTTCCAGCAGATTTTTTTTCTATTCCTATTTTTCTTCTGATTGGCAGGAATTCATAAACTACACCAAAAGCAAAGTTTCACTTGTGTGACTATAGGCCCCCTGACCTCACCCACCCCCTGCAAAAAAAGAAAAAAAAAAGTCCATCGTGTTTACGTACAATTAGCATCCAGGTGCAAATGTACCATTCCCTTACTAATGATACAAGTCTCACTGCAGCTATGCTCGCCATCTTTCTCTTCATTTTTTTTCTGATCATTTTTCTTACAACAGGATTTGTTCCAGGGTTTCCATGGTAACACTGGCTACAGCTTAACTAACAGAATGACCAAAGACTGAACGTGGCAACACTCGGGGTTAAGGATCTACGTTTTCCACCTGTACTAAAAATAAAGCCAATTAAATTCAAAATGAACCCATCCCAGTCTAGGATCTTAATAACAACAGAAAGGATAAAGAAAATCTCTGTTAGGGAATTGAAAGCTCAGAGCCGAGACTGCCACAACAGTTCCAGCTAATGATGCCATTAGTGCTTTGGAGCACCACAATCAATCAGAGAAGTGATTAGCATGAGCATGTACAGAGAGTCGGGCCATTAGTCAAATGGGCCGTGTATAACCTTCAAGACATCGAGTCATCCGACATGCTTACACCTGCACACTAGGAAAAAAAGGTGCATCACAGGGTAAGCAAAAAACATACAAATGGCCTTTATTAATACATGTTAAAAAGTATAATTATGTTGAGACGGGTGTTGTGTTTCCATGGTCATTTTAGAGCGAAATAAAATGAGATCCAAATTTAGTCAAAGATTAAGTATGTATGTAAGGTACCGCAGAGCTGTCTGACCTGAGCAGTAGAAGCAAAGTTTACTTTTTAAGCGAGATGGATTAATGGTCTACCTCTGAATGCATTCTGTTGCATAATAAATGGAAATGAAAAATGTTTCAGGCAGAAGATTTAATGGAAAAACAGCAAACGCCGAGCTGACACTGAGCCAGGCCAGATGAGGGTGCTGAGGTGAAGCAAGAGAGAAAACACAGAGGGCAGTCATAAAGCTTTTGTTAAAATGCAACCATGGAAATCCATCTGTTCTTATCTCCATAACTTATGTCAAAATAACGACGACGTCTCTCAAGTGATTCATTTTGTGCAAGTTTGAGCAAAACGTCATCTGGATTTAAAGTGAGTGGAAGTGTTCGGTAGATGTAGCAGAAGTGGCAGTGACTGATGGTGAAAAGATTTAGTTAATTTTCATCAAACGCGACACTAATTTATTTCAGAATATGCAAAGAATTGTCAAACACTGATACTTCATTATTAATGCAATTTTAATGACGCAGGGATTTATGAGAGTCGGAGAGATGGCATATGCCAAAGTCATTTAGGGAGCTGATGACTTTATGTTAACCCCACGTTAATTCATTCAGAGCTTCGTATTTCTAGCTCGAGTCTACCTTAAGAGCTACAGGTTTATGCAGGGAGGGACAAAGCACAAGCAGACAGGGAAGAAAATGTGAACAGCTTGGATATACTGGCACTGTATGTATTATTTATTTATTTTTTTTCACACTTCAACACAAGAGAACAAGAAGAATGTGTCTGAATAAAATAATCAAAAATCTTTTGTAAGCAGCGAGTGAGCAGAATATTTAAAGAAACAATTGAAGCACAGTTTGATGAGAAAATCCTGGTGTTGCTCAGTTTTCTCTCATTTATGAACTTCAACCAATGTTGAATAGTGGTATTATATTTGTATTGTAGAGATCGATTTTCACAACTGTAATGAATACAAATCACCACTGAATTAGCACATTTATATCTCACCTGGCTACAGGGCGAAGCAGAGCATTATTAGTTGCAGTATCCACAATAATGCATTTAATGACTGAAAATGAATTGAATGAAAAAGATGTTAAGAAAAAAGTAATTAGAGATATTGCAAATAAAATCCATTTGTCATGATTCAATAAGACCCACATCATAACAGATAAAATGGGGAAAAAAACCCAAACACACTTTTTCTCTCTGAAATTGCAGATCGATAAGAAAAAATTATGTTATTACTTATTCACTGTACCTCTAATTTCTCTTAATTCCTGTGATTTATCGAGGCTACTATATTATGACAAAAATCATTTAGTTTAGAGTAGCTTGGTCAAGACTGAGATCTCAGTTACCTCACATAATTGCTCATAATTTATTGAGCTTTTTGTTATTCTACATGTTCACCTATTAAACGATTGTGACATTCACTTCCTTTAGATGGGTCCTTTTGAACAAAGGGCTCTTTTTCCTGCATCTTTGGGTGAAACGAAGTAAACCGAGACTGAGCTTAAGCTTTAAAGAAGGAGCCAAAACACTGCACTGGATTTATATTCAACATAGTATGAAATAAGTGCTTCACAGAAAAAAAACCAAGTAAATGCAAAAAGTTGTTTCTCTGTAAGGAAAATCTTGTAATCATAATATGTTGAATTCATATTGTGATCAAGCGTTAACAGTTATCCAAGATTAAAAAGACTCACAGTTTCTTAAGTTAATATAAATCCTAGATTTTTCCTCTTTATGATCAGTCCTGTCATTACAGCTTCACACGCTACACATTAAACACATTAATACTAGGTGTGCTGTTCCTTAGCAACTCAAACTAGGGCCAAACTTCAAAGAAATAACGTCCCTTCTCTTTCCATGCCATAGCTTATTAACCAGCAGGTAGTTTGGAGCATATAAGCTATTGTGAATCAAAGTGCACAGCAGAGGCAGCAGTGTAGCTGGAGCTGAGAATCTAACACCGTCATCAGCATCAGTCAAAATACTCTCAGCAAGCCTCCACTCTTTGATTTAAGCGTGAAAATTAGTTTAGTGAACTTTGTCACTGTGGCCAAACTATAAAAACAGGCAGGCAAGTCATTGTTTTCCTCCCAGACCAGAGTAAATTTACACCCAGCATTCAAGTTTTCTGTTTCACTCAAACACTGTATCTCCTGAGAATGTATGTCTGATGAATCTCACCACAGTACGAGAAACTTGCAGCTTTCAAATTTGCTGGCTGGGCTGCAAAGATAATACCCAGGATCAAAAATCATCACACTTGTCAACAGTGGATGCTTCTCAGGGAGACGAAGGAAGGACGGGAAGTATGAGAACTGTGGAAGACATTCAGTAGGAAGCCTGCTTCCAGCTGTTTCCCTAAGGAAACACTGACCCTTCTGAGAATCTGCTTTTAGCGGTGCACAGGAAGAAGACTGCCCTGGCACAGCACTGTAAGTGCTCCCATGAATTAAAGATGAGCTCAAGTTATTCTTCTGGCTTGAACTGACTGGAACAGATTTACAATTTGCATTTTATTTGAAATGAACATAACCATCACATTTTTTCATTTGCAGGATCATATGTGACACATCTATGGTCAGTTTTCCAGGTTGCTTGGGAGATGATGGAGGCCGCCTTTCAGAAATAACGGTCAACTGTGTCTGTGTAAAATGTGTTATTTCAAGGCTGGGCGACGTTCATAGAAAAGGGATCTTAATGTGAAAGATGGAACCAAGTGAAAATAAATTAAATATAATTATAATTTTATTAAGTAAAGGTTTGTGATGCAGAACATCATTTTTTAAATCACTGCAAAGGTTATATTTATATTTGTGAAAAACACTTTCTTTTGGTTTGTAACTTTCTTACAGAACTTGTGCATCAAACTTAGACTTGTTAATTCAGGGCAGGATTTTCTTCCTAGCCACATTCTTGTTATGCCAAAACCAATTTATGTGACAGTGAGCTGAAGAAAGGTGCCGCCGTCTCCCCGATACAAGTGTGCAAACATCTCTGCTGAAAGGTTGATGCATTTGAAGCCTGTAGATGATGTCATGAAGACAGATGTGGTACACAGTACAGCTGTGCTTTAATCTAAACACAAACATCAGCCTCACAATGAAAACGTCAGCATGCTGTTGTTAAGTGGGTATAATGTTTGCCATCTCAGTTTACTGTGTTTGTATGCTAATTTGGATTAGCAAATTACACAAGTACAACAGAGGCTAATGGCTATTAAACAAAGTACTGACAAACTGAAGCCATTTTCACTCGTGCACTGCAGTCGTGAACTTTTCTAGTCACTACTTTAAAGATGTACTTCATAGTTTCATAGTAGTTTTATTTTGTGTAGATTTTCTTGGGTTTTCTAATTATTAAGTCTTTTCAAACATTTGTTATTTCCAACATTTATTGTTTATGTTCTAGTTTGTTGTATTCTGATATGTTTTGTCTTTTTAATCCACTACACTACAACAATACTAATTTGATGATGATGGCAGTGTTCATTCAGGTGATTGTCCAACTTTATAGGATTCCTCCTCAGAACACCGTGGGTGCCAAATTTCATGAAAATCTAGACGATCATTGTTGATCAATGACCAAAAATTTAAACTTCCTCTTTCTCTTCTTTTCTTCTCCTTCTGGCTGCCCCGTTGGGGCTCTGCATTGGGCATGATCTGCCTCGATCCCACCCTATTCCTATCCTCCTCCTCTGTCACAGCAACCCTCTGGACTTCTTTACTTCATCCTTGAATCTTCTCTGTGGTCTTTGTTTTCTTCTACTTTCTAGCAGCTCCATCTTCTACCTCCATTGCCCAGTATATCCACTATCCCTCCTTTGAACAATCTAAACCATCTCAATCTTGCCTCTATAACTTTGTCTCCAAACTGCTCAACCTGAGGTGTCCCTCTGATATACCTATTTCTAAACTGGTCCATCCCGGTCCCTCCCAATGAAACTCGTAGCATCTACAACTCTGCCACCTCAACCTCTTGTCTCCTGTTGTCTCATCAACATCATAGCAGGTCTCACTAACATCTTGTAGACATCCTCTTTCACTCTTGCTGCTATCCTTCTGTTACTAATCACTCCTGACACTCATCTTCACCCACTCCATTCTGCCTGCACTCTCTTCTTCACCTCTCTTCTGCTCAGTCCATTGGTTTGAATGGTTGATCTCAGGTCATCAGCACCAGCCTCCTTCTCATTCATAAGCATGTATTCTGTCTTGCTTCTACTGACATTCATTTATCTTGTCTTCAGAGCAGACCTCCACCTCTCCAGGGTTTCTCCAGTGCTCCTCACTCTCGCTACACATCACAATGTTTTCTGCGAATATGCTAGTCCACAGAAGCTCCTGCATGGCCTCCCCTGTCAGCCTGCCGATCCCTCTAGGGACACAGAGCTTAAATACATATGAAATACATTTTTTCAGTCATATAAGCCTGCACTAAGTGAAGGACAGACTGGAGCTGTTACAATAGTGTGCAAAAACTGTTTATTAATGTCATTGAGCATATAAGCAGATGGATTAGAAATGCTTAAAACATGTTAGATACAGCGTGACTCCAAAGAGCAGCAGGTTAACATGACCTCAAAAGCTACTCACACAATGATCCATTATTTTTCAGGTAGAGGCCTGTGATTGTAAAGTACATTATCTGGCAGCAGCTCTTACCAAAGTTTTGTGCTTCTCACAAGAGAAGTGAGAAAAACTGCTCTAATCTAGAACTTGTTCTTTAGACCTACAGAACATCAAAAGTTCTCTCAGGTCAGTGCTGGTAAACTGAATGTCTTTTTTATCTTTTTTTCTTTCTTTTTTTTAAATATCCACACCTGGTTGAGTAAAAAGGAAAGAACGTCTGAAAGAAAAATGTGGCTGTGCACTCCAAACAGTGTCCAGCCAGATTATTTGTTATGCTGACAGTGAAGGCACCTTGCAAACCTATGAGCTGGCAAACTCTCTCAGCACACTCAATTCAGAGTATAGCAGTGGCAACAACCTTGCTGCTTAAGCCAGGAATAGCAGCCCACTCCAATGTGACCACCTATAAATTGGGATCTATTGTAGTGCATCATGTCCGTGTCACATTATATGCATGTGTGGCTTGCACACACAATTCAAAAACTGTTATATATAATGCCTATATGGGGGATGTGTAGATATTTTGGGGCATGATCTGCTTGAAAACGGTTAACCTAAAGAATTCTGATAACAGTCATTATGACAATGATATATAGGTTCAAACTGTGTCCTCTTCTGCTTCCTCACTACCTTATGAAAATCCCTCACAGGTGGAAAATCTTTCAGCTAGCTATATCAGTATCTTCAGCAACGGCTACATGATGATGCTCACAATAAGGGACACATAATCAATATCAACTGCACATCTTGATATATGGAGAAGAATGCAATGTACACACATGCCTCTCATAGAAAAGTCTGTGTGAAGCATGAATAGCTGTGTGTAAGCACATCATTATCTTCTCCGAGCACATAAAGAGAAAGAACAGGGATTTGTTAGAAGCAGTGCAGAACTCTCAGGGCAACACTGAAATATACCAGGTAGATGTGAAATATATAGCAACTATTTCTTATTTATTTCCTTTCATTGTGTTTAACCTTATAGCCTTTACATCTAGCCATCCCTCTCATGTTGTCTTTACTCTTGCAAATACAGTTTAACTTGTAAAGGTCAGAGATGTTGAGACAAAGCAATAATGAGATTTGTTGAAGGGCACCTGTATTAGATTTACACCAGTGTGTGGCCTTTTTAGGTTAAAAATAGAAACCGTAAGAACAACAAAGACCTCGATGTTTTGGCACTTCATATTTAGTGACCTTTTTATCTAAAAAAGCTTTGGGTGTTTGGTATATTACTGCAACACTGTCTGAGCAAATTATTATCTGTTTATATAAGTGTGATTAAACTCAAACAGTAAGTCTGTGTAGGGTTATTTCATTAGGTACATGGCATAAAACACTGCAGGAGGGGGAACAACTGAAAACACTCAAGTTACAAAACGTCTGGCATGGAATATGAAAGGTTTTTGCTGAGTACCAAACAATTATTTTTCAGATGACTCCATCCACTGTATGTATAACTGCAACGGAGGTGAAAAGGAGACACGTTTTTCACTAATTGTCACTCATCAGGATTTTTTTTTCCTCTGTGGCAGTAAAATGCTGTCAGAAGCTCCCATAGATTCAAACAGGCATTCAAACACTTGAGACTTTGAAGGTTAAAAGACATTAAAAAAACTCAAACTCAGTAGCAACAAAAGACTTAGCTAGAATTAGCACATTCAGACTAGATATTCTCAAAAAATGAAAGTATGATGAAAAATATCACAAGAACTAAAATTGACATAGAAAACGATAATTTTGCACATAACTCAGAGGAGCAGTCTTTCCTATACAGAGCTTCAGAACAACACAGAATTTTGCCAGGCATATAAAAGAGACAGAAGCCATTTCTTTTTTAAAATCTTGGCAGGGACTGGTACGTTAAAGATGCACCTATAGTTATTAAAAGCTTCATCGTCACAGTGAGGATTCTTTAGGAGTTGGCACAACTGTAAGCAGAACACTAAAATAAAAACTGAAAGTACTGTAAGTTTTAATTGTAACCAAAGGAAGAGTGGCACAGAATGACAGTAAATCTTACCACAGACAAAATACAAATGTTAAACAAACATGAATTATTAACGTTGTTCCTTTATTCTAAATGAGTATTAAATGAACAAAAAAAAAGTACAATCCTGAAATTATGATTCAGTTGATCAAATAATTGTATTCATCTTTGTATGCAGATGGTTTTGCTTTTATGTCTACCCATCCCTTTGTTTACTGCTGCTACTCAGATCTATGTTTTTGAACAACAAGTTTAATGGACCCTAAGATACTTGGCGAACATGCTGTTAGGGTCACTATTAAAAACAGCAGTTTAAGGGCATCACCCGGTGAATAAGTATTTGTACTGTGATGATGCTGTAAAGAAATAATGTTGAAATAATGATCTTTGAAGAGAGCTGGACCTCGGGGTTTTACATGAACGAGTGCACTGACAACGGTTAGCAGAAAGCACTGCATGTCTTTCTGCACAATTTTAGCTTTGCAACACGTTGGAATAACACCAAGCAGGAGAGGAACGCACTGTGATTTAGAAACAATACCGAAGTGCAACGTGCCCCAAAACAGCAAATACATCTCATCAGCATCTAAACAGGCACGGAGTTTCGAAGACGCTGTTTCAGCTGCTGTCCGTTTAATAGCAGGATGCACATGATAAACTGCTCTACAGGATGGAAGTCTGATTTCTGATCAATTGCTTGAGTGCTGATGTTTTCACAGTAGAATGCTGATAGAAAGTTTAACCCATCACTCATATGCTTGTCTTGTAAAATGTCTACAGAGCACAGAGGCAGAATTTTGGGAAGAAGAGAGACAGATGTTCCCGAACACATAGTGATGGTTTGGCAGGAACGCTGGTCCAGTCTAAATGGGCTGAAATCTTCCACTCCTTCACTGTTGCAATGGTAGTATGGAAATGCGACTATACGGCTGTCAGTGCTGAGGCTGGTCACCACTGGGAATGGGGGTCTTGCTGAGTTTGGTTAATTTGCTAAATTATTGAATTGCAGTCCTTGGAAGTTTAATAAAAACCTCAAAAATACAACCATTGATGTGAAAAAAGGTTTATTTGCATGAGCCAATATTTGATTACACAGTGTGAGAAATACTATGTGATGACCACAGCATCAAGTCTTTTAATTAGGGTTTCATGGATTGTAATTGGGGCTTGTCACCTAAGGGAAAGTTCAAGGATGCTTTTGCTCCCCTACAGATTTGTGTAAATGTAGGTAATGATATATATTGTTGATGGACTTGCCAAACAACTGCAGTTATTTTGAAATGTTGAAAAATACTGCATTCCACCAGTCTCGATAAATAAACGTGCTTTCTGAATTTAGAAACACACCATGCACAACCACAAACTCTCCAGTTGTAGTAAGCAAGTTATTCTTACTCTCAGCTGCCCATATTTCAATCTGTTTGATGATAAAAATCACAGAGTGCTGCCGTACCACGACCAAAGAGCGGACTACAACTGTAAAATGTTTCTGACAGATGGCCTGATATTTTATACCAGAACACACAGACAAGCTTACAGATAAAAATATTCACAGCAAAGCTTGACTTACCAAAATGTTGGTTAAAGCTATTACGACCTATCCTATGGATAGTATGATGTAATATTTTTAGATTTTAACCTCATGAAAAAACAATGAAGAAAAATCCCTTTCATGATTTTATCACAGAAGAAATTTTAAAGAAAGAAATGTATTGAAGGGCATGTTGGTGCACATATATTCATATGTGCTATTTATTAGAATTCTCTCTTTTCGTCAGAAAATGACAAATATTCAGACATGCTCGGGAAATAAAAATGTGAAAGTACTGGGGAAACATTATAAATGTCTCAAGGATATACTGCTGCAAGCATTTGATCCAGACTTATTGTGTACAGTGGACACACTGCCAGGCAGCTGATGCTGACTTATCAGTAAACAACTTCATCAATAAATGACCTTGAAGGTGGCTCTGGATTTAAAACGGACAATGATGTTAAAAAATGTGCAGAGGACAAATGGAGCTATTGGCACTTTAAGCACAAATACAGAAACTTGAAACTACTAATAAATTATTATTATTATCATTATTATTATCATTATTATTAATTATTATTATCATCATCATCATCATCATCATCAGACATGGTGGCACAGTGGACATGTGGTTAGTGGGTGAGGTTAACGGGTTATTTTAAACTTGTTGTAGGTGTGAATGTGAGAGTGAATGGTTATCTGTCTCTCCCTGTTAGCCCTTTGACAGACTGGCAACCTGTCCAGAGAGTACCCCGCCTCTTTCCCCCTATAGCAGCTTGGATAGGCTCCACCTTCCCTGAATTAGGTAAGCAGAAAAAAGTGGATGTGTGGATTATTATTAACAAATGGCGTTTAATGGGTCCCTTTCTCATAAAAAAGGTCCCTTTCTGACCTCAGTGCTCACGGGAGAATAATTTTCCCCATTAGAGACCTCATTTTCATTTGTTTCCAAGAGCTCCACACACAATTTTATCATTTTTTCAGTAGTTCTTTGTTTGCACATTTCTCTTTACCAGTTTAACGTGTGCTAGTTTGCAATGTCCATCCATTCATCCATCCACTTTGAGATGCCTACACCTCCCTTTCCTCAGTCACATCCTCCAGCTCCTGGTGTTTCCAAGGGGACACTTCAATGTGAAGGCGTAGCAACTCTACTCTTAATTCCCTTTAATGTACAAACCAACAGTTTTTAATGTATTTTGCTAGTTTTGTTGTTTATTAGCGATCGTCAAACAGCTTATAGATACAGTAGCACGATGTCCTGCTGCTGTTAAATCAAGGGAAGATGTACATTTGAAGATGAGGACAAAAAAACAATTATTCTTTTAATTTTCTCTATCATTGACTGAAAATTCAAGACTCATGTTGAAATAGAAGCACTGAGATGTGGAGGTCAAGTGCCAGTTTTATCAGAATCCTTTGTAAAAACATTGCATACAGTGCCATCACAAAAAAAAACAAATGCTAGCTTCACTCAGATGCTTTACTCACCTTCATCTCATCAAAGTTGATTTGAGAAGATGGGGAGTACAAAGAAAAAGAAATCAAAGACCAGTTTCATTTGCACATTTAGCTTCAACGGGCATTTCCTCCTGCTCTTTCTGAATTGCAGCAACACAAACATTAATAATGAGTTAAAAGTAAAACAACTCACGGACGACACAGTGAATACAGAACCACATGTGGTGTTAGCACAAGTAAGAATGGAAATGAACTTAGGCTTCAAGTTGTTCATGTTCCTCTTTGGTGTTGCAGAAATCAAGTTCCTACAGGGTCCTCAAAAAAAACAACACAAAGAGCACAAAATCATGCCCCAAAAACAAAAGTGACCATGATCAAAGCCAGGCAAACAAACAAAACACCACTTTACTGATTTCACTGCTTCTTAAATTATTTCTAAGGACTTCTCTGTTCTCTAGTTTGGACTGCAGTGACCTGCAGACTGGCGTAATTGTTTTCCAGTTTATTACTTTAAATTATGGGCCAAGAAAACAAAAGAACACACAGTGCAAATAAACACAGTGCTTGGAAATAAAGCATGTTCTAAGCGAAAAGGGGAAAAAAACTAAACTTTTGTGGCGTTTACTTTAACCACCTTTGCCTGTCAATTTCAAACAATTTGTCTCATGGATATAAATAGATCATATAATTTTCTTCAGACAAAATTAGCATCACACTAAGGTTCACTTTTTGCTTAATATGAATATGCTGTATTTAGATTTGTGAATTTACCAGGTACTTTTTTATTTCATATAAAGTCATTGAAAGCAAAAATTTCCTCTCTTTTTAAACATAGCGTTGGTGTGCAGCAGTATCTTTGCTTCAGTAAATGTCATACTGTTCAACAAGATAGCAGCTAAGAATCTCTGAGAACATCCTACTAATAAAACCACTTAAGATGCAATATTTTTATGCTCCTTACATTTTTTAGAATCATCTTCTTTTCTGTTTTTATTCTTTAAGCAGAAAAGACCCAAATTAGGCTCCAAGATTAAAAAGGCTTCTGTCTCAGGGAGATCTTTATTTCGATGTATAATCCTACATATCTTTTATTAATTGAAACCATTATTTGGTGTTGCAGATTGACCAAAGGCATATTATGGCATTAATATAAAAAACCTCAGTAAGAAATCAAACACCAAACAACATCAAAAAGTGGTAATTACATACTTTTAACTTTAAGCAAAGAATTTGGGTTTTTTTTTGTAATTTCATGGGATGATCTTTGTCCACAAAAACTTCCAGGTTCACTATAGAGTTAAAAACCAGCTGGAATACAGCCATGAACCTGCATGACAGAAATAACACTGAGCATCTGAACAATGGTACTACTGAGTACTCACAGTTATTACATTTTAAGGTAGTGCAGAGACGAATGCTGTCAGTAGTGCAGTAGCAGCCTGCAGGGCCAAAAATTTAAAGGCGATGTCTTCTTAGTCAACACTCCAACATGATGCTTTTAATGATCTGAGGCCCACATACTCATTCATTTGACTTCCAGGACCTTTTTAAAATTCTATAATGTATTAAAAATAGTCAGACACCTTCCATTGTAATTTCCCGTATGCACGATCTGTTCTCTGATCTCCTGAAAGCTGACAGCGTCATCATCGTCTGACCCAGGACTTCTCCCCCCTTGGAGGAAACAAATCCATCTTAGTACACGTTTTCCCTCTCAGATACGATGTCACCTTTCATCTCCTGTGACAGCACATGCTGAGATTACTTCAGTATGTGCTGTCTACTTCACTGTACTTTTGGCAGATGGGGGAACTGCTAATATATTGTCAGCCAGTCCTAACAACTGGGCTTTGAAACCACAGAAGCACACGCTGGGCTACATTGTTTGCCTTCACTAGCATTAGCTTGGAGAGAGATCCAACTGTAAATAGTGTGCATGCAGCGTAGTGAAGGTTCAGTTCAGATGAAATTATCAGATTATTTAATTTAAACATCAAATTTGCTGGATATTGTTGATGAAGAGAGGTTTAATTATGCACTCATGTGGTCCTCAAAGCCTTTATTTCAGGTTAGAGACTGAAATAAAGGCATATGGTAAGAAACTTTTGATCAATGGTTCAAAGTGGTGTATATTTTGGTGTAAGACTTTAACCATTAGTTGCTGTCCACATACAGCAGCCTAGATTAGTTCAAAAACTATTTATTAGCAGTAATTCCAATAATAAATCAAGTAAAGCAATTGCACACAAACACACTGAAGTTAAAGAGTTGAGTTTCCAACTCAAGAAACGGTGCCAACTGAGAAGCATGTGTATGCTCGATAAATCAGCTTCACAACCCAACGTCAGCTGTGTTTTTGTGTTACTGCACAGCAATCTATAATCAGTACTGAACAGAAACAGCTGGAGTGCAGTTAGAGCCCAATGATCTCTTACAGAGGCTGGACAATAAAAGGATGGCCTCCTGTTGAATCCGCCCACCCGGTGTCTGTGTTTCAAATGGTAATCTGAGCTCGTTTCTTCAGCTCAAAAGGAAGCACCCACTGTGATGACACTGACACCTGTGGGATCAAACAGCACAAGCTTTTGAACTGGCGAGGAAAATTTGCTCTCATGTGGGTATAGATTTCTGTTGCTTGTGATGCCAGTGCAGTGATTTATATTAGGCTGCCATATAAGGTGTTTTTGGCAACAGGTTTTCGTAATATTACTCACCAAAGTGCACTGAGGGCGAACAAATACATTTACTTCATTGTAAAAAAAAGAAAAAGAAAAAATAAACAATAATGATAATAAATTCTATTTCTCTACCTGTGTTGGCACATTATTACCACCACAGATTGACTGCTGTTGAAGATATTGGCAGGAGTGTGTGTGTATCATATTATTATATTAGAATAAACAAAATAATGGATCCTTGTGTTTGAAACATCGTGCAGCACGAACATCCTTATTTGGTAGCTGTTTTGGTTAGTTTGGTAAGTTAGTTAGCTCAAACCTATATTTGACATTTCTATACATCTGTGCTAAGCTAATACTTATGAATCAGTCACATCGCTGCTTTATCAGCACAAAAATGTGCTGCAAGAAACAAAGACCTGTCGACATTTGGTGTTTCTCAGTGAACCACACTGGTTTCCTTCAGGTGTAACAATGACATGAATTTTGCATGTCGTAGAACATTTGCAAAATCTTCTTTGTTATGTTTTGCAGCAAAGACGTGCATTTTATAAAATTAATAAGTAAAAAAAAAACTGGAGGGTGTTTTTTTGCTTTTTTATTTATTAATTATTTATTTATTTTTATTTTAATACTGTTCTCATCCCCTTTCTTTCATCACATTTAGGCAGTTTTTGCTTCTTTTTTTTAAACACCATTTTTGTGACCTTTTGTCTGAATTTAACAATAGCATTCATGAAACATTTGCATTTCAGTCCCCTGCAGGAAAATGGTTTGTATTAATATTAATTACACATGCTCTCAGTGCATGTATGCATTCATGCACGTTTTTTTTTAAGAAAACATAAAAATACACGAGCACTAAACAATACTCCCCGTGACAGAGTCACAGCAAAGTTGTATGTGAACAATCATGGAAAAAAACTATGAGAAAAACATGGGAAATGAACAAATGAGACTTTGATTCCACTAAAATTACCCTAGATTATTTTTTAGTCATAATATTTGTTAATACGTGATAAAAGTTACTAAGTATTAGTCATGAAAGTTTTTTAATTTTTGAAGCAGGGCATGCTGGAAAAATTCTGATAACCGCTGCTTTAGAGGTCCCACGATTGTGACTAAAATTGTGATTCTCCTCCAGTCTCTTGTTCCAGTCGTGTTAACTTCAATTATTTTTTCCTTTATGGGTTTGAATTAACTTTTGCTTTGCAGTTGTATACCCACGGGGGAATATGACATTATTTGTAATAAGAACACTGCCTGCATGGTAATTTCCTATTAAGAGTTTCCTTCATGAGGTCACCATCCAAGTATTACAAGCGATGTAAACAACTGGTTTCCCATCAACCATCGTTGTTATTTTAAATTCATATTATTTTTTAAAAGTTAAACCGAAATTTAAGAACTCCTCTGAAATTATTTCTCCAAGTGCCTGAGGGAGCATTAATGTCAGATTGGATATGAATTTACACTGCCTGTTTCTAGTGTGGTCAGTGGATGTGTTTGTGTTAACACAGGATCATTTAATGAGTAGGGCCTTTTTTATATTTGAGTTATGACACATGTATGCATCACTAGTTAATATGTATGCAGGAGAGTAAGGTCGAGATCTTACTTACCTTTCTCGCAGGTAGCGTGCAACAGGAATTTGTACACATCAGCTGTGTTTTTACTACAATAACTAATCTGATTGGTTAGAGTAAGAAGGAGGGGTGGAGCCTGGGCAGAGTATGTAGGTTCCTGTGAATTCTGACATAACTCTAATGTTACATGGAGAACTGATTCAGACTGTTACATTGTAACTAGAGCTCTCCAGCTGATGTATTCATCCACTGACTCTGTCATTGTTTTGGCTCACGGTCCACCTCCAGGACTATATACTATCATTTATTTCTTTGTTTGTTGTTGGCATATATTTTTAATGCTGGTTCGTTTTCCAGCAAGTTACAGCACACATTTAATAGCTCACCGTTTCTTACTGATCAAAGTCAACAACCACAGAAACGGGCATGAGAAGGAAACAAATGTATCTGTGAATTTATGTAAGAGATTTATTCCCTATGAAAGGTTTGTTTGCAAATGTCACAACACTTAACAAGAAGATAGTGATGGATATCTTCTGCTACATGCTAATTTAATTGTTTTGGAAGAAATGGAAATGATGCAGTGCTTAACAAATTGATTAAACCAGTTGCCATAATAGCAACAAAACAAATATTTTAGAAATCTGTCAAAGATTAATTAATCATAACATTCAACCACAACCAAATGCAGTAGTTACAGACCTGACTGTCTGTCTGATGACCTCTTGTTGGCTTTCATAGTTTGTCTTTGTTGCTTTAGTTACCATAGAACAGAACACCAAGACTCATTAGATTCATCCATTTACACAGCAAAGTCAAAATTCACAGTACGCTGAAAAAGAACAGGTTGAAAAACCAAAGTTTTCTTCTTTTTTTGGTTTGTTTAGTGTTGTTTTTTTACTTCTAAGTATTCCAAAGGATGTGAACCTGAGCCTGACCTATATGGGGAACTCGATATACAGTATATACATCAATTTAGACATTACAGCCTGTTCTCATCGTCTGTGCATCAACCTTTTACGCTAACTTGTTAATTAAGTCTTTAAGCAGTTTCAAAAAACAGTTTACAGTCAGTGCTATTAGAGAAATGTCTTAAATGTAATCATTCCTATTCATCTCTGTTCATAGGGACCTTTTCACTGTCCCACATAACTGCAGACTTCGCTGACATCAATTTATATTTAAATGAAGATTTTGTTATATAATAATAATAATACAGTTTATTTTGTTATTATGCTAAATACTTAAACTTCATTTAGTGAGATTCACCTTAATTCTTTCTGGTCTCAGCTGATTATCATTCACGCAAATGTTACTTTGTATATTAATGGAACAGGTGTTGAATGTTTAATTCCAATTAATCAGTAATTAAATTATTTTTTAATGAAATAACTGTATGGAAGTTTGCATACAGTAGAAGCTCATCATTACCGTTCTTATAGCTTAAAGCACATTAATCCCTAGTCTGTGGAGGATTTAGAGGAGTATGGCTTTACTCGTAATGAAGAGCTAGTGAAAGAGAAGATGATGAAGAGAATTCTTTTTAATTTCAGAGCCAAGGTTGTAGCTTAATTAAAAGAGAAGTGCCACCCGGATTCTATCCTGGAAGGTCTTCGAGCTATGACCTGACAATGTAAAATTTTCTCTTGAAAGAAGTATGTGAAAGACCCCGAGTTTCTAAGGAGTTTCAAGTGGCAAACTGATGTAAGGTGAAGAAATACAGATGCTTGTTAAGTGCACTGAAAAAGCATATTATCAAAACCCCAGGGTGGAAACAAGGACTTCAGAAGTAGGAGCTCTATCATCAGAAGAGTGACAAATGTGCAGAGGTATTGTGTAAAAGGAAGATAATATATCAGTGTTTGTCTATGTATCTGCCTACGCTCGCACGCACATAGGTGCTGATAGTGCTTATGTAGCTATACCTTTTTTGCATTTCAAGTCAATACTGTGAGATTAATAGTGGGGAAGAAATGGTTTAGTCATCAAAGCACGGTGGCCCCGTTTTCCAATAGTACACTGCACAGAATGCTGAATTACTTTCACAAGCAGTGGTCTAGCTGCTTTGATCTGAAAGCTGAGACTCAGACCATTTAATCATCTTTTCGGAATAAAAAAGGAAGAAATTTGATAGGGTGTGCATGTCCTGCCCAAAGGGAAACTCAATTGATTGAGAGAATGTAATCTGTGGTTACATATACAAGTGTGAAAAAGGAATATTGGAGTTTGGGTGGCAATATGTTCCCTGCAGAATGGGGCAAAATATAATATGACAGAGGAAATACAGATAAAATACCTGCTTGCAAGTTCATACAGTATTTATAGTTTCTGTTTATTAAAACAGCAGCCGTGTTTTAAAATTCGTAAGGAGGTGTTTTATTTCTCTTGCTCAGCAATGTCTTTAAGCAGATTATTTACTGTTCTATAAACTGTATCGTCATCATGGGAGTAAAAACTCAAGAGGAACCAGATTTAAAAGCCTGATTATTTATTTAAAAGTTGTAATGCTCGCAAGGCAGGCTCAGCGATTAAACTGGAAATCTGACGAGAGGAAGTCAGTGGGTGCTGTTAAAGGTACAGTAAGTCTCTTTTTTTTAACTTTATTTAATATTAAAAAAAGTGTGTTGCACACATAAATATACACTGATAAGTGTTTAATTACATCTTTTATTAAATTAATCCATTAAAAATACATAGGTGCAAGTGCTGGTGTGTAGAAGCCCTGTTTTTTTACAGTGGTTGAGACACTTTGGGACATTGCCATTCAACCTAATTAAGTTTTATGTTTGTGGCTAGAGACTGGTCTCATACAAAGCATGAAAACAGAGGAGAAGTGAACTGGTAGGTGTTTGTGTTCTGTACCTTCATACACAAGATATGAACGATTGTAACCATCTTTTAATCACATTTTCACACCAAAGAAGTGAAAATGTGAATGAAAGAGACAAAGTCGCCAGCATTTGGATAATACAGTATCCTCTTCTTTCTAAGGTCAGGCCTCTAACACATGAAAATGTGCATTAATATGCTTCTTTATTCCAAATATTGTCGCAATTGTCAGCAGATTAGTCCCGTCTCTAGAGACCTGACAACGAGCCAGCTAAACAACAACAGCTGGTTATAAGCTAACATTATGCTATGGTCCCCAAGTCCTTCTGTGCTGGTCTGCCTTTTCCTCTCTCCCTCTCACCTGTTGAAGACCTGCTGATGAACTCACCTGCTCCTCATGTGGTCATCAGACTGGCTATTTAAGGCTGAAGCAATCCCTCAGTCATTGCCACACCCTTGCATCAGCAAGAGGTATTATGCTCTGGCTTTTGTCCAGTTCATGCTTGCTGTCAGTGTGTTCTCAGCTCTAACCTCTGTTTCTGTGCAGATCTCTCCAGTGTTCCTCCAGTGACTGTGAAAGCGTGTGCATGTGCCCACGGACATACCTGCAGCTCCTCTGTCCACTCTCAGAAACCATGGCTTAAGGCATTGCTTTTTGTTTTCTTTCTCTGCACTAAGGAACCCTGTAAATAAACCGGTGTAAACCTTGTAAGTGTCCTGCTAGCGAGTCCTTTCTATGAGTTCCAGGGGAATACGAGAGTTTATTTGGTAAGTGTCCAGTAACGCTAGAACGACTTTAAAGAAAGTTTCACTGACGACAGCTAAGAGCAGCAAAAAACAGCTGCACGTACCAAGAGAAAAGTTCAGGATAACCTCAACAACTGACCTCAGTTTCACTGTCATCAGACAGAAAGGAGCTACACTGACTTCTCGATTCGTATCAGACTCCTCTGTAGAGTGAGTGTAGAGCTTTCATCAGCAAAAAAAAGTATCATTGCAAATAGCAATCAATGTGCAATACTGGGTGTTTAAATCATTGTACTATATTCTTCTATTCTTATTCTTGTTAGAGCTGATTTGATTATTTTAAGAACTTTTGATCTACACAACCATCTCTTTACACAGAATGGTCTGAAAAAGATCAAATATCCAGTGTTGGTGTCAGAGGTCAAAGGTGGAGGTCCAGATTGCTTCAAGCTGATAGAAAGACAATAGAAACTCAAATAACCACTTGCTGCAACCAAGGTTAGCACAACAGGTTGGACCTTGAAACAGAGCGACTACAGCAGCAGAAGAACACGCCGGGTGCCACTAATGTTAACTAAAAACAGGCTACAGTTCACATGTGCTCACTGCAATTGAACAATAGAAGTTGGAAAAACATTGCATGACATGATGAGTCTCAATTTTCTGCTGCAACATTCAGATAAAAACATGGATTCATCCTGTTTTGTATCAGCAGTTGGTGGTGGTATAATGGTGGGAGGGATCTCTTCTTCACCTGATTATTGTTCATGACCATAACTTTATGACCACCATCGTCTGATAGTTGTTTCCAGCAGCTTTCCATGTCTCAAAGCTTAAATCAAATGGCTTTCTTGAAAATGGCTATGTGAAATCAAATGGGCTACATAGTCATCAGATCTCAATCCAGCAGAGTACCGTGGGGATGTGGCAGACTGAGAGATCCACATCATGAATTTATAACTGACAAATCTGCAGCTGCTGTATGCCTGCATCATGTCAATATGGACTAAAACCCCTGAGGAATGTTTCCAGCACCTTCTTGAATCTATGCAATGAAAAATTAAGGCCATTCCAAAGGCAAAAGGGGATCCAAACCAGTAGTAGCAAGGTGCAACTAAAAAATGTGCCATGAGTGTATATTGGAACTTCATCATCTGCTTTGTACATCTTAATCCAAAAAGCAACTGATATTACTCCTGTCAAATAAATGTAGATTAAAGTAAAGTTTCCCTGTGACAAAAAAAACAAACAAAATCTTAGTGTTAGATGTAATAAGAAAATCCTCGAACTTAAGCATTAAGTGGTCATTTCCATGTCCATAATCATGTATATATTGGAACTGTCAAAGATATTAAATTAGTGTCAGCAGAAAAATCAATGAGCAGCTCACTGTGGACTTTGAGGGGGAATTCATACGCTGCTGTCATGCTTCTTGCATTGTGCAGCCAGTGTAGATTTTATTTAAGCGTCTCAAGAAGACTAAACCATATGCGCTTGCAATCTGTTTTTACCGGCCTACTGAAAGTTCTGCACCCTGGAAGCTTTTTCTCATGAATGTAATGTTTAAATCTGTCAGTTATACAAAGGGGTGCTATCGCTCTTTACAATTATTAAAGACTTATTTTTAGATCTGCAATTAGAAGCATTGATGCATTTTTACAATTCAAGTGTACTTCAGTTAGCTGCTTAAAGAAAAAAGTCAGCATATAGATGCAGTCTAAATCCACGGTCCCCAAACTTTTATGCGCCACGGACCGGTTTATGTCCCACAATATTTTCACGGACTGGCTTTTAAGGTGTCGCGGATAAATACAACAAAATAAAACCAGTACCGGGACCAGAAAAAATAAGATTTATTCATAACACATGGGAAAGACTCAGGGAAACCGAGGAAACGATAAAAACAAATAAAGCTATAAACTGATAAAAACCCTGAAAACCATGAATTTCACACCCGAGCCTCAACTCTCGCGGCCCGGTACCAAACGACTCTTGGACTAGTACCAGTTCGTGGCCCGGGGGCTGGAGACCGCTGGTCTAAATCATTGTCACTATATGAGGCATTTTGAAGTCTTTCAAATAATTTGTCTGTCCAAAACAAACAAAAAAACAAAAAGAATGACATTATGCTGGAGACATGGAAACTGGTAACAAGAAGACAGGATCACTTTTAATTCTCCAACTTCATCTCCAATTTAGAGCCTCTTTTTTTCTTTTGTTGTTCTGTTTGATAGGGAGTGATTTTGTTTATGAACAGAAATACTGAAAAATCACAGAACACTGCATAATAAGATGATAAGATTATTTTCACTTCACTTCTATTTAATAAGCTCTCCTAATTTGTTTTCATTTTAAAAAATTGTACCAAACATGTATACTCTAATCAGGTTGGGTTTTTTACTTAATAGTTTTGTTTTTGTTGAACAAATGTGTGAAAAGCAATTGCAAAAAGAATGCGAATAACAATGGGAGCATGCAACCTAGTTTGTAACGCTTTAGTCCAGTTAATCAGTTAGTTCAGTGCCAAACGGCAGAAAGAAAAAGTCCAGTCTCCAAAGAATGAGGAGTGTCATTTAGGGCAGTGTACACAATAATATGATCTCTGTCTAGATCGGCATTTTAGAGCTGATGCATGTCACATGACCTCTGTTTTGAGTGTGCTGCTGTAAAATAGGAAGCAGGCAGCTGATTGTTTAGTTAAGGCCAAGTTGAGGTGCACATCAGGTAACTGGAAGATCCAATACGAAATGATTAATGGATGAGCAACCTGAAGGTAAAAATGACTGCTCACAATCTGATGAGAGGGTTAAATGGAGACGCTTCTTCATTTTAGGCACAATTTTGGTCATGTCAACAAATGCCATTCAAGGTCCGAGAGCAATCATTTAAAAGGTCTGTGTATCTGCAGCCTGTGAAATCCTTCCTCTGTCACATTTTACCACTGATGTCATGAAATATTTACTTCAGGGAGCTAAACGTACACTGAGTGATGGCTTCGTACATTAGCATGAATATGGACACTGGGATTTATTTCCACTTCCACCAGCAACTGCCACAAGTTCACTAGCGCAGTGTTTGATACGCCAGTTCAAAGCAGCTCTGAGGAAATGCACTACGGAATTTTTGTGACCCATTTCGTGACCCAAAAAGAACATCTTTAGTAGACTTGAGTGGGAGCAGGGTGAGAGCCAGAAGGGAAGTCAAGAAGTACGATGACATGGAGTGACACACTGTGCCTTTCAGGGGATTTGTTGACAAAAACAAAAGTGTTACACATCTCCAGCCTGAAACATAGGGAATATGTTACAGTGGTGTCTTTTTGTGAGGTCTTTAGAAAATGAGGGCCAACAATGCGAGAAGGAAAGCAGATAAAAAGTCTTAATTTTCTCTGGATTCTTATCTATTCTGATAAATTAATGAACAAAACTGCGGTCGACATGGGAACCGCTCCTCCTACTGCCTGTCTCAGCACTAACACACGGATGTATAAAGTAAAAAGGAACAAACTTTTTTTTTTTTTACTCCTAAACTAAGATTTTGAAGGCTTTTAGTCTCCATAAGAGAAACAAGGGCAGAGGATGTGGTGGGAGCCACACAGGGAGGTTCTGGTAAGATGCTTTGAAGACAAAAACACCAGTGAGACAATTTGGTACCTCCTCTCCCAAATAGTCAGTATAATGCACTCATATATTTTTCTTAACTGCCACAATAGGCAAGGTCAGCACAGACAAACACTCCAGTGATTGCAAAACCATTCTATCTTTATTTTAAAGCTTTAGTACAGCCCGCTACTCACTTAGAAATACAACATGAGAGTAAACTAAAAAATGGGCATCATTTGAGGTGCATTTATCAAATCAATTTATACATAATTTTTAAAAAGCATGGCAGAGTGCTTTTTTGCTGAGCAGATCAGGAAGAGAACAACAAAACCCACAAACAGGGTATACAATTTAAAAATGACCTTAATGTATTAAATTCAAACAAATGCATCTCATATTGAATCCATCAGCATTACTCTTTTCTCAGGCCATTTCCTTCTATTAAGTTGTTCCACTGTACTACGCGTATTATGCAAAGTGTTTCCTTTTGCCTCGTTTCCAGAACAAGAGCTTTTGCACCTTATTCCATTGAGAGGATAATCATATGGGTCTGATGTGAGGCATTACTGAAAATAATTGCTTGTTGTTTGCGTGGTGGTTAGCATTTTGCTATTTATTACAATCATTTCATCATGCAGTGTCTTCACCTGAGAGATTTGAAGGCGTGAAGAGGACGTAACAGATGCTGAGAATGAAGTGCAGCGTGTAGGAAAGAGCAAAAGAGCTAATTACTGTAGCAACTGTTGGGACTGCCAGTCAGAGTGGCACTTTTCTGCTCAACTGGATCCTTATTTCTTTTTCGGGTTTTTTTAGTGACGGGTGTTCGACTTTAAAAAGCTCTCACTCTCTGTTCACGTTGATGACAAAGAAGCAACACACATGTATTCGTACATGTACACTGCTCACTGCACGCCACATGCAGGGATGCAAAGAAATGGTAACAGTAATAAGACATGATCATCTGGCTTTGCTTTCCAAAGATAATTTTATGTCTCGTGTCTCTCAGTCTGCTGTGAAGTAAAAAACAAAACCACAAGAACAAGTAAGTAATTTCAGAGTGCACGCTATACAGGAGCGCAAGCTATATTTGAGGAATAATAGACAACAGTGCTTTGATTCTTCACACTGTATCCTGTTGTTTTTAGTTTAAAAGTTTTCTGTCCTTAACGCTCACTCACAGGTGCATCTTTCCCAACCTGATGTGATAAAAATGTAACTCAAGTATTATGAAATCAAATCTTTTTGAGGTGATAAGATCCACTGGGTAGCTGCAAAGATGCATGAATTAGCTCAGGGCCACAAATATAAAATATGATCAAAAACTATTAGAGTATAATTACATAGCACTTGAAATCTTGGGTTGAATTAAAAGATAAAATTTTAAAAAGGTCTTATAACTAAGATTAAGAAGCATTCGTGATGCATTTATTCTTGAATTGATTTTAAATAAAATAAAAGAATCTCGTCCTGCAGATTCTAAGTCTTTACGTCTACGCAGGCAAAACACATGGACGGACAAACTGATGCTAACAAAGCTATTATCTCCCTTTACTCGCTGATGAATAGCAAAGCAAAATTCAGGTAGCAGTTTGTCAATTTTAGGCCACGCTGACGGTCACTTTCTTAGACTAAAAGGACAAACATATCAGCTGTTGCTAATCTATTTCAATTCTGCAAGTAAATTGATAACATTAACCTTTATTGTTGTCTGCTTAAATTGCTCTTTGAAGGTCGGTGTCTGTGTGGAGCCAAAAATCATTTGAGATCAGATTTCAGCAGATACCTGACGCAAGAGGACATAGGAGTGTGGACCCCGAAACCTTGACTGGAATATTTAAGAGATAATAGTGGAAAAAAGTGAAAGGCAATAGAGATAAGGAAAAGAATAATTAGGTTAATTGGTAGTAGGTCAGTAACACGACTACTTTAAAAAGAGCATCCGAAGTTTATGTAAAGATGGCACACAAACAGGATATTTGGAAATAGTGTTTCTCAGAAGAAAATACGAAAGATTTTGTGGACTAGACTAAACAGTATTGCTGAAATATTCAAAGAAATCTATGTACACAAGGGAAAAGGCCAAAAACCAACACTAAATGGCTGTAATATTTGGACCCTAAGGCAGCAGCAGATTACAAATGCAGCATGAGCTAAAGAACACTTCTAAAAACTATTTTCAGGGAACAGTCTTTTGCTAAAACCACCATTAACCATGCAAAGAAAAGGCATAAATAATGACATTTTCTTTAACCATGAACGACGGGGATCGCTGGTTTGTTATCAGCTCAAAAGCCAGAACGCTGATGGTGTATAAATAATAAGTGCAGGTCGCATAAGCTGCACAGTTCAATAGATATTGCTGTCTAGTCCTTTTTCATGTGTTACACAAGTATGGCTCTGTTATTACAGAAACTTTTTAAAAGTGTTGGGATGGTGAAATGGCCTTTTTGCTGTCCAGAACTATTACAGAAAATATTTCAAACATCTGAAACCCAAAAGCAACAACAAAGAAGTCCTGAACTACCGTGCAGCTAAATAAACTACTACATCAGGCAAGAATGAGAAAACATTTCACTTTCAAAACCATAACCCGTCTCCTTAGTCCCAAAATGTGTACAAAGTGGTGTTCGCATAAGATGTGATGCAACACAGTGTTAAACATCCAAAATTCCCAGTTTTTAAATCTTTGGCAAGCATCAAATTCAAACTGAGCATGTAAGAGATAAAAAGTAAACTTTTTCTTTGTTGAAACATTTACTGTGTACAACTTGATATGTATTTGTGTGTGTGTGTGTGTGTGTGTGTGTGTGTGTGTGTGTGTGTGTGTGTGATAAGAAGACCATACTGAGGATTTTATAAACAATGCCTGAGTCACTCATTTAAGGGGGGAAATCAGCCTCAGAGGTGCATAAAAGATTATACTCTTTTCAGTGGATCAGTCTAATTTCTGGAAAATTTGTGCTTCTGATTAGATTACAGAAGATTTTTTTACATTGATTTTTGTACCCCACGCGACAACATGTGAAATATTTCTGAAACAACTGCTTACTTTGGGATTTTTACAGAACAGAAACAGCAGCCTGCACACATATTCACAGAAACACATACATGCATGTCGTATTGAATGACAAACAACGCACATACACACTAACAATTCCCCTGAAAGCTTATTTGACAAGCAGAACAGACCATGTTTTCCTCCCGACTGCCTTGTTCCCTCTCTGCAGATGCATGACATTGTCTGGCGCTGATGGATGACGCTCTCAGTTCTCCTCATTAAGAGACTCATCTGCTCCAACAGCTACGTAAATCACTGGGTTTACCTCACCTTGGCCTCCCTCTGCTAAATACTGTAAGAGATAAATGATTGTTGTGTCAGTTTGACATGCCTGCTGCAGCATGTTTTTGTCAATATTGTGCTTTGCAGTGTTTGACCAGGAGCGGCAAAGCCTTCAGGGTAGAATGGCTTCAAGCTGTTTCCTCTCAAATTTGCATCACCAATGCTACTTAAGCCTGCAAACTGTTTCAATTAATGTAGACTAGAATATTAAACGCAAAGGTGTGAACATACCAATTTAAATTATTTTAATTTGTTATAGTTTTAGGCAGTCTTGAACTCAACTTGTCCTCAGTTCCTCTCCTTGTCCCCACACAGTGAGATGCCTCCCTGCAGCTTTACACTGACAGACTGTTGATTTCTCTAAAAACTAAGGAAAGCAAAGACACAGAAAATGAAAGAGCAAAAGGAACATTTGACACAACTGGATACAGGCTTACTTTGAACGTGAGCCCATTCTTGACCAACTACATTCATAAATAAGCTAAGATTGCTCATGTGGTTGAATTATGAGGATGAACCCGATTCGACTCAACTTCTCAGCTGATTAACTATCAGTCACAACATGTGTGTGTTTTGTACAGGCTGCACTCTAGGGCCTGACTTTTTATAAAGTACTGCCTACTTGAGATATTTGATTTTCTGTTAAATTTGTAATAAAATCCCCAAAAGTTGATTCTGTTCATCTGGACGTAGCGTTTTCAGTGGGAGAAACATTTCGTCACTCATCCAAGACTATGTTCACACTGCAGGCGAAAGTGATTTATATCAAAAAATCGGAATTAAGCATTAAGACCTGCAGTGTGAACGTAGCCTAAGTGACTTCTTCAGTCTCAGCTGACTGCAGGTTTCCTCAATCTTATAAACAGTACATTTGCATAGTGACTGAAACCAGCACCACTGACAGAACAATGGGCTGGGAGGCCCAGATGCAAATTCTCATGACCATTGATCAACAACCACCGATCAAAGCTCAGTGATCAAAGACCACTGATCAATGGCCATGAGTACCATTCACAGAGAGTTGGGGAATGGCTGTAATCACAGCATTGTAAGATGGTGAAAGATGTACACTTAGGCCCCCTCCTCGATTCAGAGATGGTCTTTCCCTTTTCATATAAATGGCCTCCTTGACTCCGCGCTCAAACGTTTCTCCCACTGAAAACGCTACGTCCAGATGAACAGAATCAACTTACCTGGATGATTGAGCATGCATCAAGACACTTACCAAAACCTACCTCTGCCTCCTTCAGCAGACTGCCCCCCCCCCCACCAAAAAACCCCAAAACAAAACAAAAACAAAATCAAATAAATAAAAGACATCATTTAGAAGCACTCGAGTACCTACCAGACCATGAAACGCAGTTTAATTTCAGTTGAACTTTAAGTTGATGCACGATTTTTCATGTCTCACTCGACACTGAAAAATAAATTTACTGTCAGTGTGAAACAGATTATTTCATGGCTCCAGGCTATGTTCACTGTTTCAGTCCTCCTGGTTGGAGGTAATGAGCATGATATCCTAGATCTTTGGCCTCAGCCTTTCCCTGTATCTAGCTGTCTTACTGCTGGGTGACATCTCTGCATTTCACATAACTTTATGCAGACACTGAGACAGAGATGTGTTTTATATTTTTTGTGTCTGTTACTCTGTCAGTGAGGTTACACCTAAACTAACAAAGTGAATTTCACGACACTTGGTGGAGAACAGGAGCATGGGCAATGAAGAATGCATTAAAATATGGCATTCTTTCTTTAAAATCGAGGATTATCTCTAATAACATTTACGATGACCACAAGTGATCATCATTAAATACCTAATTAGATACATCAGTACATTATAAATCAGTTGATTCTATGGTTCCCCTTTTGTTGTATCCTGCAGTAGTGCCAATGCTTTACCTTTCTTTTTTCACCAATTATTTTCACTGATGATCCATTGTGTGTCGCATACAGATGCTTCCACTTGTTGTTGAACCCGTAATTTGCTGGAAATATCTGCATTCACTGCTGAATACTGGTGATTATTGGTAGTTCAACAATTCAGTCAAATTAAATAACCTATTTTATTTATGTAATGTAAATATATATAGGGATAATGTAGAAAATTCTTAAATGTAATGATTACAAGCTGTAGACTGAATCTAAGTCTTCTGTGGGCTTTTAAGGACTGCCATGGTGTGGGCACAGGAACAGGTCCCTCTAGAAATGAGCTTATTGACTGCCACTGTGGCTGATCTGAGGTACTGATAACACCGAGTGAGCCCCGAGGTTGCTGTTGCCACTGGGAGGGTGGTGTGAGTGCTCTGGCTCCATAGCCATCAATTTGCCTAGCTCCGTCTGTCACAGAGCTCTGACATACACCTGACTTCCTATCACTGGCACCCAAAGACCTCTGAGACAGGGAACAGAGTCAGAAATTGATGGCCTGGCTCCCTGGCTAGGGGCTAATATGCTATAATAAAAATACCTGTCATGAGAGAATAATTTTAAAAACGTAGCGTGCTTTGTTATAAAATAAATAAATAAATTCACTAATGGCATGTGGGTTCCAAAGATCAATTCAATGATTCAAGTATGTAATAAATCATAAAATTCCCTTTGAAAACGTAATAAAAGGAAATTAGCAAACATACAATAGTGTTTACCTATTTCTTTCAGTACAGATACAGCCCACAGACAACTGAGTCAGACCCCTGACTGATGAATAATTATTAATCACAATACTCTAAATGGTGCATGTTTGTTAGTCACAATATCCACAATAAACTGATTTTAAACATGAGAGAACAACAAATAGTAATAGCCTTTTAGATATTGTTTGACCTTAGCATATTTAATCCCTAATAACGTAAATCCTTATGAGCCAAATAATGGAAAAACATCTTTTTTTCTTGTGCATTTTAATATTATGTTGTTTAATGTTTCAAAACTAAAACAGATGACTATGGGGCTTACCAATGGAAAGACAAGAAGCACCAGAGAGCACAAACCTCAGCCAAGGCAGCCCACTCTTTGGACAACTGAGCCTGACCCCCAACTGATGAATAATTATTAATGAATGACAGTACGCTGAAAGACGTCTGTTTGTTAGTCACTATATCAACAATAATAATTTTAAATACAAAAGACACACAACGCATGACTGTAACTTCCTGCTAGTAACTGTTTGACTTTAGCATATTTAATTCCTAATCACCCAAAACCTCATGAGCCAAAAAAAATGGCGAAATTTGAAAAATATGCATATTTAATATTAAATTATTAAGCCTATCTCAGGGTCTTGTTCACGAGTGACGGGAGAAGGGAGCGGGAGATCGACAGACAGATTGGTGCTGCGGACGCTGTACCGGTCTGTTGTGGTGAAGAGGGAGCTGAGTGTAAAAGCGAAGCTCTCAATTTAAAGGTCGATCTACATCCCTACCCTCACCTATGGTCACGAGCTGTGGGTAGTGACCAAAAGAACGAGATCGTGGATACAAGCGGCAGAAATGAGCTTCCTCCGAAGGGTGGCTAGCCTCTCCCTTAGAGACAGGGTGAGAAGCTCAGCTATCCGAGAGGGGCTCAGAGTAGAGCCGCTACTCCTCCACATCGAAAGGAGCCAGCTGAGGTGGTTCGGGCATCTGACAGGGATGCCTTCTGGGGGCCTCCTGGGTGAGGTGTTCCCGGGCATGTCCCACCGGGAGGAGGCCCCGGTGCAGACCCAGGACACGCTGGAGAGATCATATCTCTCGGCTGGCCTGGGAAACACCAAGGCGAGAGGGAGAGGGAGGTCTGGGCTTCTCTGCGTAAGCTTCTGCCCCCACGACCCGGCCCCGGATAAGCGGAAGAAGATCGATGGATGTTTAGCGTACCCCACAGAAAATACATGACTGTTACAGCTTACCAATAGAAAGATAAGTAGCACTCCGAAAGCGCAAATCTTCACTAACTCAGATCAGTCTCTGGGCAGTAGCAAAATTGTGAGGGAACAGTACTGCATTTTGTATACATTCGTGTTATTTTCTTGGTTCTTTTTAAATTTACTTTAAGAATTTTTTAGTGCAGTAAAGTTAAAGTGTAGGGTTGTCTTATGTGCCCCCCCAAAAACCCATTTAATATACTATATCTGACATAATCTGGATTATAAATATTTATTATTTATGTGGATATAGAACATATGTAGCATCCATGAAATAAAAAAATGATCACAAGTTTATTCTGTTTTTAAAAAAACAAAACAAACACAATACCTAATCAGAAACAGTGTACATGTACTCAAATTGTTAACTCCACCATAGAGGTTACATTAGAGTGTGCTTGTGCCATTTTTTCTGTAAGCACTATAGACAAAAAACCCCAAAAAAACTTTATAGGGTTGTAGAGGGTTATGTTACCAGTTCATTAAAATTTATCTTACATCCGCCAAGGTCTTCAAGGCAAACTTAATCATTTATTTGTCGAAAATTGACAAAATGCCTTAAAACTTATAAACTAGAATCTTACATTTGCACATCTAAGAATCACAGTTTCTTTTGTCAGTTTTTGACCAATAAATAATTAGTTTGACCTTGAAGACCTTGGTGGATGTAGAGCACATTGTAATGTATTGTTAACATGACCCTAACCCCTACAAAGTTTCATAGAATCAGAATGTTTTAGAGATATTGTGTTTACAGACAGAATAACAGAATGGACATGAACCCATGCACAGGTTACCAAAAACAAATTCCTTGGCAGAGGTAGTTAGAATAAGTTACCTTCTCTCACTGTCTCTCATGTACCTTGTGATGTTTTAGACATGCTATTTGAAACTCTGCCATTTCACTTACTGCTTGTCTCACAGGCTGTGAAAACCCACGCTGAAAGAACAAAAAGGTTAAAAGTCTCTTATCTAAAAGCCAGTATAAGCTTTACCAACAACCCCAAATCAATCTAAAATTATCCATGAAATTTGAAAAGATTAAAAAATGGGGAATATGGCCAGTAGAAGTACCTCTCTCTGCACACCTCTGCTTCTATCCACTATATGTCAGAGTGTGTAAGTCCCTCTATTACTAGTAATATTAGTCAAAGTAAGAATCACTACCTGTTCTAACTAGAGATGGACCGATCCGACATTACGTATCGGTATCGGTCCGATACTGACCTAAATTACTGGATCGGATATCGGTGAGAAATTAAAAATGTAATCCGATCCATTAAATATAAAAAAAAAAAAGCACCTCACAAAACTTGCGACACGGCGTAACTCGGCTGATAACCGTAGCACGTCAGAGCAGTGTGCGTCACGTGATAGAGCGGCTGTGTGTATTTGTAGCCTCACTACCAAACCAGCATTTCATCTCCGAGGAAGTTATCCCAGAGAGAAGTAAAGCAAGTGTGTAAGTTCATCTCTGAATGTTTGTAAAGCATTCCCACGTTAAGCTTAACAACCGATATATGGAGCGACTGCCTCTCTCTCTCCCTCCCTCTCCTGCCGCTACTTCACGAAACTGATCAATGATCAGCTGATCGGCTTTTCTGTCGCGAGTCCGTCTCTCTTCTTTGTTTTTGGCCCACTTTGCGCCAGAAAGAGGAAACCAGCGGCGGAACAACAGCAGCACCTTTAAGCTTGATAAGCTGTTGTTAGAATGTATTTAATATTACTTTCTACACCAGGATCCTTTTCTACGTAGCTGACGGCTGGTAACTGTGCAGGGGCGGATCTAGCAAAGTGTAGCCAGGGGGGCCGATAGGGCATGAACAGGGAAAAGGGGGCACAAAGACATACTTTTCTTTCTTATTCTCATTTAAAATGTCTAGCTTTTAATAAATAATTATCTGAATCTTACACCCAAAGTTTTAATCTGATGTAAAATGTATAGAAGTCCATTACTGTATATAGTAACTGTTAAGTCTAATATACCCTAGTAAGCTATAGTACTTTTTCCTTTGGGAAAGTACCATCTGTGCACTCTGCAATTCTGTTGAAGAAAGATGTTGAATCTATTTAATTATTCTTGAAAAATTATTTAATTCTGTGCATTTTTTTTCACCCTGCATCAAATTAAAGTTGATTACGTCGATTAAGCATCATCAGGTGGAGGGTGGGGGGTGGTTCCCCATTTTTTTTTGCTGGGAGTTTGCAACCCTATTAGTTAGGTTGCTTAATATTTCTGCTAAGTACTCTTTAAAATACCAGAATAGGGAGGATGGAGTAGGTTTAAGTCGCGGAACACTGGATCAGCTCTTTATCCTCTCAAGGATACTTGAGGGTGCATGGGAGTTTGCCCAACCAGTCTACATGTGTTTTGTGGACTTGGAGAAGGCATTCGACCGTGTCCCTCGGGGTGTCCTGTGGGAGGTGTTGCGGGAGTATGGGGTGTCTGGCCCATTGCTACGGGCCATTCGATCCCTATACAACCGTTGCAAGAGTTTGGTTCGCATTGCCGGCAATAAGTCGGACTCGTTCCCGGTGGGTGATGGGCTCCGCCAGGGCTGCCCTTTGTCACCGGTTCTGTTCATAATTTTTATGGACAGGATTTCTAGGCGCAGCCAAGTGGCGGAGGGCTTTCGCCCGGTGGCCTCAGAATCTCATCTCTGCTTTTTGCGGATGATGTGGTTCTGTTGGCTTCATCAGGTGAAGGCCTCCAGCTCGCACTGGAACGGTTCGCAGCCGAGTGTGAAGCAGCGGGAATGAGGATCAGCACCTCCAAATCTGAGGCCATGGTTCTCAGCGGGAAAAGGGTCGCTGATGAGTTCCTGCCCCAAGTGGAGGAGTTCAAGTATCTCGGGGTCTTGTTCGCGAGTGATGGGAGAAGGGAGCCGGAGATCGACAGACGGATTGGTGCTGCGGCTGCAGTGATGCGGACGCTGCACCGGTCCGTCGTGGTGAAGAGGGAGCTGAGTGTAAAAGCGAAGCTCTCAATTTACCGGTCGATCTACGTCCCTACCCTCACCTATGGCCACGAGCTGTGGGTAGTGACCGAAAGAACGAGATCGCGAATACAAGCGGCAGAAATGAGCTTCCTCCGAAGGGTGGCTGGCCTCTCCCTTAGAGATAGGGTGAGAAGTTCGGCCATCCGGGAGGGGCTCAGAGTAGAGCCGCTGCTCCTCCACATCGAAAGGAGCCAGTTGAGGTGGTTCGGCATCTGACAAGGATGCCTCCTGGGCGCCTCCTGGGTGAGGTGTTCGGGCATGTCCCACCGGGAGGAGGCCCTGGGCAGACCCAGGACACGCTGGAGAGATTATATCTCTCGGCTGGCCTGGGAACGCCTTTGGTGTTCCCCGGATAAGCTGGAGGAGGTGGCTGGGGAGAGGGAGGTCTGGGCTTCTCTGCTTAGGCTGCTGCCCCCGCGACCCGGCCTCGGATAAAGCGGATGAAGATGGATGGATGGATGGAGTAGGTTTAAGTTTATTAGATTGATCAGTGTTGCTGAACTATAAAATATTTTGGGCGCAGTCTATTTTTTACATACAGGTATAACAGAATAGCTTTAGTGTTGTTGTTTATTTAAACTTGAGGATGAACTTATACAAAATGCAGCAAGATATAAAAAAAACAGTTTTATTGATTAAAAAACACACTATATCGGATTCATATCGGTATCGGCAGATATCCAAATTTATGATATCGGTATCGGTATCGGACATAAAAAAGTGGTATCGCGCCATCTCTAGTTCTAACCTGCCTAATATAAAACCATGTAATAATCTGATTACATCTTCCTGAGAACCGACCAAAAATGAATCTTCCCATTGAACTTTTTTTGTGATTTCCTGCCTTTTTGGAGCTAAACAAGCCCACCCAAACACATGATAGTTTCCTAATAACATCTCGTTCATGGGCATCAATTCTAAGGCAACTTCAAGAAACAGCAGACAGAGCAACTGAGATTCATCTCTCAGGTCCTGTGCTTGGTCTTTGTTTTTATATTTCTTAAGGTCAAACTTTCATATATTATTCATGTACTGCTTTCTTCTTCTTCTTTTGTTCCCCACTTGACCAGTTCCCTCGATTGTTTTTAATACACTGCACACCACACTGAGATGTGGCTAATAGCTTTTTTGCCCATAAAACTGTGTTATCTTGGTCATTTGTCTAGATTTAACTACAGAGATGAGAACAAATGATCTGTTTTTGTCACAGGTTGCTATTAAAAAAGTGCACATAGATCCAATTTTAAACCATGTTTTGCTGTCTGTTATATCTTGACACAACACTGAATTAGTCGCCTTTTACTCTTGAATCAGTCAGTGTTAAGTTACCTAATCATGAAATAAATAAATCAATAAAAATAAACAATATTTTAAAAGATAAATAGCAGTAACACCCCAAACTAAAGTAAGAAACACCCAAATTGCAGCAATTTAATTAAAAATTAATTTGCATTTGGGCTAAAAGTTTATCCACTTTTACCCTGAACAGACGTCTGGGAAGCGGTTTTAGTAAGACTTTTATTATAGATTATACTGACAATATTAATTGTGACTTTACTGAATGCTGTTGTAGTGATCTTTTAATAGACCGTGCCAACTTTTTCATCAAACATCTGTGGGGATGGAATCTAAATCCTTTTAGCTTGCTGACATTTTATTTATTGACATAACCTAATTTGACATTGTGGACGTTACAAAACATCCACGTTGTGTAATCTAATCCTGGCGTGGTATCAGTGAAATGCCACAAGGCCATCCATCATAGGACGAAGGAAAAAACAAAGTAAAACAAAACAGGATGATATAATAGTGTTTATCATACTTCACCGGACGATCACACTCATTTACACTCTGTAACTCCCACTCAAATATTATTAGTTACTTAAAACATCCTTTTTATGACTTCTTGTTCAATAAGTACTCGAGTCGTGAAATGAGGAAACTGCAGAAGGCTTTAATAATGGCTTTAATAATGGCTTCGCCATTTTGTTTACCTGGTTCGAGCTTCAATCACTTTAATCTATTTGACTCTACATCCTCACTGTATATTTAGACTGAGAGAATACGCTCTTGTGCATGATTCAGCTTCTCCGTTACACAGACACAGCAGATAGTATCGTGGTTTTTAATCGCAGACCAAAAATGAGACGTTAGGCAGTCTGTGAAGGGAGATGGGTGATAAAACCACACATTCATCACACCACAAATTGTTGCAGTCAAACTCAATTAATTTCCAGAATGTGCTGTACAGTTTGCATTAGTGCTCATTTAGTGGGTGGGGAGCAACTGAGACAAGAAAGGCAGACAGGAGTAATATTCTCTTCATAAGTCACTGTGTTAAATGAGGGTGGTCTGATATTTGTGTCACAGAGAATTCCAGCTGACAGCACAGTGGCAACAGAAGAAAGCTAATGACCGAGGAGACACGGCAAAATTAATAATCATCTATTATAAATATGACACAATTAATTTAATAATACTCTCAACCAACAGCTTTAAGAATAAAAAAACAAAGACTTTGACTCAAGGTGGTCGTACCATTAATTGCAGGCATAAGTATATTAATCAAGAGAAGGCTTACTGGAAAGCAACCTACTTTTCAAAAACTCCATCATTAAAGGAAAGCTATACTCGAAAGAATTTCCGCAACTCGCGAGCTATCATACAATAAACATGACAGCAATGAGCACTAAAATAAAAGAAAGGAGCATGGTGAATGATGGATGAGCCAATGTGCAGGATGTGTCTAGACAGCGGGTTAAAAAAAACAGATCAGAAACACAGACAAAGGCAGTCTCTGACTATTGTTTGGCTTCCACATATTATGACTGACATATTTTTCTGATTAGCAAGTATCTGCTCAACAGTGTAAGAACAGGTGACAGAAAAAGAAAGCTAACACACAGATGCACACCTGTCCATGGAATTGAGCCTCAGACAGTTTGGAGACTAGCTGATTGTTTCACTATCTCAATTTGATCATACATGTGTTTCAAGTAGACATGATGTTCAGAACAATAACTCACAGATAAAGAAAAAAACACACACACTTACTTTTTGGAATATGAATCTGCTCAAGTTATTGTTACATTGAATATTATACTTTAATATCACGACGAAATCCAGAATACACATTTAATTTTAGCTAAATAAGTTTAAGTGTAGATACACAGACTGTATCTTGGCATTCACTAATAACTTCATCTCAGTGTATGCTCCCACAGTACTACCTCATGACTAAGCTAGTGCTGAAATCACAAAATCTGGTTCATATTGGTTTAATCAGAGGTTTGAGCTAAGCTATTTATGCAGTTTAACAGGCAATTACTGCTATTTCAATACAATTTGGTAACGAGAGTGTCAAATATGGTTCTCTGCAAAAAGGTAATAAATAACTTAATTGGCATGAATAAGAAAAAATAATAATTGTGTGGGAATGAACCTTATAATTTATTCTGTTGATCTAATCAAGTTGTACCAATAAGAAATCTCTAAGTTCTCTCAGTAATTCTCTGTGTAAATGCATTTTTAGGTCACTGTCATGGCCTTTTCCTCTTTCCATTGCGCTCAGGTAAAGCTGTGCAGGTTACAGTTTTCCTGCAGTTCAGCTGGTACGCCTGTTCCTCGTCACATCATCGCCTACCAGCGTTTATGGTTGGTTTGAGCTTCCAGTCTTCACCATCTGTCATCGCGGTGATCAGGCTCGTTGTTGAGAGTTTAAGTTCCGAGTGAGTTCCCAGTGTTAATGTCATTCTTTACTCTGCTCCTGAGAGAATGCTTCTCATAAAGTGCTTTCTGCTTATGGAAATTACTCACCTGATATCCCAAGCTGGTCTGTTCCTGAGAATAAAAGATTGTGTTTTCACTTACCTCCAAAACTCATCTGCCTGTCCACTCTCCTCCATCGCATGCGCCCTGGGAAACTGGCCAGTTACTCCCTCTGCTGCAGGCTTCCCATAGCTATGCACGTAAGAATCTGATTCATTCCTGAATTCCTAAGGCTAGAGGTTGATACCAGCAGTACGGATTAACCTACTTCTACTTTCTGACAGAAGTCTCCTCCTGTACTGTGAACCAAAGCTTCCCAGTTTCTCCCCAGTTGCACATCCTTGTTGTTATTCCTGAGTTTCTGTTAAATAAATCTTTTGTATTGCACGGTGATAGTCTTGGGTTTTACATCAGAGTCTGCTGCATTATTTATCTGCATTGGTTATGACAGTGCATAAATAAACACATAAATAAATAATCTGTCACTGTTAAAACATCGATACCATGAAATCTATCAAGTGTTGACCAGCAGAAAGCACGGTGCAGAGCGCGGTCCGTGCTTCTTTTACTTTAACAAGAGTAAACTAAGGAACTATCCAAGGGTGACATTTTGACAGAGCTAAAGAGATCAAGGTGCTGTCCAAAGTTTTATGTCTAATGCAGCTGGTAGAGCAGCTATCCAGTGTTGCCAACTCCTCAGTAAGGAAAATCGCTATTGGCTGTCCTAAAAGTCGCTAAACGTCATACCTAATTTGATTGGTCTGTAATATAATTGTAACCTATGTTGTTGGAGAGAGAAATAACATTGTGGAAGAGACATAAAGTGAGTAAAAACGTCCTAGATGCATATAGTTTATTTAGAACTACAAATTAAACTTTTTAGATTATTGGTTTTTTAATGTCACAATAACCCTGCTCCTTTAGCTGACAGAAAAGTGATCAAATAGGCACTCTGGTGGAGTTACTTTGTGTGTGTGTGTGTTTATAAGTAGTTTTAAACCTTTCAAAAAACTGAGTAAAAGAAGAACTGACTGTGTTACAGCACCCGCTGCTTGTTGAGAGTAAAAGCGATACGCGCTTTCACGTCTTTTTAGCTTTTTGAAAAAAAAGTCGCTAGAAATCCTGAAAACTCGCTAGTCGCTCAACACTGCAGCTATCCAAAGAAGGAGAAGCTTTTGCAAACATATAAGATTACACTTGTCCTAAACTTGAAAGCTGGTGACAACAGAAAGTTCCCTGTTACACTTTGAAAGGTACAGAAATGAGATAGATGGACTTGGTGGTATAATACAAGACAGAGAGATGGGCAATAACACAGCATGACTCACTTAAACCTTTCCAACACACTCCTCTGGAGCTTTAATAGAGCGAGTGCAAGGTTTCTGCAGGGTTCACTGAAACATAACACCTTTTTACTACCATGTATAATACAACACAAATCTCTGTGAGGATATTATGAAAAACCAATAGCAGTGTTTTAGGGTTCATTATTTATAATCACATTATTAGTATTTGCAGCAATATATATGTATAATTCCTAATGATTTCGTACTTGCTTAGCCTGCTTTCACTGTAATCCAACTGTAAGTGTTAGAAGATGGATGGATAAATAAAAATTTCATAGTTTAATATCTTAAATATTTTAATGTAATTGGGGCTTCAGTGGTTTACTTTCAGAATAGTAAATATTAACCAAGTCTCATCTTTATTTATTTGGTCACTCAGTCTGAGTTAACATACACATGCAGAACAGAAAATGACTTAATTCATATTCATGACGATCACCATGCATTTGTTCTTGATGATTTTCTGTGCAAAATAATATTCTCTTCATTCACTGATGCAGCCATTTATTCTGGTCCTAAGTACCAGTTTTGATGACGCTTGATGAATGCAATGTGCCATGAGTCTGTATTTTTAACATAATATGATGTTTTTCATCATTAGCTTTTGCAGCAGCACTAGCAAGACAGCAGCTCATTTCAAAGTTGATACAGCAGTGAGTGGACGGCTTTATGTATGCAATCTTTTCATTATAATCTCACATTACGAATCAGTATGTGTAGTTAAAAGCAACAATTGGCATTTTCTAATGGAAAGGCTCTATTTTTTAAAAGTATCACAACCTTTTGGGTTTCCAAATATTGTACAATAAAGAATTTGAATATCCTATTGTAAAATAATCTGCTATATCTACCAAATTTCTAAAGTTTAACAAAGGTCAGCACTGTGTCATGTTAGAATTCTGTGGTTCAACATGTGGCGATTTGCTGACTTTCTCTTAGTCAGTAATGCTTGCTGGGGGTGAGGGGTGGGAAGCTCTAGACCAGGGGTGGGCAATCTCAGTCCACGAGGGCGGTGTCCCTGCAGGTTTTAGATGTGTCTCGAACCAACACAGCATTTAAATGGCTAAATTAGCTTGTCCTGAAGTTCTCCAGAGGCCTGGTAACGAACTAATCATGTGATTCAGGTGTGTTGACCCAAGGTGAGATCTAAAACCTGCAGGGACACCGGCCCTCGTGGACTGAGATTGCCCACCTCTGCTCTAGACCATGGGTTGAGGAGCACATTTTACAAGCATTTAAAAAAATAAAATAACCGTACTGTCTCAAAATATGTTGCTGCTGGAGGGAACGAAGTTCCATAAACTGAACGATTTCCCCAGTCAGTGATATTACTTTTAAATTTAAACTTAATACAAAAACAGAGAAGTGATTATTTCTACTTAAGAGTCCAACAGTACAATAAGTTAGTGCCTTCCCTGCTGTGTTACCTTTAAAACTCTCAGTCTTTCAGATGCTCCTGTATTTTTTCCCCTGGATCTTAACTCGACGGATTAAAACAAGTTTGATTTAGTAATGCTGTTTGGTCCAGTATTTAAAATTCCACGTGAGGAAACATTTAAGAATGAAAAGTCAAGGTGACTGGAAATAGGCTTCTGAAAATACCTAGTCTAAAATACAGACCGAGGAGGAAACAGTTATGAAAGTTCATTTCAAATTTTAATTTGCATTAAAACCAAATTCAGTTTTCTCACTTCAAATGACTAATGGTATACACTGTCGTAGCCCAACCAGTATCATCAGCAGTCTCCCAGACACAGCTGTGGAAGTGCAGCACGCAACACGGGTTTATTTTGTCTGTGAAAACAAGGCCAAAGGCGGTGAAAGCACTCTGGGGATTTTTCAGATCTAACGTTTGGGCGTACTTTGGATTTTATACAGAAGGAGCAGTTGGTAAATCTGTCTGTAGAAAATGCAGACAGGAAAATTCCACTAATCACTCCTTTACAGTGAATGCATGGCTGTGTGAATGATGTGCAGAGCTCAAAGTACATGTCATGGTTTGTCTCTCCAACTCTCCATCACCTTGTCAACAATCTGAAATATATAGATAGATATATTTATTTTATACTGTAACACTATAATTTACACTATAATTAAGGAACTAAAATAAGTATAAGTCCAAAGCTTATTTCAGTTCAACGTTTGATCCCAGAGACACCTCTGAGTTCATCAGGGCAAAAGGAAAACACAAAAATCTAAATCTTTGGGACTGGCCCAGCTCAGTCTGGGGAACACGGCCTTTACTGAATTGTTGAGGCAGGACCTGAGGTCTGCAGTTAATGCTAAACAGCCTTCAAACTGAAGTGAAGCAGTTCTGCGGGGAACATGAGCTATAATTACTTCAGAGTGCTCGGAGAGCAAGATTAATTACCGCAGAACACATTTAATGCTCTTGATAAAAAAGGTGATGTAACTGTGTTTTGTGGAATAAAACTTATAAACAGGGTCAATGTTTATACTTAACTGGGCAGACAATAGTTGCTGGTCAGGCATATGTAAATTGGTTACAGAGGAAAACGTTCACACTAAAGGCTGCTCTCTTAAAGTGAGTGTCACGTTGAATGAAAGACTAACTTAGGTCCCACTTATTCTAATGCTTTTTACTTTAGTTTTACTAAATTGAATTTTTGTATTGTATACACAGTTCTTAAAATATATATGTATAAACTGATCTATGAGGATAAACTCCTATAAAAGTCTCAAAGTAGTTAATTCCCCCTAAAAAAAATAGATATTATTTAACTACTTTTCTTAATTTTTTTGCAGCAGTTATTGTATTTTCATTCTGAACTTTATTATAAAACACGAAACAACCTTTGAACAACCGTGTTTCTCCACTTACTGGCATAACATCTCTGTCTAAAAGATAAGTGACTGGGAATTTGATTCAATCTATTTTCAGTTACTTTCAATCTAATTAACTTCAGCCAAACTTCTATAGAAAAAAGGCAAAAATGAGGAAACAAACTGTAGACTGTGGACTCTATGAGAAAAAAGAAAAGAAATCCTTTTTTTTTATAGTTCAAAATAGTGATTACCAGAAAATAAAAACAATCACACAAACACAAAATTGAACCAAATAACGACACATTTAACCAGAGACCATGCTGCAATGGGATCACACCAACCATGAACCCAATGAGTTTTTGGAAAGCACTCATCAAACACACCCTTCATTTTGATCTCAACCACGCACCGATCTCTATAATTACATCTGGCACAGATGCACAGTGATGCCGTTGTGTTGACAAAATCTGTTGCTAGACAGACATAATCACCTGCCAAAGTGCTCACAATTGCCTTTGTGGTAGTTCCTGCTACAAAACTCATGTTTCATCGGGAGCATAATTTACTAAGACGAGCAGAACGCAGGTCGACAGACAGACTCACAGTGTAACAATGGTTCATACACCATTACAGCTACGAAAAATTAGATGTTTCTACACCAGATAAAGGCACAGTGTTTGGAGAGTCAGAAATACATGGGAAAGGATAACACTCCAACTACTGACACCCTTCTCTCAGCCTAACCTATATAATTAACTGGCTGCAAGATCAAGATAGGGACAACAAAAGACTGGAAAAGCAAATGGCACTAAAGAGAAACAGCTGGAGGAATAGTTTACAACTAATTAGATTAATCTGAAATAGTTCAGTAACATAACTGTGTAAATAAAGAGCATCTTAGCAATGCAGGGTTTCATCATTCTGCAAAATTTGCAGAATTTGGACATCTTATCATCTAAGTACTAATATCATCAAAAGAGAATCTGAAGAAATCTCTGTGTGCAAGAGACAAGGCTGAAAATCAGCATTATGCCTGTGATCATAGGGCCCTGAGGCTGCACTGCATTAAAAACAGGTATGATTATTGACATGGAAATCACTGAATGCGCTCAGGAACACTCACCGAAATCACAGGGCCATCCTCATCCTCAAATGCTCAAGTTAAAGCGGTGGTGAAGATTAAAGACAACTAGCTAGAATCCTGTGTCAGACATGAATGCAACAACACGACTCTCCCAAAAGTTGAGTAGCTGATTTCCTCAGTTTACATCCTGCTGTTCAAAGAAGAGAGGATGCTACATAATGTTAAACATGGGCCTTTCCCAACACGTGTTGCTGTGTTCAAAATGAGCTGCTAATTTTTATTAAAATCAAACTTTTTCTAAGTTTAAACATTTTATATGTTTTCTACGTCTACTGTGAATAAAATATTGTCTTACAAGATTTGCAAATGATTGCATTTTGTTTTTATTTACATTTTACACAGCACTTTAACTTTTTGGAAACGGGGTTCACGTTTATTTATTTGTTGCTGTGGTTCTGGAATTTTACTTTTTGTCATTAGTGATGGCTGCATTATTTATTAGGAACAAGTGGTTCGAAGAGTGCTGCGGTAATGGAGGGGATATGCCACGGCCTGCTTAACAGTTGTTTATGATGCCAATAGCGCTTATGAGTGGCTCTGAAGTAGTGTCAGGGACTTATGAACTATGGTCGTAATGACTATGTTGTGTAAAATAATGAGCGGCCAAATAATTCCGGAGTTGCTTGCAATCAACAGTGAACTGGGAAATCAAGGCAATACAAGCAGTGTGTGAAAGTCACACTGTTAAGGATCAAACTGAAGTTAGTTAAGTGTGATGTTTTCATTTTGATAATACCCCATGAATATTCACAACAATGTGGAAGTCTAAAGATACTCAAAAGCTCAGAACTTTCATTTTCTTCCCAAGTAGAAAAGAGCTGAAACAGTCAGAGGCAGCACTCCTCTGGTGCTCCTTTCTTTTGTGAGCAAGTTTCTTGTGATCTGAGATTTGTCACTCATGAAAAGTAGGATTGTAGCTGTCATTGTACTTGTCAGGAACAACATGTTTCCATCCAGCTTGGGAGATGTCAGAGTGACAGAAAATTTTTACTTATTCACTAATGAACTGTGTAGTCAGTACCAGTAAACCTGCTTTGTCTGATGTAGATGCTGTAGAGCAGAGCTTTTGGATTAGTTTACTTTTCAGCACACGTACTGTTTTCTTAAAATTCAACTCTCAGTGGAAGGACACCTGTTTAAGTTTTGCTGTTCTAATATTTACTGTTGATGTGAGTCTCAAACACCTTTGAAACTATAGTTTACTATAAAACAAAGAGTTTCAAAAAGATTTTCCCCACTTTTATGACCCAAATTTTGATTTTTGCCAAACACTAGACTCAAACTATGAGTTGCTTATACGTCACATTTGCCTCTGATTCCTAAATTCATTTATTTGTGTGATAACATGCATGCAAATTGGACAGCCGATTTAATTATGTCTATATTACTGCCACAGGTTTTCATTTCTCTGCTTCGCTTCAGAATGCTTCCATACACTCATTTTACTTGTCAACAACAAAAGTTGTGCTCGCTACCTTTATATAAATTATGTTACTTATGTATAATAATAAACCTTGTGGTAACACTCAACAACCACGAAGTGCTCTAAGCAACTGTCTGCAGAACTGGAAAAAAAAACTATCAGTTAGTTTACAAAGCACGGGAAGAATAAAAGACATAAAAGTGCTTTCAGTTCGCAATATCTGCTGTTTGAAATGTCATTATAAAATGCAAAGCAAAGGAGAACAGTCAAAGTCAAGACAAGATCAGGAAGATGAAGAAAACTTTCATATCACTGCTTTGGAGTTGAGTGGCACCCTCCGGTACAGCAGCGCTTTGCATATACAGCAAGGAAGAATGGATTGGTAGCAAATTCTGGATGCAAATTGCATGCAGTCAGTCAAAAAACCAAAACAAGTCATACTTCTGCAGCATGATTATAAGCCAAGGCAGACATGAAAATCTGCCATGAGCTACTTTAAGGAACACATGCTGCAGCTTTTGGTCCAGGCCCCTTACCTGGAATGCCCAGAAAATCTATGGCAACGTTTTGAAATGCTGTGTTTGCAGTGTAGCCTAAAAATATCTTTAAAGCTGAATAGTTAGTGAATGTTCTTGAATCAAAAGAAAGGCTCAGCTGGCTACAAAATATAAGGTATGTGCAACCTGTGATATCTGATTAACTACCGATTCACACAAATGTCACACTGCAGTTTTCTGTTTTTAATCAAAAACATGCAGAGGAGAGGAGGTACATTAATATTAGACCCAACAACTTCCAATCAACAAAGCAACCAAGCCTATTAACCCTGAGTGGTGGAAAAAAATGTCTTTAGACCACTCATTGCGCCACACTGCTGGTTATTAAGCCTATTACTCTAAACTACTCAGATGAAAATATGAATATTTTATTAACTGCTCTCACTCTCATTTCATTTCCCTCCTATTTGGACTTTGGTTGCAGCAGGGACTTCAACAAAACAATGCTGAAAAAAAGTAACTAAAATTAGTAAATGATCTGAAAAACTGGAAAGGAGAATGAGAAGAAGAAGCAATGGGAGGAGCAGCCTCTGGGCAAATTGTAACCATGTGTGATTGTGTGCTAAGAAATTAATCTCCACTTTCTCATCAATGTGATGGCATAATGCACCAACTGACTTGGAAAGTATATCTCTTTTTATTACTTTTATTTTCTGTGCCAAGAAGCCAGAGGTATGCGATCACTGCTGTTTTCTGGACTGCCTATTTGTCTATTTTTCTCCGCTGTCTCTCAAGGAAATTACATAACGAACATTGACCCGAATTTCATGAAAGATGATTGAGAGGCAGAGCATTGGCACAGGAAGAACTTATTAGGTTTTGGTGCTGATCCAGATCGCTTTGTTTGAAAATTGCCAAATTGGGCAACAGCGAAGAATAAGTTCTTTTCACTGATGTCATTATCATGGACTAGACAAAAGACCAGCATCAATAACAAAACTATTTGCACATCTTCCTCTTACATCAAAAACATCCAGCAGTGGACCTGAATAGCTAGGCTACAAAGGTGAGGCAGAGCAAAGAAGCAGAACTCTGACACGTGTCATACACAGTGACACTAAACCAAAGATAACCACAACCGACTTGACAGCAGTTAAAAGTGGGTTTGAAATTCCAAAGTCTTTAAACATAAAACTGCGTCTTGAAACAGAAACAGTGGAAGACAGTTGTGACACAGCACTGGCAGAAACGTGAATTCAGTGATGGACGTCTTAACCTTTGATGTAGGCAGGCATCAAGTAGTGAAGGGTTCACCAGAGAGTAAAAAAAAACTGTACTTACCCTGCTATGTGTTCACACAAAGAGTAAATTCATGTAGTTAAACAGTAAACCAAACCAGCTAATGTCCATGCTTGTTTTTTTGACAATCGCTGTGCACAGTAAGTGAAAATGTGAAAATGACAAAGGACAGATGGGATAGTCAATAGTCAATAAATGCCAACTTTGTTGGGTTGCTAACATGGTTATACATATTTATTGTAAATAAGCTCCATCTCTGGAAGGAATTATAATAACCTTTAGTTTAAAAAGCAAACAAAGACATAGCAAGTAAATTTAAGTTACTTTTGTGTATTAGACAAAAAAAACAAAAACTTTCTGCTAATGCTTTTTCAAAAAAAAAAAAAAACACATCTGCTAACCATTTTTCTGCAAAAAGTATCCTTGGTATTTTCCATAAAAATATGCAAAATATGCAACATGCTAAATCCTGTGTGAAGGACTTCACCAAGGGTATAAAAGTATTCCAATGTTACATGGATGGCATGTAAATTCATTAGACTTCAAGTAGGAATGAGTCTGATGAACTCAGTGGCAAAGAAAGGTTTCACATTTGCTTAGAGAAGTTACAATACACTGTAAAATGTAATATTGTGTTTAATTAAAAATATTAAATAGGCTGAACTCAGTTTTTATCAATTTGTTATTAGAACTCAATTTAAATAAGTTACCAGTACTTTTTATGCAAAAACGCTGATAAACTCCATTTATTTGAGTTGTCTTAACTTAGAAAAACTAAGTAAGCTGGAAGTTTTGCTTCTCAGTGCGGAAGGATGAAAGATGTGTTTTGAAATGCCACGTGACTACCGTCCTCCTCCTCTCTCGGATCAGTCCGCATGTTCACGGTGCATTTTTATGGAATATGTTGAGCAAACCTGGAGAAGCTCAGCTCAAGATATTATTGTTGTCATTGCTGTGGATCTTTACCTGATACACTGACTTGGTGAGTAAATGTTTACTCTTATTCAAACTGATTTGTGGCTTCTCTTGGTTTAGCACCAGGTTTAAAATCTTGCTAGCTAGTTAGTGTTAGCTAAGCGTTGCTGCTGCCGCTGGGCTCATGTTACTTAAAAATTAACACCACAGCCTTAAAAACCTTACATAAAACTATGTGGTGAAATTTTCTGTTGATTGTTTGAAATAAATAAGTGAGATAAGAGCCCAGACAAAATTCTTCGGAGGTGCAGCCGTTAGGGGTGGGGTAGGTGTGTGGGATGGGGGTGGATAACAGAGCTCTCCGAAAACGTGGAAGCACTTTTGCAAATATGTGATATTTTGATAAATTAAGTAGATATTTGAGCATTACACAGCTACATTCTCGCCTGAAAATATCTTAAAAGGTTATTTTGTGACCCAGAAAGGGTAGTCTGGGGAAAAGGAGGATCGCATTTGTCGGCCACGGTTGTCGGAGCCTGTGCGTACTTGTAAGCGCGGCAATGGCGGAGGAGCGCCGCTGAAAAACTTATTACTTTTTCTGGGTCACAAAATAAACTTTTAAGATATTTTCAGGCGAAAATGTAAGTGTGTAAATTTCAAATATCTGCTCGATTTGTCAAGACATCACATATTTGCAAAAATGTCTGACGTTTTCGTAGATAAATTTTTTTTCATGCTTTGTGGCAGCTTTAGAACATCTGTGGCATCTATTAATGTCAAATCTAGCCTTTATTTAACAACATAAGCAAACTCTATGTTACAATGATTGCACAGCCATTAAGGATCAAATCAGTTTCTGAAAATGTTCTGTTTTTCTCCCTCTGCTTGCTTCTTACTGTCTTTGAGGCCGATCGGGACCAGCACTCCTGTTGTTGGACAGAAAGACATCAGTAAGTATTTTGGTTTTCAATATATTAGCAACTGTCAGTGACATTTATATTAATCAGGCTGAACTTTAATCATACTTTAGATCAGCCTGTTTTACTTATTGTTTTATTTGTGCTTTGGTTTGGGGAAGTTGTTTCTTTACTGATCTTTTCCTGTCTTCTGTTATTAGACTTGAGATATGACTGCACTATGCTGTTGCTGGTGACTCCAGTTAATTCTACAAGACGTGCTGTGTAAGTAAACAAACAACAACAGTTTAGTCTGCATTTCTTGAAAGATCACATCCCCAAACTTAGTTTAGAGGGTCTACACTGTATATAGTGAAGTCTGCAAGTTTTCTAACAGCAAAATTTGTTTTGTGCCCAAAATCATTTTGCACATCATTAGAATGAAAGTTATTGGCCATGTTTGCATAGCCCTTTTAAAATGATGCTTTCATGACATTATTGTATGCTGGGTGGTGGTCACTATGCAGACTGACAATTGGGACATTGAATGTCACCTCTCCGGTGGGGAGGGAGCCTGAGATCGTCTAAATTGGAGTCTGTTCTATACCAAATTCAGAAAAAAAAATGTTTTAAGAAAGCAATTAAGTTCATGTTCCAAAAATATGACTATTTGCTTGCAGGACACCAGGAGAGATGAGTCCTCCGTCACAGATGGTGTGGTCAGTGAAGATGGTCGCCTGCAGGTTCAAGCTCATTGCATCTCCAACCCACATCCACTGCCAGTGTACTTAAGGGAAGTTAAAGACTTTCTTCTGCACCTACATTTGGATCACCTCGATCCATGACAGTCATTCAGGCAGTAATGCCTGGACTGGAAACAAGCATCCTTAAAATAATACAACATTCCAGCTCCTGTGTTGGAATGCAAAACAAATGTGTTGTTTAAATTAGAGACTGCACTTGTGACAGAACAATAAATATTTTATTCTGATTATATAAGTAATGTAAGTACAAAACAAACTGTGGTAGGCCTAAACTTATTTTCAGAATAATTACATCTGAGACTTTGTTTCATTGTAAGATTATAACAGTGATGGCAATATAATTGTTTATTGTTCAGCAGAACATGTCCAGTATGTTGGCTGTTGTACTTTGTGTTTGAAAATAAAAGTTGGGCTCATTTTAACATCATTACAAAAATTGTTGTTAATTATTTTTAATCATATTCAGGTTACCACAAATTGTTTTTTCATTTAGTTGAGCTTAACATTTTTGTCAGTAGGTAAACAATTAGTATTGTACAGTCAGAAATATCAAGTTATTGTTAATACTGCAGACTTGCAATGTATAAGTTGTCCTAACAGTCATCTTAAGTAAGCTTTACTTAGTTTTTTTTGAGGCAACGAGTTTCCATAATTTTTTGAGTTCTGGGAACTAACAAGGCTGTACAGTGTACTCAAAATGAGTAAGTTGCCCTAACTTGGTCATCTTACGTAAACTTGATCCAATTTTTTGAGTTCTGGGAACAAATGAGCTTGTACAGAGTACTCAAAGTAAATAAGTTGACCTAACTTAGTCATTTTTAGCTAAGCTTTACTCAATTTTTTTTGAGGCAACGAGTTTCCATAATTTTTTTGAGTTCTGGGAACTAATTAGATTTTACAGTGTATGAGCCATCTCCACATACATTTTGCAGTCATAGCTGCTCCATAGTCAAATGCTTTAATAGGTTTTTTTCAGTAGCAAAAATAAAGCTGCAAGACTTGACCCGCGACCTACACGTTAAGATTAAAGAAAAGCTGCGGCTCAATCAATACAAAGATAAATTGAATAAATTTCTGGTTTATTGTTCACTCATATTAAAGTAAATCTATGCAAACAATACATTCAATCAAATAATAAAAATCAGACAAATTTGAAAAGATTTGAAAATAAAATCTGGTTATACAAAACTAGCAGCTACACTGTGAACACACATATTAATACTGATGCTATGAGCATAAAAAGATGAAAGAAGAGTACATTCTTGTTTATATACATAACATACCAAATGGTCTATGAAATTAGCACAGCTTGATGTGCAGCTCCACAGCCCTACCTATACACAGCAAACAGCTGCCTCAGAAACAGAACAGGCAATGAAGATAAATTTCGAGGCCGGTAAATCGAGGTGGTTGCCATGAATGAGAAGGAAGTGCAGCTATTATGTTCTCTTGATTGGCAAAGATGGTGAGACAGACCTCTGCCGTATTAGAAATATTTCCAGATCTATCTAAATCTGACTCATGATGAACATGAACATGTGGTGAACAAAGAAATGGACACGTATACCAGAATGTGAATGGAAAGAAAATGCAAGGAAACAACATAAGGGAAGACGCAGCAGAGCTCTAGGTCTTTGGGGCTTCTTAAAGACTCCAATACTCCTCAAAGACAAAGCCAGATGACGAGGGACAAAAGGAGGAGCTGTCATTTTCACACTGCACTCTCAGAGCACCAAGCACAATTTAAATTCTATTTGGGAGGGGGAAATTAAAATCCTGTTGTGTTAGCAACAAATGAACTCCTACTTGTTTAAGTACTATCCTTTGGGAATGCATACATTGCATAGAAAACATTAGGAGATGAAAGTGTTCATGTAAGACAGCAAGAAATGAAAAATAAGATAAACCACTGGAGGCCAAGTCATTAACTTGAGCCCCCTTTTCAAAGCTTTTGCTGGCAGATGCTCGCCCCCGTCTTCAGACGAACATCTAGTAAACTGATCTGGCACCAGCCTACCACGCTGAAATCTAGTCTAATCCTCAAAGCACTTCAAAGCTGTGCATGAGCGTGTGGTCTGAACTACCCTGTGTTGTACTCTTTTAGATGGGAAAAATGCTTTCCGCAGCCTTTCGACAGATCTCATTTACATTTGGTTTGAAGCGCAAAACACCATCTTAACACTTGTCTCATGTGATTTGGTTTCAAAACGTTGTTTTCATTGTGCTTTGATGCTTGATAATATTGAGGAAGAATGCACAAGTGACAACAAATAATGTTATATTCTTAGAGCATACAGATGATCTACTTAAACCCAAGGTTTAGTAGGCTTCTTCAAGATAAAATGTACATTTCAAGCTTCATAACTGGGGCCTACACATAGATATAGAAACTGATCAGGAGTAATTGTTTCAGTCAGTCATTAAGTATGAATGATGGTTTTAATGTAAAAATATTGCAGTCATTTCATTGGATATAACTGTCATCTTGTTTGTGTTGAGTTTTTCTAACAATGATGCCACAAATATACATGCAGCACTGGAGTCAAATGAGCAGTTATTCAGTTGTTTCCTTGTGTTATCAGGGCACAATGATTCAAATTAAAATTGAAAGCAATCAAATTGGTTCACGCACACACGATCCTGCTGAAGCAAACAATAACAAAGTCATGTTCTTCTGTACGGTTACATTTCTGCTGCTTTTTAGGGCTATATACATTTTTTGATGTCTTATCCAAGCATAGAAATTATTAACATTTAACAGTTGAAACACAGCACAGATCTACAAGTGTCGCCCTCCAGTCACACCGAGCCAATGAGATCTTATCCCCCACACCGAGAGTGAGTCTGTGAGTTATTTAGTAAGTCCCTGGGTAAAAAAGCTGGGCTTACTTTTTTCATAGTCATACTTTTGCATTTCTCTTATTACATGTTTTTCTATCAACAAATATCTGCTGACATCTTTATTGCAAATTATAATATAGAAGTGACGGCAAGTCACACGAGATAAAGTTGAGCCCAAAATAACAGAAATGCTAAAAACGAAACGGCATCCACAACAGCAACCTTAAATTTAAAGAGCTATAAAGTTGTCTTCTTTTAGAGTAAAATTAAAAACAATCAAACAGTTGGTCAATAAAATTTCTGGGCAGCATGGTGGTGCAAGAAGATCCTGAGTTGAAACCACAGAACAGCTGAGCCCTTACTGTGTGGAGTTTGTATGTTGTCCCTATGTCTGCATGGGTTTCCTCCCACAGGCCAAAGGGATGCATATTATCTATGTGATTCTAAATTGGTCATGGGTATGAATGTAAATGTTCATGGTTTCTATCTCCCTGTTAACCCTGTGATGTATAGTATAGACCCCAGCACCCCCTGTGCGTAAACTGGATTAGCATAGAATTTTCAATTTCCACCTAAAAATACTATATGGAGCTAAATAAACAAAATAGTTGCTCTAAGATATCATGTTAATGGTGTTTTAGTTGCAGGTAAATAGCTGTGTATAAATTTGACGGTAGCAGATGTGCAATATGGGTACAACATGTTTTACTAAAATCATGTATAACCTTCAAAAAGTCTTTGTCCAAGCAAAGCTTTGTAAAAGAAGATACTCTCTTGTAATCAAAGTCAAGGTTTATGGTTGTAGTTTATAGGCCTGTAATGTTAAATAGAGTGTAGCTCTTGTGTAAAAAACAAAACAAATATTTAATAGAGTCTAAGGAACTTGGAAAGAAAAGCGTCTGGACTCTTTAAGTTGCTTGAAACCTACAATGACCTGGATGACTGAGAACCTTCACAGACATATTTCCTCGAAGACGTTTCACCTCTCATCCAAGAAGCTTCTTCAGTTCTAGGGTCAAGTGGTGGAGAGTCCCAGATTTAAGCCCTGTGGGAGTGTCCCCCCAAGAGGGTCATGGACCCCCTATTGATCTTCTACCTAATCACACAAGCCAAGGTGTGAAAACAGGTGTGGGTCACAATCAGCCAATGTTTCGGACGAACCCATTGTGAAAACTAGCCCGTCTCTATCATGTGATTTACTGAGGCTTTCCTTTCCAAGCTCCTTAGACTACGATGACCTGGATGACTGAGAACCTTCACAGACAACATTTAATAGATTTTCCTTGAATAATGGAAATAAACACAATCCCCACACATGTTTAAATGCATGGCAAACAGCAGACAAGTATGTGTTCTGCAGAGGCTACTGTATGTTGAATTAGGAAAAAAAATACATCTGTATCAAATATATTTGTCACTTTTAGATTTAAATAATAGAAATCCCTGGAATAAATGTATCTAAAGTGGACAAAGAGCATCTGTTTATTTAGAGAAATAGCAGCAGGCCAGTTTAGTTTATCATTTAAGCAAGAATGCAAGATCCTATTGATTTCAGTGGGTCTTTTTGAGTAATTTCGCCTAGGGTGCCATGCTTTTTGCTGAAAACTGGCAGGAAAATGTCCACTGTCTTTATGACTCAGACCGGAATAAACTGTGTCAGCTTGGCAGAACCCCAAAACTCTTTCACAGAAATGAAGGAAAGGGAACTGGGGGGGAGAAGGAGGATGCAAGACACAAAGACTGAGCTCTCCACTCTGGTTGTGCCTCATTGAATCAATAAAACAGCCCTAAATCATGAATTAATTATATAAAATAGTCTGGGAGCATTCTCCCCTATTCACTTCAGTTAGATTCATGATCATTTTACAATTTATTTTCTCTCCTTGGTATTCAGATTTGGTCAGGCCTCGTGTTGGGTAGTATGATTGATGGCAGGCCCTAAGCAGCGAATGAACCCATGTAAAGTAACAGCTATGTCTCAACAGTTCTGTGCAGCGACTTTGACATCTGGCTCAAAAAATAAATAAAATAAATAATCCAGCAAACAACACAGTGCTATGGTCTGGGTATTCATCCTGGCTAACATGATGGCCACTGACCTGACAGTGGATGAAAGCCTTGGGGCTGGAGTGAAGTAAACACCCCCGCCTGCCCTCATTATGTAGAGCTGTCAGTGTAGACTCCAGCCCACTAATACACTGCAGAGGAAACAGGGAATAAACTCTCTTTGGACCTAACCCCCACCTAACCCCATTCGTTTCTCATTTCTCCTTGGACAGTCTAATTAATTTAGAGATAAGAATTAATTAAAAATGTTCACCCATCTGGGAACTGATACATACTACACCAGCAATGTTCATAAAAGCTTTCAGCAAAATGACGAACCCAGTTCTTTAAAAGTTGACATCCTAAAAGATTTAAAAGATACAAGATCTACGGTAGCGTTGGTAGGGGAGCTAATTAAATCTAATTATATTAACAGGTCTACAACACCGAAACTACCAGATTTAGACAAAGAATAACACAAAAATTGTGCTTAATTAAAAATAGAGATGACATTGGCCTCTTAATAAAATACTTTTTTCTTTTTAAATTCAAAACAAATAATTAAAAGCAAATGGTATTTATTTTGCACACAGAGCTCATCCACCATTTCTAACACATATAAACTTTAGCAGGACTTATTAAAAAAGCATAACCCTAAAATACATTATAGAGCAAATTGAACAGAATCTTTTCCCCTTACTACTTCTTAGATTCCCCAATTCTGAGGACGATTTATCTACGTATTTATTTATTTTTCCATTCTGGCAAACTAACTTAATCAATCGGAATGCAGGGATTATTTCTCTGCTGGGACAAAAACAACAGGCTGGATTTTAAAACTCGTACAAACAAATTGGTAAAGGGTGAACTTTGTGTTGAAATGTGTGTTGGAAAAGATTCTCTCTCACTCACAGTCAAGAAAACATGAGTCTGCCCCAATGGGAAGCTTTTTCTGTGTGTTTTAAGTGCACAAACTAAGTGTTCTGTAACTGCACCATTTCTTTTACGATGGAAGAACTAAAAGGTAGAGGCACTTTGAGGATAGACTATGTATGATCTGTAATAATACTGATTTTTTTCAACAAAATTCATTATATTTAATAGATTTTTTTCAGTTACAGTCATGGGCTGGCAACATACCCTGGCACAGATCCCCCCTGCTGTGTCTAAAAATGACTCATCCAGGCAGAAAGTGCAACTAAATAGAAGAAAAGCATTTTTATATTTTGGTTTTAATTGAATAACAGTTTTCAGAAATTGGTGGAAACTGTTAATTTTCATGAATGAAAGAACACTGATTTTTTTTTTTGTTCCCAAAACAATTACCTGTTGCTTAAAAAGGCATTTTAGGCCACTTTATTAGATACTGGCTAATACCGGTTAGACCCCCTATTCTTTGTGGCATAGATTCAACAAGGTGCTGGAAACATGCCTCAGAGATTTCAATCCATATTAACATGACAGAATCACACAGTTGCAGCAGATTTGTCAGCTGCACATCCATGGTTCATATCCCCCATTGTACCACATCCATATTGGATTGAGATCTGGTGATTACAATGACCTCGCTGTCACGTTCAACGCACCAATTTCAGATGATTTGCGTTTTGTCACATGGTGCATTGGAAGCATTCAGGAGTGGCAACATATGTAGTCTATTGCTCTAGCCCAGGGGTGGGCAACTCCAGGCCCCGAGTGCCTGTCTCCATGTACAGGTTTTAGATATCACCCTGGGTCAACATACCTGAATCAAATGATTAGTTCATTACCAGGCCTCTGGAAAACTTCAAGACATGTTGAGGAGGTAATTTATCCATTTAAATCAGCTGTGTTGGATCAAGAACACATTTAACATCTGCAGGACATCGGCACTCGAGGCCTGGAGTTGCCTACCCCTGCTCAAGCCCATCTGCTTCAAGGTTTGATCAGTTGTGCATTCAGAGATTCTCGTCTGCATATCTTGGTTATAATGAGTGGTTATTTGAGTTTCTATTGCCTTCCTATCAGCTCAAAGCAGTCTGGTCTCCTCTGACCTCTGGCATTAAAAAGGTCAGGCAGAGAACTGTCACTCAAGATTACCTTTTTAAAGAAATTCCAGTCGCCCAGCAGTTTTTGAACTACTCAGACCAATCCATCTTTTACCAACAACCATGCCATGTTCAAAGTGACTTAAATCACCTTTCTTCCCCATTCTGATGCTTGGTTTGAACTTAAGCAGGTAATCTTGACCACATCTACATGTCTAAATGCATTAAGTTGCTGCCATGTGATTGAGTGCTAAGATATTTGTAGTGACAGTATACCTGTTCAATAAAATAGCTGGTGAGTGTATATCCTTCAAGGTCTATCAAATCTGTAGGCTTAAAAGCAGATCACCTGATCACCTTTAAAGAAAGACCATGGAAGCGCTATATTAATGAAATTCTGGTTAAAGTCAGGGAACTATTGTGTTCAGGAGTTAAAGAGAACAACACTGAAAGTCAATAAGAAACTTTAATGCAATATTATGTCATGAAAAGATTTGCTAGAGTTATTGGCGCTTCATTTTTCTTGGGCCCACGTTCTCATTTAAAATTGTAATGAGTCTATACAGAATGAAGCAAATATAATGTAAAAGGCAAACAGAGCTGTGTGTGGATGTTTCTGATTACTTTGGCAAACTATTAAGTCTGTTCTGATAGCTTCATCCCAACCATTTTCCTCAGCATTACAAGGTAGTGAACATAACAACACAAAAACAGAGTGGCAACAGTCAAGGGTTTTGACTGTTGCCACTCTGTGTATATACAACATAAAAGGCCGTAAGGACGCTGTGTTTTTGCATCGTCATTTTTGCGCAGCAGTATTTATTATCGATTATTTTTGTCTATCACACAGGTCTTTGATAATCTGTAATCTTTTGTCTTGTTTTTGTCATCAGCAAAAACAAAACCTCAGGACACCCTGAGAAACTTTCCCCGATAAAAATCAAAGTTACATAGTAAATATGTATGAAAAGTTCTCATTGATGCCATAAATTATCTTGATCCTGTGCATGCTGGGAACAGCTCCAGTCCACCTCTAACTCTGATTATAATTAGGCACAAAAAAGGCAAAAGTCTTTGCACTCAATATTTTCTTATACTGCAGAATCCTCTGCACTGCTCTCATTGATTCGTCTCTGTGAAAGATTTACTACTTCTACATTAACCCACAGGTACTTAGTGTTCACAGGATTACAGGTTGTAAACACAAAATCAGCTTGAGAGTTATTTATAGAGGCGTATATCCAGACTTGAGATAAATGGAAGCAGTGGGATTTATCAGCAGAACTGTTGCAGCTTGACATTCAGTCTTTGGGTTGTGCACAGAAGCTTATTTAAGGAAAGTACTAAACAGCTTCCCTAAACCTGTTGTTAATATAATGTGCTTTGAACACATTAAACATATCTTGTTAGCAAAGTCTGTAAAATGCAGTGATGTCTTTGAGAAAGGCCCAATTTCAAATACTGCAAATTTACACCTTATGTACTCTACCTGAACCAACTGTAATTTAAACTAAACACAGACAGTTATTTGGGCTTCAGCTAATACCCAAGTCCTAAAAGCAAGTAAGCCAAAATATGTATTTTGTCAATGTCCCTGCCCAATTTGATGCATTGGGGATTTCTAAAAAAGGTTATTCCAACAAAAGTAAATATTATATTTGAAACTCACAGGACTGCACATTTAATAATATACATTCAGTAAAACAGTGAATTTTTCCAATAGTAGGACAGTGTGTCTGGGATTGAGATAAAATCCCAGACACACTGTCCTACTACATCACTTGTGACTTTATTACCACGTTTATTGTAATAAAGTCACAAGTGATGTGTTTAGTTTGTGTTTTAGAGAACAATGTAGCTCCACTATGCAGAGCAATAGATTTGATTGGGATTTTATGAAGGAACGGTATTGTGAGATCCTCATAGTGAAATCAAATAAAATTCATTTACTGTAGGGGTTAGGGCAACTCCTCGTGACCCTAAAGCTGTAGAGCTTCCTCACAACATTATACTGGGACTAGTTTAGGCCAGATTTTTTGCCTTAAGTCTTCCCAACAGTTTACTTTTCACTCATATGGCCACAGGAAATTCTTTCAGAATGTTTTCTGTTCCTGGATGAGTTTGTATAGTGTTCTTTTTGTAGAATTTTCAGAGAAGTTTTGTAGATAAGAGTTTCTAACTGTGTATATGTGAATGCCTAGAACCTTTCATGAGACGTGCTATTGTTAGAAGTTATAACTCTATATTTTTGTTCTTGGACTGTATTAGAGTAGGTTTTGCCTGATTCACTGTTTAAAAAAGAAAAACTCTCCAATACAAAACTTTATTTTGTATTGGACGTGGAAGCATCTACAGATGTGTGAAAGAAGCTGTTTTAGCTTCTTTCCCTTTAAGTAACTGTTTAAACTAAATTTGATTCTGACTGGCTGCTTCCCATAAAAAGAAAAATTGAATGATAGGTGGGGCTGTTGAGATCTCTTTTTTCTGACAAAATAAGGATCAATGAAAAGAAAAAAAACTATCAAACATCAAGCAACTAGAGGAGTTTTTGACACAAGGAGTTTGGTTTTACCTCATCAAGCTTTGGCCAAGTTCAAATTGAGCACCCACAAAATTCTACTTTAAAAATTGACCTTGAATAAAACAATGTCTTTCTTTTTTACCATTTTATCTAGCATCTTCTTACCTCATCAAGGTCTGCCGATGATCCACTAGAGCAGCGGTCCCCAACCCCCGGGCTACGGACCGGTACCAGTCTGTGAGTCATTTGGTACCGGGATGCGAGAGTTGAGGCTCAGGTGTGAAACTTATGGGTTTCAGGGTTTTTAGCATTAATTTATTTATCGTTTCGGTCTGTTTCCCTGGGTCTTTTCCCGTGTGTTATGAATAAATCTTTTTTTTTTTTTTGGTACCGGTACTGGTTTTATTTTGTTATATTTATCCGTGACACCTTAAAGGCCGGTCCATGAAAATATTGTCGGACATAAACCGGTCCGTGGCGCTCCGTCCGTTGGGGACTGCTGCACTAAAGCCTATTTCGAGACTGTTTGTGTCAACTATGATTAAGCATTTGAGGAAAATAAACACATAATAACCCGATAAACATGGTTTAAGCCTTTAAGAATAAATGGAACAAAAAAAAAATAAAAGAACAACAAAATACAATACAAAATGAACGTGTGCACACTTAGACTGAGATCTGAACTTTAAACCATGTGTGCAGCACATCGATGTGTCGCGTAACTGTGTTTTGTAATGAAGAGTAATAGCAAGTCTTTTCATGACACACATCACTTCTGCTCGGTGCTTCATGGACTCTGGAGGGTTCTGGACATTTTGAGGTAAAAACAAACAAGCAGGAAATAAACCCTCCAAATAGCACACTAGCACACAATGAGTAACAACATTTTCAAAGAGCCATCAAATCTAATGAACGTCAAAACTGCGCATGACCGTCCTCCCCCTACTGGTGTTGTAGAGCTTCCAGTGTGAAAGGCTAACAGTGAGTGACAAGCACCCCTGATTATTTCATCACTGAGTAAGGTGTGCTGAATATAGCACTGAATTCAAAAACAGCAGCCTCTCAGCCTGTCAGTAGACTCGTTCCTCGCTTCAAATATCTACTAATGTCATAGACAGCGGTTTGAAATAAAAGGGCCAACTCTAGTAAGAAAGATAACCTCCTGAGATGTATCCATAGCGTGTTTCTCGGCTGTGCTTTTACTGTCACACTGTGTAAAATTAGGTCATTATATCCAAACCAGTATAAGGAGGAAAAAAAAACTCAAAACAAAACAAAACTTATTAATCATTTATTCCACTGTTGAATAAACAAACTGAAATTAGCATTCCCAAACTGTCAAGCAGAGATGGTGTCTGCAGAGCTGCACATTCGTTTTAATGAATTAAACAGCCAAGAAAGAAGATGTTCCATTCAGACAGCACAAAAGTGACTCATGTATAATTGATGAGTGACTCAGTGTAGGGAATTTTATGTCAGGGCTGGGTGTTATCATTTGGAGCCCCAGTGCAAATGCGCAGCAGGCAGTGACACTCGGGAAGTTTGTTCCCACGATTCAAGTCCTTAAAGTGTAACAAGACCTATGCAGGGACTTGTGTGCATTTTGGCTCCATCTTAGTTCTGTCATTTATGGCACTGTTGCAACTTCAAATAACAACACTTTCTGGCACCTCAAAGAATAAAGCCGTTTGGGTCGATACTGTTTCCTCTGCCATTGTCCCTGGTGTCTAACCATGCTTCACACATCAGCAAACTTGCACATACTTTTAGATGTAAAAATGCCACATACAACTGGGTAAACAGCCAAAGGCCACCATGTACAATGCTTTCCAAGCTCCTTAGACTGTGAAAACGTGTTTGTCCCATTCCAGCTGTCATAAGCTTTTCAAAAGGCTCCACCCTCCAAAACTGAAGATGTGTCTTCAGATCTGTTTTCAGTCATTACAACTAAAAGTGAAGTCTGCAATAGCTGAAATAATAACTTTTCAAGCTTTAATGCATGACCATAATTTCAGCAAAAAGGACACACTATGCAGATTTCACTTAATTATTGTTTTAAGGTGTCCCCAGTGCTTGTACAGGGCAACAAAATGAGCAAAAGCCATCTGCTGATTTTTCCTTTTTCCTCATATATCAAAAAGACTGTGTCGGAATAAGCCATTCAGTCCGTGGTGATGTCGATCGGATAAGCACTACGCCCTGGCGGGTGAACATATCCGCTCTCTTAAGTTCCAAATGAGCAGCTGCCTCGCAGTCCGCCAGATTTATTTCCTCGCTAGAGCAGCTTCTGTTAACTGCAGAATGTATCAGCTATGAGCAAAGCACGCCAAATGTTTTGTTGTTGGCTCCAAGAGTGAACACAAGTTTTCCTGCAACCTGGCGTCCAGGAGATTACTTAAGTTTTGAATGTGGCTGCGGTTTCAGTTTCTATAAGTCATAGCAAATTCCAAAGGGTGATAATGATGACGATGCATTTTGGAAAATGCGCTCGATTTTACACAATTGGGGTTGCTGACTTTTTGTCATACCTTTTCTGTTGAGCTTTGCTTATTTGCGGATAACATACATGTAATCAATGAATGAGCGTGATGCTAATAATTTAAGAAATTATAATATCATGTCATGTAAACATTCTTGACTGCAATTCAAGATTACCAGCTATATTGGGACAAGGGTGGCAGCAGCACATGTCAATTAAAGCTAATAAAGTAAGTAAAATTTAATTGTACAGCATCTTTCAAGAAAAAGTTCAAAATGCTTCACAACAAATTGCTAAAACATAAAAATAAAAAAAATGAGATTTTAGCTGTGTGCCAAACAACAACCACAGATCTTAAGCTCAGAGGGAGTCTGGGGGTCACCATTGCAAGAGCTCTGTCTCCTTTAGTTTTCAGTCTTGTATGCAGTACAGCCAGCAGGCCGATCACATGACCCCAGGGAACTGTTGAGGATGTATGGATATAAAAGTTCTCTGATGTATGCTGGTGCCTGTCCATGCACAGATCTAAAAGTCAAAACCAGAATCTTAAAACAGACTCTGGATTAGATGTGGAGCCAATGCAGCTGGGTCGGCAACAGCCTGACATCTGAGTACATACTTAGTCAGAAGCCTTGCAGCAGCATCCTGAACAACCTGCAGGTATTCCCAACAAACACTAAACCAGCCCATTTGAAACCAGGCAAAATAACAAAGGTAAACAGGTGTTATGGAGTAAACATATTTGAAGTATTTTTGAGCTACAAATGGGGCTGGGTGGGGAAAACTTGGGACCTTTAGAAATGCTCTAACCAGATTTTTTAAAGGCAGTGTAACATGTTAAAACTGAAATGTTGTTGGCAAAATGTGTCTTTTTGGTGTTAAATGATGTATTAACCCTTCGAGTAATGAACGATGATTAAGTCTAACTGCAGTATGGTTATATTTAATTACTGGTGTGTTTTTCCTTCAAAATTGTTGAATAAAAAGCTGCCAGCAGTAGTACCAAGCCAGTACCTAGGACATTTGTGAAAACTTAGGGATGTGCAACATTGTGCAAAAAATGATCAAACAGGTAAACAAGTCAAAGCACACATGTAAACTACTGAGGGATAAATCTGATTAAATAAATAAATACAAACAGACTAGGGGTTATTTCAAGTCAGAAATACTCACAAAGGTGGTAACTTGTGACTCAGCTTATTTCATATGTATCTAAAACCAAGCAGGTGACTCAGCTTCATCTCAACCTGATGTTTCTGACACCAAATAAAGGTGCTAATGTTTATTCTCATTCAAGAGCTGAATAAAATTTGAATTGACTTTGCATTTTCACCAGTGTACTAAATGAGGGGTTTTTTCCCCTCTGGATGCTAATATGACTTATTATAATAATGCACTCAGACAAGCAGCCAGTTGTTCCAAAAAACATCCTGGCTTTAGGAAAAAAAAAAAAGCAATGCCTGCCAACTCACTAACTCGCTTAAGGGTGTCTCAGATTGTGTTAACTTTTTCAAATCCATGAAGAATTTCACTTAATAGTTAAGACAAATCTGTTACTGCTGATATAGACGTTAAAACAGGAATATTTAACTGTGCATTGCATTTAAATTGCATTACGTTTAGTTGAATCATTAGGTTTGCTCATTTCTAAAGTGTATGTAATGCTCGCTTCCCTAAAAAAAGGAGTGATTAAGGCAACAACAGAATAAAAAAACACAAAAAATAAAAACCAGTTTTATCTTTACTGTGTTAAAACATGTTAATCTCACTTCTTGCATCTGTTTTGCGTCTCCTTATCCTAGGACACTGGATGTAAAGCCAGTTATTCATGCACAATATAGTACAAACTGAATAAGGATGAACAGGATGCAGGTTGTGACTCCTCATTCTCCTGGATGTGTTTTAATTGTTAAACCCTGCTGCTGGTCCTTGCAGAGGGCTTAATGGGGGAAAAATCAATTAGTTGACTCCACTGAGAGGTACCTTGTATGTACCAGAAGACTGAGCAACTATCAGAGCATAAACAATTGATTTGTGTACTTATCCTGCAGAAGGGGGCATATGTTTATCACGTATCTTAAAAGTTAATCTACTTATGGTTGTAATTAAACTAACTTTCTGCTAAGTGTGAATCAATGTGAAGTGAAGTGCATAAATATAAGCTACTTTGGGGGACTGTCCAGCCGCTGGTGGACAATTCAGATTTAACAGCTGGTAGCGCTGTCATTACAGAGGAGAACTTGTTTTTAACCTGTGACAACAGGAATTTCAACACATGGGAAAAGAGAAAAATCTGCAGCACAGGCTGTCCTGTGAAGATCATTATATGCTGCAATGACAGCAAAGCTGAGAGATGACAATCTTACCATTAATTTGGACAAAAATCAGGTGTTCACAGTGTTTTAGCTACACAGGAAATAGTTTGCTAACATGCAGTGTCATCATAGCCAGCACAGCCATGCTCTACAAAACTGATATCATAGCAAACCTTTTATTTACTTACAAAACTCATGTAGAAGTCTATCAGTTAAAAAAAATCAACACATTAATAATCAAGATTTCAATCAGTTTATATAGAGACAATGGTGCTTTCCTATTTTTTTCTAAATTTATTATAAGAATAGGAAACAAGTTGTCCTTTCTTGGCATTGTGCTGCAAATTGAAATCAATACTGATCTGTATTAAAACAATGTATAGGTTGATGTTAAAGGCAAAAAATGTATATAGGCTAGATAAATAAGTGACTGACACTTCAAGCTGACCTTGTATTTTTGCACTTGTACTTTGTCTGTGAATGCTTGTAATGTTTCAGTCAGCTGCTGGACCGATTACCCAAACCAGTCTGGAAATCATGCACAAACTGACTTCTTCATCTTTGACTGTTTTTGTTGTTTTTTGTTTTTACTGTGCAGCAGTTCAGACACACACGTCGTGCTACTTGTTCATGTCTCACAGGTTTTAATGTATTCTTTCATCTTGCTTGTGTTGCTGAACAGTCCATTCAGAGAGAAAGTTGTTTTTCTGTGGCGTGCCCACAGCACAAATCAGGTAATTCATTTGTGCACGCACCGTGACCAGATGTGTACATTGTCTTTTCATCAGACACAGTGCATGCTTGTGAGTTCATAAAAAATCTAAAAGATGTTTTTGTCTACATCCATTAGCAATGAAAAAGATGAAAAGTTCTATTAAAATTCCCAGAAATTCAGTGCAAGTTGATATCTTTGCCTCCAGTTTCTGACATCTGAATATTTGAATTGACTAACAATTACATCGTTCTTTCTGTTGTCAGACAAAGAGTCTAATGGAGTTTACTTGTACATTTGAAATAACACTAGTTTTCTTTTTATAAGCTAATGGTGACTAACACTGCTTATACTTGATGTCAGTATGGCGATTTTTTAAGTATTATAACATAATTATAACATACAAGTAGTATTTTAATTTCACAAAAGTGACACAAAAATGAACAAAACCAGGGCAATTACTATTGTTACCTGACTGCCACCAATTACTGTAAAGGCAGGTCAGTGATGGCATACTGCTCCTCGGGGTCCTCTAATGGCAACAGGAATGTAGTAGGAGGGACCAGGACAAGGGCAGAATTATAAAAAAAATACAATGGATAATTATTACATGCTTTTAAATAGAAAATGATGCCAAGGGCCAAAATTAAAATCTTTAACTAACATCATTTTTGTTAAAAACAGACAAAAATGTTGGCAAGGAGGGCACATACCAAGTAAGAGCAAGTGAGCACTACCTGGGGTACCTGTGCACGTGCTTAAATGTGATACTTCTAGTGTGATTTATTAAATATGGAGAAGAAAGAACTGTATGTTAAGAGGTGAAAATCTGAATATATTACTTTTGAAAAAGGAAGCATTTTGTTAAAGACTGCACAAGTCAGTCCTGCACAAAGAACATTAAGTTAACATCAAATGACTAAGGGTTCAATTAACCCCCCTTTTTATTTTTCCCCTCATTTAATTAAACACTGCCTTGTACATTAAAATGAGGCTATCCACTACAGGCTTTCAAGATAATAAAACGGGTATCAACAAAAGTGAGGTGATCCATCTCCCCATCAGCCAAAGGCACTCAGTGGTGAACGTGGCTTTTATCCAACTGTGAAAAAAAGGCTGTGCGTGCTAGAAAATAACAATTCTAGTTAAAACTGACTAACATTAATGAACTTTGCTAAAATTAATCTGTCAAACCCTTATTAGAGGACGCAGTCAGTATTCCTGGCATGTAAGCGTTGCTCTTCTTCTCCTTATAAGTTAAAATCTTTGCTTTGCCTTGTGGAAAGCGTGTTGTTTTAGTCTTGTTCTAAGTTTTAGAAGAAGTCTTTTTTTTTTCTACTTGAAGACTAAAGTGGCTCTCCAATGAGATGACAGTGCCAGCAGTGGCCCATAGCTCATTTAAGTTTGAGACCCCTGCTCTAATGTAAGCGTCCTGTTAATGTTGGTGGCGTCAGTTACACAGTGGAGCCAGAGCCAGCATTGCACGGGCAGGAATGCATTTCTTACTTGGAAACTCTGACACCACTTCACATTTAAAGAACAAAGGGAGGGGCAAAATCTGACCGTGCAATGCAAACTCTGTTTGGCAACAAACAAGCTGCTCTCAGCTGGAAGTAAGTTCTTTTTTAAAAACTAATGTTAGCCTACTGCAACTACATTGTTTTAGTTGTGGTAGCTACCTGGGTTATGTGCCACTTCAGTATCTTCTGTACTATTGCTGTGTGATTTATTAGTATTTAATGAAGGCTGCATTACAACCCGCTAGCGGCAAATAATCATGTGCAGTTCTGAAAGCAGACAAAAAGAAAACATATTACTGATACAGAAATAGTTTTCTATATGAGATTGCTGCAAAAAGTGCAGCCTTTCCTAATGTCCACCCTACTGTTATTGATTTTATATTTATAAATTATATAATTTAAAAATCTAGTTGGTATTGGTATGGCGAGTAACCTTCAGTAATAGTAATAAATCACACAGCAATAGTGCATTCATGTAGTTGTAAAAAGCACGATAATATACTAAGTAATCCAAAGTATTCAGAATACGTTACTCTCATTGAGTAACGTATTCTATATAGGTTACAAAATACATTTTGGGGCATGTATTTTGTAATCTGTAGTGGAATGCATTTAAAACCTTCCCAACACTGGCAACAAACAAATGCTTTCCAGTCCTAATCTTCATTCCAGTTAAAACTTTAAACCTATAATATGCGTTTTCAAAGCTGATACATTTTCTTTTAAGGAACGCTAAAGAGCTGAATTTTTTTTGAATTAACTTTTGAATTAACTTGAAAATAGATATATATTTAATCCGCATTCCTTAATTACAACCGTAGCAACATTAATAACTGTCTGTCATGAGAAATGTCTATTTGCTTTCATAGCATAGTGGATAGTTTACTTACCTAACACATAAAAGCTCCTGATTTGAGGAGCATGTTTTCTTTTTTACTCAAAAAGAATTTCTTCTTTTATTCAATGAGAAATACATGATATTGAGGACAGAATTTTATTGTTAACCTTATAGGAAAGTTTTAGTTATTCAAGCTAGAAAAATTCAAACAGCCAGAATGTTTGTCTAAAGACTAAAATCTTAGGTCAATAACAACAGTGAAAAGTTGAGAAAACTTGAAAATGTTTTGAGTTTTGAGGGTTTCTTTTCTTTCCTTTAACAATGTATGACCAGCTCTGCAAAAGTAGTTTGACAGATGAGAACAAAATGACAAAGTTTGCTCATAATGCACAGTACCACATTTGGCAAAAAAAAAAAAAAAACCCAAACAAACCCCAAAACACAGCATATAAGCACAAACAACCAATGCTAAATGTCTGAGATAGGGGTTTAGGCATGATGATGTAGGGTTTTTCTGCAGCCACAGGACCCGGTTACCTTGGAGTCATTGAGACAACCTGCACTTAAAGTCCATCAAAGTATTCTTGGGTGAAATGAGAGGCCATCTTGTCCAAAAGCTAAAGCTTGGTTGAAACTGGGTCGTGCTACAGAATCATGAAGAAGCAAATCAACAACAGAATGTCTGAAAAATAAAAGAATCAAAGTGTAGCAATGGTTCAGTCAAAGTGCATCCAGAATGACATGCTATAGAAGACATTAAGAAAGTAAGCAAGCGTCAAACTAAAGCAACGTTGAAAAGTGAGGCCAAAGTGATGACAATGATAAATTCATAAAGAATTATTTCAACTTCCTGCTTCTACGGTTCTACTGAATCATGAGGGGAAGAATGTCACTGTGTTAATGTTCATTTTGATACTTGCTAACAACGATCTCTGAATTTTACAGTAGTTAATAGAGTACACCAACTTAAAGAAACTTTTTCCCTGACCTTACATTTGTTTGTTTTTATTAATGTCCTTTAAAAAAGAAAACATCATCATCATCCCCTGGAAACCCAACTTTTTAAACCAAGCTATTTAAACAACAGTAATCATCATGGAAACACGGTCAACAGACAGAGATGACACAATATTCTTGAACACAATCCAAAGATTAAATTAGCATATCATTGCTTATCTTTTAGTCAACAGCAACAACAAAAAGATACACACTCATCCTTTAAGTTATGAAAAAGGCTAAAGTATTTTTAATTTATATGAGTATGTAAACCTTTATTAGAAGGCACAGATTGAAAGAAGATGAAATACGTACTGGCCCAATATGTCCCAAAAAGCCAACCGTTTCCATGGAACATATTTCTTCTTTTACAACAAAAATATCAGCGACTACACAAGTACCATCAATTCAAAAGGACAAAATACCCAGCCTGTAGGTACAGGCTGTGATTAAGGACACTGCAAATATGAAAATGCCTCCTGTTAAAAGCAGGGTAGGCATTTTAAAAGAGGGGGGTGTGCCCGGTCTATTAGACAGGCAATGGATTACTGCTATTGAGATTTTGCACTGTGATGGCTCTTTAAACGTCATGACTTCTACGAGTAGGCAACAGAAAAGAGACAGAACAGAGACATGAGACTGAAACGGGGCCAAAGAACAAGACTAAAAAGAACAAGAAAAGTATTTTCACTCTGTTGACTTCATCCCCAACACTGTAAAACGTCCTTAACCATCAGTTATTATATCCATGAATATCATTACCATTGCATTGCTATTAATTCCAAGCAATTAAAACTCTAAAAATAGATATTTTCATTTCCAGTCTGAATAAAGTCCTACAATAGATTTCACAGTCTCCACATATCTTAAGAATCAGACGAAGCTAAATTAAATGAATGAATGAAATGATGAATAGAAGCCTGCACTTCAGTCTATGAGGTCTGCAGAAACTAACCAAAGATTAAGTTAGAAAAAAACAACTCAAGAATCAAGTTGTGGTAATGTCTTTAAATTCTAGATTTCTCTGTTTTCTTTTTCACAGAATAGTCTGTGCTCCCTCTTATTACAGCCTCTAGAAGACAGAGCTAAAGAACAAACACTGACTAGCAGAAGAACCTCACATACCTACCTTGTCAAACAACAAATAATAGTTAACAGATGCAAAGAAATTGCTTTAGGATGAGCTGGGCATAATCACTTTTGTGGCTGTCCTGCACTACCACATAAAGGACCAAAATATTGTCCTTATATTCTCATAATGGCACGTTTTAAGTCTATTATTTCTGGTGACAGCATGAGGACATTTCCAATGTGGTCACTAAAGTCATTCAAAACAAATTTCTCATTTCCTAATACATATTTAATACAGTTTGAGAAAGGAAGTAAGAATCTAGCTATTAAAAGCAGGAAATTATTTATTTGTTGTTTAGTCTTTATCTCTCTCTCTATGTAGGATTATTATTATCGTAGTCAGAGACAAGACATTGCAAATCATGCAAGTGAGTTCCTTCTTGGCATATATATTCCTGTTACATCCCAAACATATTTTGACATTTTTTGTAGGTTTATAGAAGAAAAGCTATGCTTCAAATAACTCTGTAGTAGGGCAGTGAATTTTTATCATTACCTGACCAGATATGAACCTCATTCTACGCCTTTCTCCAAGAGTAAAATCCTCCAATTCATTGGGGTTTTCGTAAACTTTCACAAAGTTCCAGTGATGTTAAGATCTACTGTAGATATGCTGAAGAAGCTGTGAATTCTGTTTGGTGTAATCTTACACTTCATAAACAACCCCTAAATTTGTTTACCAGAGTGTCAGGGGGTAATCATCATACTGGCATGTGAGAACATCAAAGGGGAAGTGTGTTTGTACCTTAGGTGCAATTCTTTCTGTCTCCAAAATAGATGTTACATCACCATGCTGAGGTGCCATCAGATAAAATGACAAGACTCGGCATGCTATTATGGAACCAATCCTGTGTTAAACTATCCTCGGCAGATAGTGCTTTTATGTTTCCACATTCGTTTTATGCAAACCCATTGAAAAACACAAGGTCTCTGGTCATGATTATATGAACTCTGTTTAAGTGTTTGCGTCTTACAGTTAATTAGAGAACTTTATGCCTTCAACACAAGAGGTTTCTGCAGTAATCCTTCCAGTAAAAAAAGATAAATGGGATGTTTTCATTGCAATGAAATACTGTTATATATTTGTGGCATAATTTCTTAGGAACAACAAAACTCTATAGGCTTGCAGTACATTTCCAATACCAATCAATTTTACACTTATTTCAAGAATTTAGTGGCTATCCAAGTCTGACGTCATTAGCTGTTTCCGGGTCCAAACTCCGTCAGCTTCAGGTCCCAAAGTCAGACGAACACTGCGGCATCACTGAGAGTTAAAAACTGTCTAAATTCTTTTATCTTTAATAAAATGATCAGCGTTGTTGCTTTACCAGGTGTAACAATTAAGTTTAACATCCAGGGCATAACATCCATAACAACAGAATTTATGAAGTTTAACGGAGTTAGAAGTTAGCAGGGAGTTATCTCCTTAGTTTCCATCTAAACATGACATACCATGACTGAGCAATTTCTGAAAAATCAAAACGTACAGCTCTGCTATCACTTCCAACATAAATGAAGACAGAAAACTAAACAGCAGTGGTGTTTTTAGGGTTACTGAAGTTGGACTGGCTGGTATATAATGATGTGCTACATGAACGCTAGCTACAGAGCATTATATAAACACAGTGTTTCAGTTTTCAGTTTTATTTGTCATATGCAAGTTAGCACAGGGTCAACATTGCAATGAAATGTGTTTGAGTGAAGTTGGAGGATGAATGCTAACTTTTTTCCACTCTATAAAAGTTAACGTGAGGGTTCCCGATGGTTAGGGACAAATGGAATGGCATGGCAGGATGCTGTAAATGGACCAAACTTCAGTCAGGAGAACAACTGAGATAATCCATCCACAATACGAGGTTAGTCATTCATTTATTGCTGCATGGGCTGGGCTGTAGTTATATAGTAAAGTTTGAAAAACTGAGCTTTAAAAGGAATAGTGGTAATGAAAACCGAGAGAGGCCGACAGTGATCACTGACTGTTTTAGGGGCTTGTTCAGATTAATTAGAACAAGATACAAAGCATTAAAACATGTTAAAAACACAAGAGCCTTAATATAAACGCAGAGTCGTTTGGACACGGAAGCAGGATTCATACGTCATCACTTAAAGATTGGATTACCCATGTAGCTTGTCTTTATTATGATGTTACCGCAACCAATTTGGTTTACTCTTATCCTTTGCAGACTCTGAATACCAACATATTCAAAATCACAATGAAAACTAACAGGTATAAGATTTGCTATTCACTTTAATGTCTTTGTGAGCTAACAATTGCACTCAACACAAAAGTAAAGCTGGGGTTACCTGGAACAGTTTGAAGAGCACGTTCAGTGAAAAGTTATGAAACCACCAAAGTGATTACTTAGATTATATCAAAAACCTGCAACTTAAGGTTATTACACTATTTCAGTTGGGTCCAAAGTAACTGAACTAAAAACAGGCCATCATTGTCAAAGCTAAATTCTAGCCTCTGTTCTATAAAATGGCTAAAATGTCATAACTGGAATTCTAAAATAATAGTGAACATCACGACTCATTCATGACACATGCTACAGACGCGCATTAATTTGAAATTAATAACTTGAATGTAGCTGCTTTTGTAAATGTGATTATATCATTCAGTAACTCAAACACAAAGCCATTTGAGCTCTTTCAGCCTGCCAGCATTGAGCTGTACCTCTAGACATAAATATTAATACCCTTTAGCTCGGAGAGAGTATAGTCATCACAAATTCATCAAGGAAACCTAACAAACTGAGCTTTTGTTCCTGCCAGCTTTTTTGGAGCTGACATTTCCTCTCTGAGGGAGAGCTAAACCAGGTCAGCTCGCAGCCATTGCCTGAAAATACAGGACACCACTGGGGTACAGGAAGATGTTCTCCCCAGTGGGTGAGGAGTGGAGCAACATTTCTACACATTTCTAAACTCCACACCCCAGAGAACATGCCAAGAGACAGTTTCAGCCAATGAACTGTGATCCATTTGTGGATTTTCTTTCTCCCCGAGCTAAAGAGCCAGTTAACGCTGCAGTATAGATAATGGCTTGACACATGCCTGGACAGAAGTGGTAAGAGCTCAAGTAAAGGGTGTTACTTTAAGCATTTAGCACTTTTAAAAGGTGAAAAGGAAAATATGAGAAATGGTCATATGCACTGTAAAGTACATAACAGCATAAATGGGCTTTTCTCCTTCAGAATATGTTCAGGCAAGCACAAATAAAACCAGAGCTAAAATCTCATACTTAACCTTTTGTCTGCCACCTTTTAAACTCAAAATACGAATCCAAGACTGGCCATTCTGTGCCAGTTTGCCCCCGTCTTTGAAAGGCTGTTCATCCTGCTACAATCTTTCAGAACAACTCCTTGTTACTACTTGTGTTGCATGAGTAGCATGTCTATGAAAATCAAGGCACACCATCTCTGTTCCATACATTAGTACCATTCAATAAACCCTAGTTGTTTTATTGCTTTTAGGGTCTATTGTAATCTTTATTGTGCATACACTCATGAAACAGCAGTTTAAACCTGAAAATCACTAGAGGATAACTATCTTTTCCAAAAAATTTTGGTATGAGTAAGAGGAAAATGCTAGAAAAACACTAAAGACCACAATAGAGTGTAATGCAGAGCATACAATAAAAAGGCTCAGACTCACCATTACAGATCTTATTGGAGTCTGTGAGACAGCTCAGTGGATTAGAGCCTTTGGCTGATTGTATGTTTTCCTAACAGTATGGGATAAAAGCGTGGCATTGGCAGAGTAGGGGAAAAATAAGTTAATTACTCCAGCTGAGAAAATATTAAAGGCAAGCGGCACACTCAGTAACAATCAGCTAAAAATACAATACAGTATGTGAAGAATAATTCATGGTGCACAATCGCTGGGTTAATGCTGCTAGAGTTTGACTTTCAGCATACCACATGGTTCACTTCAATGTCTGTGGATGGAATTCTCATGGGTTTAATCGCAGCCCCTGCCTATATAACACCAAATCTATACTCGTGTTTTCCATCCAATCATGCTTTAATTCTGCCAAAGCTGTAAAACCCACAGAATAGTTTTAATATATTATATAATGCTTTGATTTGCCAGGCTTTTCACTGAAGTCATAATTGAATTGTTCTACTACATAATTTTACTTTTAAGTTTTCCAACCACTTACTTCCTCAATCACATTCAAAAATTGTGACAAAGACAAAAGACTCTTGGCTTTCTTCGAATTCTGCTGCACATTATGCAGAGTCACCTCCAAGATTTTCAACCTCATAATGCTCAATTTCTTGTAAGCTGTCACCTTGAACAAATCTTTTACACAATTAGATCTACTCCACTCACAAACTAAAAGAAATTAGGAAACATCTTTCACAGTACCAACATAATATCATTTGTATTTTTGACTTAGAATAATAGTGTTTATATAGCCGTCCTTGGTCAATTATACACACAGCTTTGTCTTTTACTTTAAGGCCAGGCAAGGAAAATTACTGCCCCTGAACGCATTTACTTACATTTTGTGCAAGCGTCCAAAAACAAGCTTCAAAGTCATAAAGGAGAGTCAGCACACGAGCTGTCAGTCATTTCAACACTTCTCTGTTGGTCTATAAATAGCACATGCAGCATAACAAGTCTACTGATGTCAAACGATTGGTAAATTAGCCTAAAACACGAGTGGGCAATTCATTTTCCCAAGGGCCCACATGAGAAACTGGGACTGTTGTACAGGTCAGCTCCAACAAGGTAAACAGCCTATTGCTGCAGCCCTCCACAACAGTCCCAGTGTCTAACATAACTCTATCACTTATATAATGCAATCCATCACCTATTATATGTACAAAAACCTCCATCCACACAAAGTTGTGGAAGACGAGGGCTCTTGGCACACGCTCAAGACACTGGAACGCAGATATGTGACACCATCACTACGCTTTTTCGCAGACTGTAGTGCAGACTTGCAATGCAGACTTGCAATGCGTGGAAGTTTCAGGCTATGGGTTCATATGTGACTGTACCAAATTATCTCACAGAGGACTAGCAACTGTTTTCTCACCTTCAAAATACCTGCGATAGCACAGTAGTCCTCACATGCATTACATTCAGTTAAGACGAATTAGACTATAATACAAACAGTTCAGTTTGCCAGGTTTATGACAGACTTTAATGCCAGGGTTGGTCAATGTTGTGTCAGCTTCACAATCTCATTTTATCATAATAAAATTGAGTGAAGTGAGAAAAAGAGTGAGAAGTTTATTGTGTCATACAGAATAGATGTTGACAAAGTTTATCTTTGGAGACATCATTTGCAGTTGAACAAAGGTGATAAACTGCAGTAAATCACAATGTATAGCATATAGCTAAACATTTCAACAGTTTAACAATACTTTCATGATAATGTATCTTGGTATATTTCATCTTTGTGATAATAGATAATAGATAGAACATGTAGACACCACACAGAGGACCATCTCAGGTACAAACCCAGGACCCTGCTGTTTACACAATAGTGCTAACCACTGACCCACCATGTTGCCATATAATGACCCAAAAAGACACAAGACTCTAAAGCTGTGCTTGCAGTTGTTTCAAACTGCACTTGGCGACCTTAGTACTTGAAAGTTGTAACACCGTAAAAATAATTTAACTTATTAAAACAAAATGAGAAGAAAGAAAAAACAAACAAATGAAACGTCTAAAAGGCACTTGGAGGTTTAGGGAGCAAAATCATAATAACTAAAGTGGGCGCTAAAGTAATTTCCACTCAGACACAGTGGATGGCTCATCAGTCATGGAAATCACCTCCTCCTTCCAATGTGCAGCCACCTCATCAAACACCAGTGATAAGTTCTCATTTCAGAAACAGACATCTCACCTTCTCTCCTGTTTAGTCTTTCCTTTCTCTGTCTTTTCACAGATGTGTGTATAAAATGCCGCAAATGAATTCTACCTGCAGTGAGCAAGGCTGGAGAGTCGACAACCAAAACAGTAATGAAAAACAAATCCCTTCAGAAAGAAATTCCAGCCAAATATTCAACATTCATTTCTGATTCCAAATCCTCCCTTGGCATTTCCCTATCCCATTGTCTTCAGCCATACCTGTGCATGTTTTCCCCTCATATGCAGTCTCAAATCCTGCTATAATGCCAAAAATATGAGCATCGTAACAACAGATGCCTGGAATATTTAAAATGGAATCAGAAACAGGTTTCGAAGAGTAATTTAAAAAAGAAATATGAGGAGTTTTTCTTTGATGTTTGATTTCACCATTTGCCAAAGTTTAGAATACATTTTTGTTACCGTTCCAGCTGTGGTTCATAAGCAGTCCTTTGGTTTGGTGCTTTAATAATATCTTATTTGGCCTTGCACTCACTAGGGGCAAGGTTAGAAACAGTCCTCAAATGTGACAGCCATACTAAGTAGCAGGTAAAAGCTGCAGGGCCGAGAAGGTGCAGCTGCTAGAAACGCGCATCACAATAAAAACAGTACCACTATATTCCTGCAACACTGTAACATTCACAATATCATGAGAGACAAAGCGTGAGATGGGCTTGAACCACAAATATCACCCAATCCGTTGCATTAATTTAGCCTTTTAGTTATCCCTGCCTCCAGAATCTAACTTCAAATATCACGAGTCCAGGTCCAGGAGCTCATGGTGTATTTTTAGGAGAACCGGTCAATTAAGAGAGCTGTTAATTAATCATTGTGCCATGTTCAGTAATACTTGTCCAAATTTCCCCATAGTCACGCTAAATGATGAAGAGGCTCTGGACGGACAGTTCTTCTCTGTCAAGACCCGCATTCACAACAGTACATTAAGAAATGAAAAGTACCCTAAATCCTCAAACTATGGTTATTAATTATGAACATAAGCGTGTATTAGGAACAGATGGGCCTTTATTCCTCCGTTTCTCTGTTGTTTTAGTGTACTTAAATGATAGTTTAGAAAGACACATCACTCACTGCCTGCCTGCTGGGTTTTCTCTTTTTAACAAAAGTTCTGTTTCCATCCATTAATCACTTTCAGCCTATTCTACTTTGCAGTTTCTTTCTTGCAATACTTAAATAGATTATGTTACATTAAAATACTTTTTGCAATGTAAACGCATAATGCATAGCCTTCCTGGTATACTTTTTAATGTAGGCATATATTTTTTAAAAATCCTACAGCTAATGGAGCTTCTAATGGTTGCAGCTTTGCTGTCCTGTCATTACAGGGCATCACAAACTGCCATTTTATGGCAGATATCCATGGCATTGCAGAGATTAGCAGGTGCTGTTGCAATTTCAGAGACGTCAAGATAACATGGTCTTTTATAGAGCTGCAAAGTGTCAGAATGTTTGAGTTTGGCTAAAATGTTTCATTTTCACTTACTTTTTACCTTCACTTTTAATCCCCAGTATTACTTCACATGTGTAACATGACCTATTTTCTCCTGGTGTTACATCAAAACATGTCCAGATGACCAGTTAACAATACAAACATTAGGCTTAGACGCTCACACACTGACATAAATCCACATCCTAAAAAAGGAATACACAAGAGTTTCATTTTATTGTTACTAGAAATATAACCAGAGAGCTGGCTGTAAGGTTAAAAAAAAGGCCAAAGTGAAATTTCAGAGAAATGGCCACAACAAATGTACTGTCTAAACATGTATCAGGGTAGAGATTCAATTCACTTTAATTCAATTTTATTTATATAGCGCCAAATGACAACAACAGATGCCTCAAGGTGCTTTATATTGTAAGGTAGACCCTACACTAATACATACAGAGAAAAAACCCAACAATCATATGACCCCTTATGAGCAAGCACTTTGGCGACAGTGGGAAGGAAAAACTCCCTTTTAACAGGAAGAAAGAACCAGGCTCAGGGAGGGGCGGCCATCTGCTGCGACCGGTTGGGGTGAGAGAAGGAAGACAGGATGAAAGACATGCTGTGAAAGAGAGCCAGAGATTAATAACACGTGTGATTCAGCAGAGAGATCTATTAACACATAGTGAGTGAGGAAGGTGACTGAAAAGGAAATACTCAATGCATCATGGGAATCCCCCAGCAGCCTACACCTATTGCAGCATAACTATGGGAGGATTCAGGGTCACCTGATCCAGCCCCAACTATATGCTTTAGCAAAAAGGAAAGTAGAGGTAGTGATAGAGTGATAGAGATGAAGGCTACAACCCCAGAAGTATTTCTATATAATATTTCTGCTCATCCCCGCTTTTGTTACCTATTGAAATTTAAGGGTTCTTTGCTCTAAGCTTTGTCTTAGCAGCATGCTACTTGGCAGATGTCATGTCAGCAATGGCATTTTGCACTTTACAGCCATGTTCTTGTTCTTTCGTGCAATAAAAATTCAAACTTATGTCCATTTACGCATTCTTCAAATGTTTCAGACTGCCTTATTTTCTTCTCTGTCTTCCCTTTATTTATATTCTCAGATGTGTTTATTTGATAGATTTATTTGCTACATTATTTTTTACAAAACTAACAAAGCAATGTCAAAGTCCAGCCTGATCTTGCCTAAAGCTTACAAGAATGATCCCCGTTTTTTTCCTCACAGCGAGGATTAGAGCTTAATAATTCAACATTGCTATCAGATCAGTACTCGGTATTGGCAGATACCTTAAGCCAACACATCTACTGGATCGGAAATGAATACAGCGGTATCAGTACATCCCTAGTGTTAACCCATTGTGTCTTAGCAATGATGCAAAGAACACCTGGTGTGTAGCTGTGTGATGCCAGCAGCTTTAAAAACAAGAGCGGTGTTTACTGCCTTGAGAATGACAAGAGGCTGACTTAACAGCAGAAGTATTCATTCATTTGCTGGTAAACACAAAATTAGTAGCTAAGTATTCTAATAACCAGTTAAATAATTATTTTGAAGAAACATGTATCAAACATTCCATTTTCCAACTCTTTGATTTCAATAATTTGACTTTTTTTCTTTTGTTAATTGTGTGACAATAAATTTATACCTACAATTAATTTATACTCCTAATTGGATAAAGCAGTTTCTGGAAGCATTTAGCAAACCTGAAACCAACTGTGAAATTACAACTAATTGTGATATTATGACCAAGCAGTTAATTTTTATACATTTATTGAGCAAACAGATCATGCTTCCATTGCTGCACAATGTTTAAATCGAAATGGAACGCTCATTTGAGCATTTACAATATTTTGGGGAATGCAGAGGAAATGTTGTAGAAAAACAATTGTCATGCTTGATTTAATGAGAACACACACACACACACACACACACACACACACACACACACAGACAGTTGCAATTTGATCCAATAAAACAATGCTTAGTGTAGACAGGCATTGATGCAAAATGCCCCTGTCAAACCTCCAGCTTCATTGGATGTTTCATTGATGCAACTCAATGAAAAATAAAAATTCAGTAATAATACATATTAACAAACAGCTGTGTTATTTGGGAATGCACATTAATAAGGAGTAAATGGTGAAAACCCTCTCATTATCCAGTTGTCTCCCTGTCCATCTCTGCTCCTGGCAGCATTGTCCATAAGCTTCCCTTTCTTTGAAAACGGGGTTTCTGTATCTCTGTGTGGAGAAAAGAAAAACACGCTCCAACCCAGAGTTTTCTATTGAAGGGGTCTGTTTTATATCTCTGTGGCCACTGTAGAAGTTTGACTTTTTCCTTGTGTACTTTCAGACTGATAGTACAACTTTTCCACAAGAAAATCCAAAACAAAAAGTTTTCTTCTGTTCTCAATTTCGATGTTGCGGAAGGTCAGTTAGATAGCTAACTATAATTTATTAAACAGCATGATGGCAGAGGTTTATTCCCCTTGTTTTGTAAATGGGGGCTTGACGCCTTTTACTAAAAAGTAATGTTAAAAAAACAGATATTCTGTACACTTGCTTTCTTTTAGTTTGTACATGGAGCAAAACAGACAGAAAACACGGTTTCATGTCAATGTATGCATGGTGGCACAGTGACTATCAGTGCATGTGAGTGGGTTGATAGCGAGTAAATAAAGAAGTGTGGTCCATGAATAATGTATGAAGAGATATCCAAGGCTTAAATGTTTCTTTTATATGTTTTAAAAGTGAATGGGATAAAGCATTACACTTTATTACAAGAAGGGGCTATGTTGTCTGTGATGTTGCCTTCTAATAAAACTTGAGGCAACAATTTCAATGAATACAATCACTCATGCCCTGTAATTAACATAAGGCTTGCATAGAGTGCAGCTGTTTATCACACCCAGAGAGGCCTAAAACTGACTTGGAAAATGAGACACTTCCTCATCACACACAGCTTTAAGCAAGGAAAAAAAACCATTAGCAACTCTAACATTACCCTGTTGTCTACTGGCACTCTTATTAACTGTGTTTAGTAACCGTTTGTCTCACAGCACGTACAGTATAGTAAAAGGTTGTATAATACCACGGGGTATATAAGCACTGGACTTTTGTTGTAAATTTGAATAACAAGTAGTCCAACTAATGTTACAGCAGTAAATCTGTTTTACGCACAGCCTAACACTGCCTCTTTCTATAATCTTTTTCAATATTTGCAGAGCATTGCCCTTGCCAGTAAACAATGTCAACAGCATTTTCTCATCCATACTGGTGCCACTTAAGTTTTCTGTCTAGACAGAGCCATGTGGCGGCAAGTTAGGATGCACAAACACTCAAGAGATATATAAAATATTTCACGCACAAATCACTTTAAATACTGATTCTTTGCTGACGAGCTCAGTGCCATAATAGTTTTAGATAAAAGTCTATAGTACATAAAATTAGTTTAAAGGTAATGAATTTCATACACAACACAGGCTTCAGTCATTACAGTCCTACATGACCATCAGGATAAGTACAATTTTTATTTTTATTGACATTTCAAACTAACTTCCCCAAAAGTTGGAGCACTGTGTAAAATGTAGCTAAAGCAATGACTTGAAGATCTCACAAACACATATTTTATTTACAACTGAACAGAAAACATATGAAATGGATAAACTGAGGTATTTTAATATAATAATAGCTGATTTTTAATTTTATGGAAGCAAACACATCTCAAAAAGTTGGTACAGTGACAATAACTGGTTGGAAAATGGTGCTAAAAAGAAATATTTTAGGTAGAAATATTTTGTACCTAATTCAGTTAAGTGACAACAGGTCAGGTCCATCCATCTATCCATCGTGTTCCACTAATCCTTGTCGGGGTCATGGGTGGGCTGGAGCCTGTCCCAGCTACCATAAGGCAAAATGTGGGGTACACCCTGGGCCAGGTCAGTAACATGAAATTAAAAAAAGAACATCTTAGAGGGGTAGACGTTCAGCAATCTGCAAAAAAGCTATATTTGCAAATTGTGGAATAATTTTAGAATAATGTTCTTCAATGTAAAACTGCAAAGACTTTGAATATCTACATGGGCATTTCCAGTACACAGTATTATCAAAAGATTCCATGAAAATGGGGAAATGTTTGTGTGCAAAGGAGAAGCCCGAAAAATGTGGAAAACTGTTCTGTGGTCGGTTGAACCGTAATTTGAAATCGTGGTTAGAAATCATGGATGCCTCCAGACTAAAGAGGAGGACCGTCCAGTTATCAGCTCTCAGCATCTTTGATGGTGAGGGGTCCATCAGAGCTCAATGCTGAAAGGTATATACAGGTTTTAGAACCCATTGCTCTAAACCTCTTCATCTTTTTCAGGTAAGGCCTCAGTTTCAACAAGATGATGCTAACCCACATCCTCCATCTATTCTAACAGCATGGCTTCATAATAGGTGTTGAACTGGCATGTTTGCAGTCCAACATTTGGCACATCATGAAATGAAAAATATGTCAAAGAAGACCCAGGACTGTTAAGCAGCTGGATTTCTTTGTCAGACAAGAGTGAAACAATGTTCTTCACCCAAAGGTCCAACAGCCGATTTCCTCAGTTCCCAGACATTCATGGACTGCTGTTAAAAGAAGAGGAAATGCTACACAGTCTTGAACATGGCTCTGTCCCAACTATTTCGTCATGTGTTTTATGTGTTGCCCGCTATTTCACACCGATTTTATATTTTTTTTCTCAGTTTAAAATTTTGATATGTTTTCCATTTGCTTCCATTCCTTTATATTTGTCTTAAATTGTACACAATTACATTATTTAGGTAAATTGGCATTGCAGGTTAACTTTGCTGAATAATTCCTGTACATGGTTATGGTGTTTAGTATGCACAAGTGTGCAGAAGTGTGAACCGAAGCATAAATGATGACCTAATACATGTTTTTTTTTCTCTCTCTCTTGAAAGGATTACTGTTGCTGAGCATTACTTACATGCATATGTCAATAGATGGTAAAAAAGGAAGGCAAGTGATGGCGAATTGTACCAAATGAGACCAAAAAGCCGTCCAAGACAGAGCCAATCAGGAAGCCATTTTCTTGTCTAGACGTCCTCTCATCAATCAAACCATCAAAACACTCAAGCACTTGGCCTTCACTCAATAGTCAAGAAAACAGTGAGAGCCATTGTTAAGGACTCCTTGGTGTAAGTGCTAATTTTCCACGGGCAAGAAAAGGTCAGGCAATTCATCTGTAATTTTTACCATGGCAACTGAGGGACAGAGGGAAAAGACTGGACGTGGCTCTGAGACTGTGAAGAAGAATATGCAAGAAATATACAGTATTCCTCAGTGACAGCAAAATCCTTAAAAATTCACTGCCCCAACTGCATTAAGCTGATTAAGATAACATTGTAGATAGTGTATCTAATATAGTGGCAGCGCTTATCTGTACTATTTTAAGTTCCCCGTGTTCAAAAGGGAAGTTGGGAGAATCAAATGTTGATTTATGACTCTTTAAGATCTGTTTAGTGTTAGATGACTGGCAAAGATCAGATTATACCACCACTTACAAGTGTGTCAAATATATTTAGAGAACACTGATGTCATGACAAATGCCTCAAAACATCATATTGTGGCCTTGTGATGATTTCTCTTTTACAATTGTTTAGTGCAGTCCACAAAATGTGGACATGCCTCAGAGAGCCACGGGTGGCCTGAGGGTGAGAAAAGCATTTCCTTTTAGAAAATTTACCAGCCTATCATTGCTACCACATGGACATGAACAAATTATATCAACTTCCGTCATGCTTCAAAATGTTATAACTCAGCGTGATAGCTTATTTGACATTCCTTAATACCCTTATTTCTTTTTACCCTGAAATTCCACATGCATCAATCCCACTATAAATAAAATTACTTTGTCTGTCTGGATTCGTCCTTGTCTTTGTGTTTTTTTAAACGATTCGTCCAATTAATTTCACACTTGTCAGTCTGTATTGTTGGGGACCAAAGCAAGTCTAGTGTGGATTTTGGAGTTTTATTGGATAAGCGGTTCCCAAAAAACTCAAATCACCACCCTTGATTACAATAATACATTTTAAAGGGAGCTACACCTACTCAAAGCACAGATTCCCCAACAAATGATCTATAGCTTTAAAAGACTCTATGATCTAAAATTCCAGAGCACAGAAATTAAATAAAACTAAACAGCTTATCACACCAGTAACTGCTTTGCACCAGCTCTTAAAACAAAAATGCCAGCAGCAACAGCAAAACAACACCACCATGTTTACATGCGTCCCCCACTGAGGCATGATGCTGTGTATCAGGATTACTCAAGAAGGAGAAAATGTTCCATTAGTAGTAGCCACTTCATTTTTAAATGCATGCTCTGCTGCTGTTGGGGGCATGGATACACAAAGTGTTCAGCTAATGATGTAATTAGGAAGATTTATATGTTCTTGTCTTGTAGAACATTGACAGAAAGTAAATAAATACAAGTGATTTTTAGTTTTTCCAATTATTTGTCTTGCTTCATAATGACAGAAAAATATATCTGCCATGAATTGTGACAACCACATACTCTAGCAATCAAATTAATCCAAGTTAAAATCAAGTTTTAAGTCTTATACTTAAGTAAAACCAGTGATCTTCAAAAAGTCAGCAGTGGTGTGCATATTATCAGATTGTTACCTTAAAGTATCATATTTGGGAAAACTAATTAATGATCAAAGTAACAAACAAAATCCATATAATAATGAATAAAATGTAAAGATTTCATTATCATGATTATTATTATTACAGTTTTTACTACTTTTCAAATCTGTAATTTTACTCGTGTTTTTTATGAATGTATTACATTAAGTTGTCACTTTGCTACTTGTTCACTAATTATGTTTACACTTTAAATTATTTATTTATTATTTATCGTTTGAATTATAGTCCCATTTTTTTTTACTATCTGCATTTTTGTATTCAGTAAGACGATCCAAGTACAAACCACTTAATGACTTAAAAAACTTCCAATGCCTTGCTTTAATGCTGAAAGGTTTAATTGGGAACCAAATTTGCCTTCGGGCAAGTTTTCTGCTCACCGTGAAGTGGTTTCACTTTACAATTTGAATGCGTCTCACTCCCTTGTTTTACTAATCTGTGACACATCCCTACTTTGGTGTTTTGAGCTTGGTATTAGATGCAGAATAGTCACTTTAGACACAAAGAATCCAACATTTTCTTTCCAAGCTCTAAATTTGCACCTGCAATTTCAGCACCCAGTTTTTATATATTATACCATATTCATATAGTCATCTATATTATACCAATTTGTCAATTTCAACTAACTACCTACTATTGACGAAGCACAAAACATCAACAGTGAAAACTAACACTGTAGCTGACTAAAAACTCAATAATGAAATGGTAGGTTTACTTGGATATACAATTTTTTTCCCCACTATTTAGAAAACTGAGAAAGCAACACTAAGCAATTGGGACGTTCCAGATGGGCACATTTCGAACAGGCGCTGCACTGGTTAAATGTAATTCAGAAGCTGTATGAATTCTGTGTGTAATTCACCATAAAATCCAAAGTACCTAAATTCAAACAAAAACTGCTTTCAGAGGGTTGCTATTGTTTTGAAAAGCATATGTTTTCAGAGTAAACAAACAAATAGTTTAAAAGGAATTTCATTTTGTATTTATATGCAACAATAAAGCCAAAAAACAGACTTTTGAGAGAACAAAGAACAAAGAAATCATGCTGTGCACATGCAGAGTGCCATCAGCCTGCTAGGAGTTAGTCATTGGTCCCCTTGGATAAAAAGAATTTTTCTAAATTGACGGGGATTTTTCATGGATCATTGTCATTTGCTCATTAGAACAAGTAGTTGTGGATTAAGACAGCCTTGCCTGTCAGCAGCCAAACCTCATCTGGCAGAGGCCTTAACCTCCCCCTTGAAGGTAGTGAAAAACTAAAATAAAATAAAACTAAAAAAGAAGGAAGAGCATTACATACAAATACACACCCAAGTGAAAACAGTCATTGCTACCCAAGATATCAAGCAACATCTCTGGTAACTTTTCATTTCTTGTCAACTTACATCTAACAAGCTGCTAGCAACCTTTGCCTCGTGCTTTTCACCAAATGTGAAATGCCAACAAAAACAAATTACAACACCAATAAAAACTGGTGTTTCATTTTATGTGATGTATTGTTTTCACTTGATATTTGCAAAATGACTGTTTACAGAAGTGATTCAAAGACTTTAAAGAGAACAGACATCACATCTTACTAATGGATTCTCCATGCAATCATGACACAAATTAAGCTTTCAACATGAACTTTTTCATCTCACACCAGTCTCCAGCTTGAGAAAACTCATGCCAATTCTTGTTTTTTGCCCATTTTCTATGGTGATTATCAGGGGAAAATACACTAACAAAGTTTACCATTATCTGAGCCTTTTATATTGCACACATTGAAAACAATTTCAAATTAAACATCAGTGCTGTTTCAATTTTGCGCTACTTCATACTTCAAATACACGGATTGCTGTTGCATCTGGGTCGCATAAGTGGATTTGGCTGTAAAATTTCACTACTAATACATATCACAGTTAAAAAGTCTTGGAAAACTTGTGAACAACTGTGCTTAAGATCTTCAGGCATTTCAGTACATGCCCCAGATGTATTGCTTGAACTACTGAACTTTTCTGATAACTATTTCTTGTTCTGAATGTGAGACTTCCAATAGGCCACAGAGATTTCAGGCAAGTGTAATAGAGATATAAATAAACTGCTCCACATACACACAAAAAAGAACTTACCACACTTACAACAATAACTATAGACCTACAGTGCCCATAGGTGTCCCATTTTATGCTAGACTGCGTTTTTATCCCTTGTGCCCCCCATATTGAGATAATTTCCCACATTCTGATTGGGAACAGTCTTCAAAAATCAACACTGCAGGATATACACTTAAAAGTGTGTCTTACATCCAGTGGCTGGAAAGAAAACAACAAATGCTGTCATCACGGGTCAAGTGCAGGTTAACCTGTCACTTCTGCTGCGTACCCCACACCCCATGGGAAAAATTGTGAGTCACTGCAAGTCACAAGCTATGCAGATTTCAGCAGTATTTGACAGAAACTGCCACAAAGAAAAGCAAACGCAGCTACAATAATGACTTGGAAACAACTTAGAACTGCGTGAAGCTAGTGAAAAGTGATTTTCTGAGATTATTCAATTTTGGAGTGCCAGAATCTGACGTCAAGTCACACAATATATGTGAGCTTCATGACAAACACCTGGCTTTGAACAAGACATGTGCTTAACTATTGAATCATCCGTACTGAATACCATAAGTGAGTAGCAGAGAGAGCAGCAGCTAAACCTCAATGCCAGTTCCGGGATCACATATTGTGGCATTTGATATCGCAAAACAGCCTAACAAGTTAATTTAGCTGCATTTAATGTCTACTGTATTTAATTTTCAGTAACATTCAGATAAACTATAATCATATTTCGTGGCAGAGATGTGACACCTGTAATTTGCTTTGCTTTGTACTTTCACATACTTAAGTGTTGGTAAGAATTATATTGTAATACAAAAACTGGCCACCACCAGTGCTACCCCTCAGCCTCCTAGTAGACATACCTATGACACAAAGGTTTCAAGTTAATGCATTCGCAAGATTTTCAGAAAACTTGACCTCTGACCTTGAGGTCACAGAGTTTCAAACTGTTTGAGCGTTTTAGTAGATGCCTTAAACCAGGGGTCCCCAATCCCAGTCCACGAGGGCCGGTGTCCCTGCAGGTTTTAGATCTCACCCTGGGTCAACACACCTGAATCACATGATTAGTTCATTACCAGGCCTCTGGAGAACTTCAGGACATGTTGAGAAGGTAATTTATCCATTTAAATCAGCTGTGATGGATCAAGGACACATCTAAAACCTGCAGGGACACCGGCCCTCGTGGACTGGGATTGGGAACCCCTGCCTTAAACCTATGTGACTTGACCTCTGACCTTCAGGTCAAGGTCACTGTGACTTGAACTCCTCTGACATTTTTAGTAGATGCACCTATTGTATCAATTTCAAACTCCTACGGTGCCTCATTCTTGGTTGTCTACACCGCCCGCCCACCCGGCCTGCAGGGTGATGACAATACCCCATCAGTCTTTTACGCCTGAGGGTTAAAAGTCCAAATCAATGAGATATTTTAATCCAGAATTACATTAAACAAGAATAATGCTTAAATTCTGTCAAAATGAAATAACTGCTCTGGTCTTCCACAAGTCAGACTGTGTGTTCTGTGTATTTCAGGGATATTTTCATAAACATTTTTATGTTCAGTGAATGCAAACAACATGATTCTGCAAAAAACATGAGATTTTTACAGATTCTACTGAAAACCCAAAGTAAACCAATAAAAGAGCAATGTGGCCTTTTTACATGATCCTTTGACTACAACCTGAGGTGCTGTACAACATTATCACATGTTTCCTCACCTTCACGAAGACAGTACTAATAAACAGATATTATCCTTTTATAACAGGACACACATGCCCTGGGATGTGAAACACAGCGCACTCACGCCAAACTTTACACATCTATACAGGCTGGAATTTCACCTTGGGTGCCATGTTGCAACAAGACTGAAAACAACAATAACAGCTCATACGACAGCTTGGGAATTGCATCCTGCGAATAAAAATGTGTCATGTTTGCCCCTCGTCACTGAAATCTGCCCATTGTTTTCTCCTGCCCACCCAGTATACACCCAGGAGGCACAAGAAAAAGATATGGATGAATGAATATATTCATATAGCAGGTTTGTTGTATATTATTACACATGTACGAGAAGGTTTGGCAAAAACTGTAGAACAGGTGCTTCGCTCAGGGGTAGCACTTCCTTCTAAACGCGCTGTGTGATTGTTTCACGTCTGCTGCCAAAACACCAAAAAAAAAAAACCCAAAAAACAACAAAGGTTCAAATCTTTACTTGTAGGATCATTGGTGATTTTAGTTAATTCTCAAGGTTTTCCTGATTGAAATTATGCTTAAATGTCCTAATTAGCAACAACGAAAACGCAGATTCATTAAAAAAACAAAAAAAAAAACATGTTTTAAAACAAGGTAAAAAAAAAAAAAGCTGATTTGCAATTTAATAATGAATCTCAGGTATGAGCATTTGTTTTGATTACCACCCAGTCACAAGGATGGTGCATGCTTAACCATGATAAATGCACTCTCACTATGGCCAAAATTAGCTTTCAGAAATCGAAGAATGTGTGTCTTATTTAAAAGCTAGCTCAAAAAATATTGAACCAATTTAAAATCTAACCCTCAATACGTCACATACATCACCAACCAGTCTGACACCTTAAAATTCAGGAAGGCCCAGCTGGTTCCTTCACTCAGATTTGCAGCATTTTCCAATGTATAGTGACTGCGCTTTGTTTCAAATCAGTTAATGAGCTGATAACTTTAACTGTCCTCTTGGTTAAATTAATTGTGCAGAGAAAAACAGATATCGGCATGTTGACTACACTTTTAATAAGATGTGCCTGGGACAGGAGTGATAAAGTGGACACACGAAGAAGGTCCTATCTTCCCGAGTATTGAAAAGGCAATATAGTTCAGGTTAGACAAGACAACTTCCTCTTAAGGTTTCTTTGGTCCACCCAAGACAGATAATGAAAATGAAGCCATATACAACTAGACAAAACTAGATTCTGCCCATGTGATGGATGAATGACTGGACAATAACATGTTTACACTGAAGGTGTAAGTTAATCTTTAATAGCATTAAGACTCCCCACTATATAACTTTCACTGGCCTCTAAAAATCTGTGTATAGCTACGAAACCTGAAGAGATTTCTGTTCCCGGGGCTTCTCATCTATCCATTCTAATGATGTTGTCGATGAATACTGAGTCAATATGCAGCCCTGCAGGGCAGAGCCACTCGCTCCTATTCTCTGCTTCCCATCAGCCTCAATCATCACCCTCTCTGCAGGGTTCCACGACAAACCACACTTTACCAAACAGCTTTGCTCAAATGACACACTGGCACCCAAAGGCAACGCTTTTAGTCGAAGTGAGAATGCGTGAATCCTCGGGGTACGGGTGGGCAGGGCTTGTGCAGGAACAAAGGACCAATCTAATCATAGCATTTAGTCCAAAAGCCGACTCACAGCCCTCAAGAGACAAGACGGCAATGGCTTGAGTAGTTGATGCACTTGTTTCAAGCTCGTTTTAGGGCCGTCCCCTGTGGTTCTCTTAATCTTCTAAAGACCGCAAGTGAACGGTAGAGCATCCATACCTCAGTGTGGACCAAAAATATATAAATAGAGTGGAATATAGAGTTGGGTTTGAAAATTAGATAGTGTGAGGATAGGTGAGAGTGTGAAACTCATTGGGTCACTATGGGAGTATGTACTGAATGGCTGCAATTCCAATGTGCATCACTTCATTAGAGGGCTGATGGCTTTTGAAAGTAACTGAGCTGGAACTGAACCACTACCGGTCCACGAGGAGCAGGATTTGTACACTCTCTATGATCCTTTGAACGGTTTTTGACTCCTTCCCAAACACACTCACCACCCAGCATGCAAAGTATAAATGATGTGCTAAACGTCCCGCTGTGTGCTCTCAATATACTCCACACATAGATTACAATTGAGTAAATAACAGCCAAAGCGGCGTCCACTCCAGCATACTAATTCATGGGAAATTGTTTTCTCATTTCCTGCTCCTGCTAAACACCACTTTGCAATATGTGAAGACATATCCAACTCTCTGTGGGCAAAAATATCTCTTTTACTTTTACACTGACTTTGCTAAGAAACTTTATGATTTCTAGCCGTTATTTCCTGCAACACAGCAGGAGACAGAAACAGTGGGCTGTCTGAGAGACACAATTTATCGATTTTTTTGTTCCCCTCTTATATAGAGTTGCAAAACAGCATGATACCTGTTTATTCAGTTTCATATGCATGAATATTTGTGAGGCAGAAATAAAAATGGAGTTTATGTGTTTCAGTGTGTTCATGTGTATGGTTAAGTGTGCTTGTCGTCATATAAATAGTAAAGACCAACCAGCTCACTTCATCACCTGCTGATAGAATCAATTCTGGATCAACATCCAGCATGGCTCATGGTGTCCTCTCCTCCCAGCATTGCAGGTATATGCACAAACACTCCTCTGGATTCCCCCCAGACTTCAGGACAAATCTGCAATCATTAAACCAACAGGCTTTCCATAACATCTAAAGCTAAGCTAAGCTTTCCTCCTAATCAGACAAACATAAGAGTGTATTTTTTTAGCAGCTGCCAGAATAGAAACGTTACCCAATGATTGGACTCGAGCTGTGTTTGGTCTACACGCTTTGGTTGCTGTAGATAAGTGAGAGTTTAGGGGGGCAGAAGGGTATTTCATCAGTTTCAGGAAGAACAGACACAAAGCATGAATTATTGAAACGCTTAATCTTATTACGGTGATTTCATTATTCTGCACACTGTAACATACTAGCAGGTTCTGCAGGCAGAGAAATGAATTTCTTAGGAAATGAAACCCAAATCTGAAACCACTTCATTACGCAGTGCTGAATTTTATCAGAGGAAGAGAAGGAAAACAAGGATAACAACAATAATAATAATAATAATGATAACAGGAAAGACAAAGTTGATGTAACCAAAGTGCCACCTGATGCAAATAAAGTGCACTGATAGCCTGACTGAATGCAGCTAAGCCGTGCAGTAAGCCAATTTCTGCCAATTTAAATTTGATACACCTGCACCAATGTGGACATTGCAGCTGCAAGCCAAACTTGTTGAGCTTCTTCAGCAGATAATCAGGTGTTGGATTATTTCTGTACTGTAGGAATGACCATCAACCCAAGCAACCCCATCTACTGAAATACTTTAGTTTTAAGGAGTTTTCTTGGACATACCTAAAACAGTTTGATGGAATACAATCTTCTAAGCATCAGTGGAAGATCACGATGAAATGCAGCATTCTGAAACAAGCTGTCATCCAATATTCACTGTTAGGAAGACAGTATTTATTTAGCTTATTCAGACTTTATAAGATTTCTGAAACATTTAAAAGATTTGTTTTTTCTTTTTATTCAAAAGTAGAAAATCGGATCAAGATTTCCAGAAAATCTATGAAGAAAATGTTAATTAATGCGCATTTCCACCCATAACTGTCTAGGAACTGGGTGCACTAAGATAAGCATTTGGTGGCGCTAATTGTCCAGTCCCATGTAATTAAAATACAGCAGAAGAAAAGAGTCTGATTTTGTCAGTTTTCCATTTTGGATTGAATTGATTGTCAGCAAAATTAAAAGTCACAGGCAGGAGATTATATCAGCTGTAGCTAATTAACATCAATTCTGTAACAGCTCTGCTGAAAGCTTTGGCTGTTTCCCTCTCCGGAAAACTACCCTCTTCACTTGGCCAAAGATTATTTAGAAGTCAAATAAAACATCATGCATCAATAGAGTCCGCTCTCTCACTTAAAGTGGGTTGTGTGGTCCATATTAATATCTTAATGCAATAGCTGCATGGCATTTACAAATATACTGTAGGGGCAGTAATTTATTAAAACACAAGGAAAGACAGTTTATAAGCCAAAAATAGAGTTTGCACAATTCCAACAAGGTTGAAAGTTGAAATATTTAGTATGACCACCTTTATTCTTCAACACAGCCTGAGCTCTCGTAGGGAAGCTTTCTTGTCACCTCTTCAGCAGTAGTTCTCCAGGCTGCTTGAAGGACATTCAAAGCTCTTCCCTGGACATTTACTGCCTTTTGCTCCGTTCTCTATCCACATGTTCCCAAACAGCTGATGTTGCAGTCTAGGTTTTGGGAAGGACTGACGTTTCTCCATTCTGTATTTTTCAACCCATGTATTGTTTTTGCATTGCTAGGGTATTCTTCCATAGCATGGTGGATCAAAAATCTGACTGTATTTTTTTTTACATTCATAATTCCATTAATTTTGACAAGATCCACAGCAACCATGACAGAGCCTCCACCGAGACACTCACTGTTTACTACTTCTCTCCTGACCTCATCTATACAGATTGACTTGTTGCTATTGTTTGTCAATAGCCTTTTCCATATTTCACTTCCTTAAAACTAGTTTCTTGATAGCCACCCCTACCACTGAAATCCTTTCTGATGTGGCTTTGTGGAGCAGTAGATGGCTCAACTGAAGGGCCAGATACACCTCTTAAAGACCTGACCGTCAAGTCTTTGATGGATATTTTTCCTATTGCTTAAGGACCTGGCCTTCAGATACTGTCCATCTGTTGCAGATAGGTTACTAGGCCTCCAATGTCTTCTTTTGTCCTCCACTTCTCCAGTATCCTTGAGATTTTCAAGGATACACATCACACCATGTTGAAATATACCAAAGTTTGTGGCTATAGCTCTCTGGGATTCACCTTGCTGGTGCACAAAAACTATTTTATGCCTGCCAACCTGTGTTATCTTTGGCAATGTTCTTAGATTTAACTAACGGGCTGGGAAGAGATTATGTGTTTTTGTGACAGGCTGCCAAGTTGTCTTTTATGTTTGGCTCGTCCTTTAAGTTAAGTACCTTTTTTTTTATCCTTAACTGATTCATAGGTCAATTTTAAATGGTTTACAAAAAAACAAACAAAAAAAAAACAAAACAAGTGGTCAGGTACAAGGGCTGGAGTAAAAAAAAAAGAGTTACAAATACAGCAAGTGACCAAAGTAAAACTGTAAAAGACTTTCAGAAAGCCTGAAAAACTTTTGCTTAAGAAGAAAAGCCTGTAACAAAGTCTGGGTCTTTGGAAACAAAGAAAGAAATGAGCAGCTATCACTTGTACTGGCTTACCTCACTTTTGGATACAAGATACAAGTTGCAACATACAAAGGTCACCTGTTAAGTGTCCAGCTTATTTGCCAACAGAAGCTCATAATAGATAAATACTGCTCTATTGTGCGTTGATTATAACTGAATCTACTCTCAGTTAATGACAGCTAAATAATAATTAGACTTGATCATTAAAACTGAATATATTTGATATATATTTGATTTGTCAGACCTGCTCTCGACAGAATAAGCAATTACTCATATCCAGGCTACACAGCTGAGTCCTCCATTATATTCTGTAGTAGCAGACATAGACTTCTATGGCAACACTTTAATTCGAGGTGCTCTTCATTTTTGTCCACATTAGAAGGATCTGTGCCATTGTAATGTGAACAACTGTACATTCCACACATAGCAGTATTCTGCATTTTAGCTCTCAGTAAATCATACTCCTCCAAATCCAGAGAAGGTAGTGATAAAGAAAGAGAAATGCAGCTATGAAGCACCTAAGAGCCCTCTGTTATGACTGGTTATCTCAAGACTCGAGAAAACAATGCAAAAAAATGAGGTAAGTTTTATGAAACTACAAATTTCAAGGGCCGCTCAGCGTCTCGCAGATAGCATGCAACGCATGGGTAGACAGTGCAATAAAGATAAGCAATTTCTTTGAGAGTGGTGCAGAGTAACATTTTATTTTTCATCTCACCTGGATTCCCATTAGCTGCTTCCAACATGACCGCAGATCTTCCCAAGGTAAACACACAAGATAAACAATTTATAGAACAAGAAGCATACAAAGAGATGTGAAGCAAAGGCAGGAACAAAAAGCAGAGTTTTTATTGTGACCATAATATAACTCTTGAAAATCTACTGTGTGCTGCAGTGTATTCACCAGCAGAAAACTTCACTCGACTAGCTCGTGTAGCTATGAAACTAACTTAAACAATTATGAAAATCTAGGGCAGGATACAGAACAGCTTTGAGAACTGTCAAGTCTTTTTTTTTTTTTTTGCACTCACTGCAGGGATCGGTCTTTCTCTTCTCTCCTCTTTTTCAACAATAAAAGTGATTTAACGATCATGGAAATACTAGACTAATTCGCACTGCCAAACCCATACTTAGAGTCAGCATTTAATTTAATGTGCTTTATTTAATCTGCTTCATTTCATTAATTTAAATTAAGAAGTGAAATTTCACAACTTTTTTAATATAAAGATGCAAAATTTAATTCCCAGAAGAAGAGAGAACAATAAGCACATTGTGAAAGAAATTGTATATTTAGGGAGCAAATTAACATCAGCTCTGCTTTTTACAGAATGCAAAGGCCACATTGCTCCTTACTGAACCATATTTATCACAATATCATCTGATAGGCTGCATTTTCATGTGCATTAGCATAGCTACACAGTTCTGGTTAATCTTCTCTGCTGACTTAACTTTTCACCCCCTCTGATTTAAAAAAAAATAGTTTGACTTGATGGGGCCTTCATCCAAACTGAGCTTGGAACGCTGCTATTAATATATACATCATATTGCACAAGCTGGCAGACAAATTTCTCCAACATACCAAACAACAATACTTTCTTCAAATTTGACAAAATTCAATATTTAACAGTATTCAGTAACTAAGCCAAAGGATCACATTAAACTCTTGGCTGTGCCCAGAGTGCTTTGTGCAAGCCAGTGTCTGTTGTTGGTTTTCTAGATAATGACTGCTCAAACATTACTCAAGCTGCTACAGTTCACAGCAAATGCCCCAGTGCATACAGAGGTACTAGTTCAATAACGATACAGTCATGGAGAGAGAAGAAAGGACCCTGTTTAAATTCTAAAGTTTTAAATATCAGGAGATAAAATGAGGGTAAGGAACATCCAGGTGCTCCGAATCAGACGCATGTAGAATGCTAAAGTTCATGACAGTGCAATTAAAAAAACAGTAAGTATTGCTTGTTTGGAAACGATGCCAGAAGAAAGCCTCTTATTTCTAAAAAGATCAGCAAGACTTAGGTTTGCAGAGTCATGTCTAAACAAACCACAATACTTCTGGAAAATGTTCTTTGGAAGAGGACAGAAGTGGAGATGTTTTGGCCATAATCCACGGTGTGACAAAAATCAAACACATCATATCACAGCAGACACCTCACATCAGTGGTGGAGGGTTGATGATCTGGGCTTGCTTTGCAGCAAGAGGACTGCAGGAGGTCATTGAGTCAAACATCAACTGTTCAGCAAAGTATTCTCAAGTCAAATGTGAGGCCATTTGTCTGACAGCTAGAGCTCGGTCAAAATTAGTTCAAACTCAAATCAAAATCAAATCAAATCACTTTTATTGTCACAGCACATGTGCAGGTACACTGGTGCAGCACATGCGAGTGAAATTCTTGTGTGCAAGCTTCACAAGCAACTGAGGTGTGTAAAATACAACACAATAAGAACAAGCAAAATACAAGAATGGGAATGCATGCATCAGGGCAATGATCTCAAGCACAGAAGCAAATGTGCAACAGGCTGAAAAAGACCAGACTCAAGGTGCTGCAATGGTCCAATCAAAGTCCAGAAATGCTGTGGTGGAGAACTGAATGCCCAGAAATTAACCAAAACAATTCTGTAAGGAAGAACTGGACCAAATCTGTTCACAACAACATGAAAAATGAACAATGTCATAAAGAAAACGTTTAAACCCACATGCTGCTTTTGCATTTTGGCTAAACTTTTGTTAAATAAATAATAACTTGGTGTAACAGGTCATGGTATGGTTCATCTGAGGTTACATGTACCCAATTTCAAGAACAAGTAAAAAGCAGATAATTCTTCCTATTATTAAGTCCTGATACTTTGAACTTTAGAGTTGACAAAAGGTCGACTTTCTTCTTACCAGCAATTTCTACTTCTACAAACAATTCTGCATGAATTTTATAACCTTAAAGAAGGTGAACAACTGTGACTCACTTTTAGCTCGGTTTAATCAGTAACCCGACACTGAATTTATGGATTCTGAAATGTAGCTGTTGATTTTTATACTGTTTGTTTTTACAGATGCTTATTTTTTCAGCTTGAAAAACTTGTTACTTCTGACTGACTCTTTAGCTACATGATAAAAACCTTAGGTATTTTTAAACACCGCTTGAGTGTTCAGCAAAAAACATCTCCAGTGCAATTAGTGTCAAATGTTCCCTCAAATATGCAGCTGCCCAAAAGCTTCAGCTCATCCTGGAGGAACCAAAGCAAACCCTTCAGTGTCTTGCCCACTTCACGTTGAACTTCATAACTAAAGATATGAGTGCAGTTCTCACTCTGAGTATTAGAGTTTCCGCGAATCGCTCGCAGCAATGACCACAACTTCATCTGAAAACTCCCACAGCACCTCCTACAGAAAGCCTGAGGCACATTGTATGTAGGAGGTGTCCAAATCCACAAATCAGGTGAAAAGTGGATTAGGAAAACTGGCTGTGCCCAGAGTTTTAACAAGCAACATACCAAGTCTAACATCAGATTCACTTTGTTGGGTTTGTTTATGTCTATGCGGCATAGAGGATCCATTTGTAATGTGATACATTGCTTCACAAATATGATGAAAGTCCCAAGGTTCGCATCCAATTCCCCATGGATTAATCACTATAGGAAATGCTTTTTCTATTATACACATTCATCTGATTGTTTCCTATTATAAACAGTATAAGTGCAGGTTTAAACATTATTGTAATACTTTTATGTACAAGTTAAGGTACAAATGCAACAAGCCTCGGTGGTATAATGTAGAAGATACTAATGAAAATCTTACATTTATTCATGTTAACTGTAGTTCTGCTATTTTGCATTTGATAAGGATTGGAAAAAGAAAAAGAAACTGTGTGGTAGAAAGCTCCCATTGCTTCAAAACTTTCAACCTTTTTAACTGTAGAATCTTTTTATGTTTTTCCCTTCACATCTGCAGATTTATCCACTGATAATATCGACTCTCCTATGACTGGAACCATTAGAGTAAATGACCTTTAGCAGGCAGAGGCACTGGTACAGCTACTCATTGTTATCATAATTAGCTCTGACTCTGACTGGGAACACGAACACTGATTAGACTGAACAACACTGCCTTGAACTTCGTTTGGGGTTTTGTGCAAATTAACAACCTTGAAAATCTCGTGGCCTGGAACACAGGAAGTGACAGAGAGAGAGCGAGACTGTTTTTTACACCGTTTTTAATACCAAAACTGTGCTTTGGCTATGATGTAAGTTTTCCTGAAGCCAATTTAAGATGCCAGTCTTTTTCTTTTTTGGGGGAGCGTTCACCCAAGTGTACTTGATAAACTAAACAGAGATGGTTATTTAAAGCATTAATCTAAAAAAGTTAACGACAGGTTAGCACTTGAGGCAAATAGTGTCAGTTACAAACGACATCCACTATGCAAGCTGGTAGATAAGAGTGATAACTTAAGACATTCCTACCTCTGCCCATGGTCCACTTATGACACCAGCTGTCATGAAAAGGAAGCTGCTTATTGTGTTGTGGCCAAACTAATGTCCTGAATGTCACGTAGCTGGCTGGCAAATTATAACTGACCGAAGTAAGTAAATAAACAAGCAGCGTTGATTTGATTCCACCGATTTACAGCTGAAACACTGACTAATCCCTGCAACCTACTATCTTTAAAGACAACAGCCGCAGTTATTTTCTGCAGTTAACCATCAAGACTTTGTCAGTTCTCATGATCTTCCCACCCAGCAATCACTGTCACAGCTGATTTCAGGAGTGGAGCCTCATTGGGGATAATGTCAGCAAACACAGGGGCAGACAGACAACTGACAGGTGTAACTAGGTGGATATCTACACTGACAAGTTCAGAAACTCATAGTGACACGTACAAAACTGCTTACACTCCTCAACCACACAAAACCGATATTCGACTTTGAACCGAATTCACCCCTAAGCCGTGGCAATGAGAGGCGTCACGGGGGAGGATTGACAAAGGTAAATGTTTACCCTCCGTCTCATGAATAGAAGTGCTTAATCTGATGAAACCCTAAGACACACAGCACACACAGTCCAAGAACGCCTTCCCTTATCGCCTCCTAGCAGCAAGTGTTTCACTCTTGACTATGCTATACCATCTAGTGGACCAGTCTGGTAGAGCACGAGGTGGAATGGAGCTGCCTCAGTATCATTAAAAACAAAAAACACACACATACTAACATCAAGCTGTGCCTGTGAGTCTGAGTGACAAAATCCTCCACACTGCTATTGCCTAGAAGAGAGGCAGACGTGGGTGGGCCCTGGCACTGTTTGCACACGAGGAGTCCAACAATAGATAGCAAGTAAATCTCTGAGGTTTTTTGGTTGAGAACAATTACTGTACTGTATAAAACAATAATCATATGAAAATAAAATGCAGCATCTATCCAGAGAGCAGACACAAAGTGTTAATGTCACAGCAGTAATATAAACACATATGCAGAGAAGGTGGAAGCCCCTGAGATGCAGTCTGGGTGATTTCTGTCAAAGATTTAATTCACCACCAGGGGGAGCAGTGAGTATCCTTGGCCTTGCTGTCAATAGTTAAACAGAAAGTGGAAAAAAAAAATTACATGACCTAGAAAACATAAGATGAATAACGTGAATGCTCAGCCATCTCTGAGCGTATACAAGTTTCAGAACTCAGACAGCAGGAGGGCTGGGTCATGTCACAGGAAACCCGGGACTGCCTCAACACTGAAAACCACTTCAAGGCATTGTTTGTTCCAGTTCCAGTAACACACGCATTCAACAATCCTACAGTCACACTTTGCTTTTGTGACGCTGCCTCTGAAGTGTTTAAACAGCTACATGGAAACTTATTAAAAGACTTTTGAAACAAACGAGGCTTTAAAAAATAAATCTAGGTATGAGCCACGTGGGTGTGAAAAGACTCTAATCCCCCAAAAATGCTAAAACACCGATTTTAGTCCTGTTGCACTACATTCCTCCTAAAATACCCCAGATTTGTTCCACTTCTTTTTTTCACTTGAATTTTTTTACTTTTCATTTCTATATCAATGGACAGATTATACTCACAAACTTAGCTAATACAATTTGTAACAGCTACAAGGCTTTTATACCATGTACACATCAGAAGAATATCTGATGCAGTCAGGTCACGGTGGGATTATTGTGTTTGCCATTTCATGTTGTGTCTCTTACAGATGATGTGTTGGCTCTACCCTGCTTTCATACCAGACTACATGTTATTTTTTTTCATGTGTCCTTGCTAAAAATTGAGAAAACTCATTTTCTAGCTACATGAAAAAAAAAGTGAGGTCTAACCTTGAAGTGCAAACACGGCTAGAAAGCATTATGGGTCCTTAGTGGAGCATGTCTCCACAAGCTTGTTTCAGGGAATGAATAGGGAGGTCTTGGAGGGCTCTGGGCTAACTGTCCAGCTTAATCCAGCCCAATCAAGCCGCATCGGGTCAAATGCTAAATCTCTGCTAGACCTCTGCCGTGAGTGGAAGCCTCTATCTGTGGAAGAGCATCCTAAAGAGCTCTTACACCAGAGGAGGCAGACTGTGAGTAATACATTAAAAACAGTGCACTTACCTAAGACAGACAGCCGAAAGAGCCCAAGGGGAGGCAATGGAGCCCAGTGGAAACCCACGATTGGAGGTGGGAAGGTGACAAAGAAGGAGACCCAGCAGGAGCAAGGACATGAAGGACAGTTCAGCCAATCAGGAAGAAAAGGATAAAGAGAAACAAACATTCAGTATTTAACAAAGGCAAAAACTCAAAACAGCGCTAAGATCAGTGTTTCTCAAATAATAGTAAACAACTGTCACTTTAGATCAATCTTTTAGTCAGTTGTGTTGTTTTTTTTCTTTCATTACAGATTACATATCTTTAAGTGTCAGACTGCTGTTTAGAAATAATATTTTTCTCTGCACAATTTAACATTTTATGGTCAATTTAAATTATTAACAAGACAAAAAAGACTGCTGTCATTCCCCAACTTAAACTTTTGATTTCTTTCATCCACCAAAAGTCTAATGATCACAAATTACTAACTGCCTAATGTGCTACAAAGTGGAACTTAAGAAAAGTAGACCATTTTATCTCCCGATCAAGGGATTGCACAAAATTCAGCAATAAGAAAAGCCCTAAAATTACGTTGCGATGATTATACTGACTATGGCTGTGCATATGTAACAAGTAAAGTGCAAAAATAATTAATATTGTGGCTACAAATGTTTATTGTTAAAAGAAGAGTGCCCAATGACCTCTGACCTTACTCTAACAAGATGTTTTATATGACTAAAACAGGAACAGCCAGTGAACACAGCACGAGAAACTTGTGCCCACACATGCTGCTATGCTATATTGTTCTGAGAATAAAACCCAAGAGAGGGAGCCCATTAGGGACAAAGCTTTCAGGGTTTGATTGTGAAATACGATACAACTATCTGCTCAGCATCAAGACCAACACCATAATTCTGCAACTGATCAACAAACTGCTCTGTGTGTTTTTAGACTTTGTAAGCCACAGAAATTTAAAATACCTGAGCCCTCTCACTCTCTCCCTGCCAACAATTTAAAAGCAAGGGTAATGGATTCTTAAATTATTATCATCGCAAAGCATTAAGCCAGGGCAAAAATGTGTTGTATTTATAGAATCTCATTTAACAGAGAAAGACCTGGAGTTGAAGTGTCAGTGCTTTCAATTAATGAAAAACAGAGTTAGCCTTGACTAAAAAAGAGCAGTCTCAAAAAGGGACTCCGGAGATGAAGAACACACCTCATACTTTACACTGACATTAGCTAAACCCAGATGGTTTGGAGGGCGGGGATTATAAAACCACTCCTCTGCTTGTAGCCCCTCCTGTATACTCCAAATGAGGGAGTGGTTCATCTCTACTACATCTCATTTTCAGTTATGGGAGGTGTGTACACAGTCTTTTTTAGACTCTTTATCCTACAGCCCATCTCCCTCCTTCTAAACAAAGTTCTGCAAACATTTAAATCTTTGGAAAAGCATATGACAGCAGGTCTTGTAGGTCTAAGTATTGAGACTACATGTGCAAAAATGTTGATTGTGCTAGCATTCCTGTCTTTCTGTATTAAAATCTACTGTTTTTTTCTTTGTTTTTTCAGACCTTAGCAGTGGTCCTGCTTCTGCTTCTATCCACTACAGGAAAATGTAACCTCAGCCCTTTACAGATGCTGACAAACAGCAGCAACAGACCTTCTTTAATGATGTTGAAGAATGGCTTTATATGCTCCAAGGTGGTGATAGTGCAGTGAAGATGCATCAGCACCTTATGGCTGCAGTGACACAATGGGACACTTTAGGGAGGACTTCTAAGAATGGGTGTGCTTTAAAATTTCTGTCCTGGGCCTGAAGAGTTTGATTTAACACAACGATTATGAGGTTGCGTTGTTCCCAAGGTAACACTTCCCGTTTCTTTTCCTGCGTGTCAAGTGGCTGCACCATTTGGCAGAGCATTATTGGCTGGGGAACAGGAGACAAAGACATGATCAAGTAGAAATACTTGGTCAATACAGAAGAAGCTGTATTAGTCTGGGTTAACCACTTTAGTGAGAGCAGAACTTTACAGGGACTTAAACTGCTGATAAAACGACTTGTCTGTTCTGCAGCAAACAGATGAAGAAAAAAACTGCTACTTCTGAAGTAAACTATAAAAAACAAATTGAAAAAAGCTTTCTTGTGTGCTGTTTCATAGACATTCTGTACGGGCAGCATTGCAGAACGGTTTATGGAAGTCGAAGCAAAAGGATGCCTGATCAAATCAACAAAAGTAAATGAAACTAATTGCATGAACAGATGACAAAACTCTGTCTCGCATGCTCAGAGCTGTGCTCCGCAGCATCACCGTAGAGAGGAAGAGTGATTACAGATGAGAGGGATTGGCCCTCCTTGTCTCTTTTTTAATTGCCTCCCACACTTTAATAGGAACCATCTATCACTCTCTAGCCCAGAAGCAGAATTCTCACACCACTGAGGAAGAGACTATCTAATACTTTCCCCAGCACATCTACTGCTCCAATCCACCTGTCCCTAAACTAAACACACAAACACACTTCTGACCTGAGCGCTGTCACACACACTGAGGATCATCCTCCCACATTTCAGTCAGTTCCCTTCTGTCATCAGCTAAAGGATCTTAAAGAAGTTGGGGAAGGGCTGACTTTTTTAAGAGTCAGCATCTTTACTTCCCCAGAGGTTGATGAGAATCTTTGTTATAACCACTAGCACACTGCTACAAACACATTACACTCAATATCACTGTAACAATATAGTGTTTTATCACATATATTAAATCTGTGCAAGCACCATTAAACAACCTCTGCAGGAGCAATTCAGTATGTCTAACATCCCACTATAAACCCAGCTGCCTTTAATTATTCAAAGAAAGATTTAGATTTAGTGGGCAGATCATTGCAAACTGCCTTTTTGCTTCATTTTTATACATAATACTTTTGTTTTAACATTATTTTTAGTGCATTAAATGGTTAAAATTCACTATAGTATTTGACATTTATTCTTAGCTGTCCTCACTCAGGATGTATCTCTGTGACAATTCAAATCGGCAGATCCTCTTAGCTTTATAATGGTTTCTAAAGTCACAGTTTTAACTTACTCTTTAGCTGTCCGCTCCTTAACGTTACTCTGGTGTCTCACTCCCATTGCGTTCAGTCATTTTCTATCACAGCAGGAGGCAAATTTTCAGCAAAAAGCTCTTCAAACCCTCTCTACCAGCCTGCTCAGCACTGATAAAATTTCACTAAGTTAAATTTGTGTCAACCTAAAACTGAACTCAAACATTGCTCCAGCTGCTGTAATTGCTGGATGTTGTCCATGCTGGAGCACCTGTCCCTCTGTGGGTTTGTCTCATTCCCAGGATTGCTTTCTGCATTGATCCAGAGTGGAAAACAATTTAGATGCAGAGCATTGTCACCAATGAGTGTTAATACCCATTCAGTTCCACTGGTGTGGAACAAATCCTTCTGTACATTCACAGACCATTAAGGTGAATCACAGACTCGTGTGCAGAACAACAGCAGGTTGTCACAACACAGTGAGCAACGACAAACAAACAAAGAACAAGCAACTGTGTGAAAACTGCAATTTTCTGAACAAAAAGCTGCACCACGATAGCTGAATAAAATGGATACATACATATTTATAGTATTCGAATGAAGGATGGCAGAATTTTGAAGCCAGTGTACACATGGTACGTTATGACCTGGCTCGCATTAACAGCCACCTAAGTTGATCTGTAGTTAAGAGTTTTCAAACACAAACTAACAACAGAGTTTACACAGGGATGCCACTCAATGCAAAGACATAAATTTAGCTTCCTACCAGAAGTCACACAGCCTTTCCGGCCTCTCCACGAAGTAGAAATTGTCTTATCATACAACAAAGCATGAACAATAAGGAGCAGATTAGGGCTAACTAATATTCAGACTAAATACCTGAACACCAATAATCTCTTTATAGACAAAGATAAGACATACTGGCAAGCTGCTCACACAAAATCCCAACACTGAATGTCAAGTTAGCTACACTTTTGGTGGAAGGCAGAACAAAAAGGAAGATGAATCACCAGTCAGGAACTGGGGCTGGCGCATACAAATTTTAACACAACACCAGATGGCAAACTTTGATTTATAGTCTTTAGTTCTGTCTGCCTGTGTAGAGAAGGATTGTGGTAATTCAACCAATAGGGAGGTTATAGGGAAACACTTGTAAGAAATCCTCTGGAAAAGCCAACAGCACTTCAGGCAGTGGTTATGATACTAACGCCTAAGTCAAATGACTGTTTGCTACCGAGTTCACTACGATGAGTTAAGAAGTGTTAACCACTGCACCACCATGCAATAATGTGACCTTGCAGTGAGAAGGTTCCTGGTTTGTAATCTCCTGGTGGGCTGGGGTTGAACTGTACAGAGTTTGCATGCTGTCCTTTGCATCTGCTTTGGTTTCGCCGCATAACCAAAACGAACATGTTTGTTAAATTGGTGATTGTAAACTGGCCATGGATATGAGACGTATGAAGCGCTTAAAGTGTACAGAATGTGATTGTGAACCGATCAACTGTGAATCACGGTCAACATTACACTAAGCATTATGAAACAACATGGACAAAAAGTTCAAACAAGGCCTAAGATGGACAGTTTTGCTTTTTTGTTCTCCCTCAACGAACATTCCCCCCCTCACACTTCCACCAGTTGGCAGTAGACCCCAACTACATGTCGACACTGGTCGGCAAAGCTCGATGCAGGACCTGTGCATCACTGTGCTACGATACCCAGATACTACAGTGGGTAAGAAGAGTAGTGATGCAAGGCTGTAATGCAGTAACACATTCCACAATATTTTGAATTGCATAAGTTAATGTAAATTATAACTTTTAGCACAGGTCATGCACAATTGTTAAAAGTATTGATTGAAAAATGTAATATATTTTATTACCAGACCATATAATAATATAAAAAATACAATTAGAAACAACACTTTGCCTGTTTATTGGGAGTATAAACAATAAATTTACACTGTATGTAACCCAATGAGAATTTAGGATGTGCTGCTAATTTGTACAGTGTGGTGTGAGTATGGCAGAAGCTTCTATTTAGACTATTGACATTAATGATTAAACATATAGTTTCCAATGCTGTATAATAAATTAAACGTACAAGTATTAGAAAGAAAGTAAAAGAAACCCATTTCACCATCTTAAAAACTTAAAAATTGATTTCAAGTTTTTAAATAATAAATGTTTTTCTGTACATGGCTGTATTTTTGTGTAACGGTATTTGAAGTCAAACAGATTGTTTTATAATATTCATATATGTCTTAATCCACTCCACCATTCCACAGACTAAATGCTACAAATACAACCTAACAATACCTTGTTATTTATTTATTTTTTTTAGATGACATTATGTCTCTTCAAATGACAAGTAATTATGCTGAAGTGTTTTATATTCTGGCTTTTTGCTTTGACTGAAAAAGAATAATGACTAGCAGGCAGTGCGGTTTGTTTTGCATTGACAGTTGATGTAAATGATTACACTTCACATGAGCTGCTCTTCATCTTATCCAGACACAAAGCTTTGTTTATATTTCAGAGCGGGCCACACACACACACACACACACACACACACACACACACACACACACACACACACACAGCAAGATGATTTAAAAAAAAGAATCTGGCCAAGGTTTTAATCTTTGTAGAGCAAGTCTGACATCAATCTGACTCACATCACCGTCAAGTAGGCCTTCAGCAAACACAGCATCTATCCACCTCTTCAAATACTAGCCCAAATTCACGCAGTGACAGACCTATTTTTTACTGGGTATACATCACTCTACTGACAGTTCACTCTGATTGGAGATGAGCCCTTTTGAGGGACAAAAGTATTGATATATCACAATATATATCAGAATATTGACTAAACCCACCTTAAACAGGCTCTCAAACTGCATCATAACAATATCACTCACTAACTTCTTTTCAGAGATGCACCTGAAGTGAAGGAGCCATTTGCTTTGGAGCAGACTGACAGCACAGCATCACAGCTTACTATCAAAAAATAAAAAAAATGAATGGAACCTCCCTCTCTGTATTCAATTCAATTCAATTTTATTTATATAGTGCCAATTCACAAAAGCACTTTATATTGTAAAGACCCTACAACATTAGAAATAAACCCCAACAAGGAAAAACTGACCACCACCAGAGCCAGGCCTGGGAGGGCAGCCATGCATCACGACTGGTTTGGAGTGAGGGAAAAGAAAAGGGAACAGAGGAAGGCAGGACAAGAGACACACTATTAGAGAACAAGCCAGAGTTTAATAATTGCTAATGACTAAATACAGTAGTGGTGTATAAACACACAGGTACTGAAGGGAAAAGAAATTCTCAATGCATCATTAGAAGCTCTCTAGCAGCCTAAGCCTATTGCAGCAGGTAACTAAGACGGGGTTCAAGGTTACCTGATCAAACTATAAGCTTTGTCACAAAGGAAGGTTTAAAGCCTGATCTGTGTGTCTCTCAAATTCAAACTGGGAACTGGTTCCACAGGAGAATCATTTAACAATATCCATCCATTGTCTTCCACCTACCTTTTTTAGGGTTGCCTGGAGTGTATCCCAGCTATCATAGAGCGAAAGAGGGGCGGGGTAAACCCTGGACAGGTCGCCCCTCTATCGCAGGGCTGACACGAGAGGAAACAACTCGCACCAAAACAACTTAACCGAGATCTTTGGTACGATTCCAAAAGGACTTCAGAGCGCTTTGTTTATGCTGCGGAAGTGATTCAGTTCCAATCCAAACCAGTTACCAGGTGTTTGTTACAAGTTTGAGCTAAAAAACGTTCTGTTTGTATGGTGAATAAATTACTTACTGATTCTAAATTTAACTGGGAGCCAATAAAGATGAAGTAATATGGAAGAAATATGGCCTCTCTTTCTCAGGTGCAACATTCTGGATTAACTGATGGCTTTCCAGGAAGTTTTTAGAGCAACCTGATGTTAATGAGTTATAATAGTTCTGCGTAGAAGTACTAAATGCGTGAATTATTCAAGAGACTTTCCCAAAATCAGCATCCTCCAACCGGAACAATGCTCATGTATATACGGACTGAGCTCGCACTATCAAATAAGGTAAGGTATCTTTTGCCTTTCCTTCATGAAAACTTCTGAAACCTCACTGATCTCATCAATGGAGATGAAAAGCTTTAAGTGAAAACAGTTCAACTTGTTCTCCTCTGCTTGTTATTCAAAAGTCTTCCCTGAAACTCATTCACTGGGAATTACAGCACATAATCCATTATGAGACAAGCTCCTCATCTGCTGGTGCAAAAGCCAAAGCTCTACATTCTTTAGCTGACTGACTGACAATCAGACAATGGCTGAGTGAAGCTGATTTTTAAAAGAAGAAGAGAGAAAATGAAAAGTAAGTGCAGAGGATGAAGCAAGGACATGTTCAGATTTCTTTACAAGTCTCTTCAACACATTTCTTTGCCCTTCACAAGTTTTGATCACGTTTTTTCACTCGTCTCAGCCAACGAGGAAAACATTTCATTGTTCAATATTTGCACTTCATCTGTTCAGGTTCACACCAAGTTCACACAAATCAGGGGCTTGAAAGCAAAGTCACCTTCCTATTAAGAATGAATTGCTCACGAGGGTAATTCAGCTGAATGAAATGTCTGCATACGCTGCCTCCTGAGGTCTTCGAGAGGTTTAAAACTTGAGTTTGTCCCCATATGGCTCTCTGAGGATAGAGGTGTTTTGATCAAAGAAGGCCCCCGCAAAAAACCCCAACAAACTGCAGCCCTGTATTGTGAAAAACAGATAAAAATCTGAGATTTACTGCTGCCATGGGTGTATTAAAAAGTTGAGAGAGTGCAGCAACCCAGTCTTGTCTGACAACTGTGTAACAGGAAATCACAAACCTATACAAACAAGGAAATCTTATCTTTGGGAATGTTTAAACAATGAATATTTAACATTTGAAAACTTTGCTACAGTCTAGAAAACCTGTGTGTGTTACATCATTTCAGTGTTAACTCAGCAGCATGCCCTGGGGTAACAGAGGAAGACAAGGTACAAACAAATTGTCAGAGTGTGTGTGTGTGTGTGTTTTAAGCGACTCAAAGGTCGCTGAATGAGCACATCCAAACTACCACTAAAGATTAATTTATGCTCTATTTAGGGAACCAGAAGTATTTGTATAGAAACAATATACACATTAAGTAACGTCAAAGGCATTACTTATATTCAGAAGCGTGAACCATCAGCCCCACTCAGCTTTAGGGTGCCTTCAAGGGAGTTCACGTTCACTTTTGAAGCAGTTCAGCTTCCAGCTTTACTCTTTTCATCTACCCCTTCCAGCCTCAGGGTCCTAGCTGCCGCAACAGATCGTGGTTTTCCACAGAAACCTCTTTACATCCACTGTTCATGACCTGCTTAGCACCAAATAAAGTCAGATCAGATAGCTGGTGAGCATGATGGGACATTTAGACGTCGTAAAAGCCAATTCATATCAGCGATCATGCTTCGACTTTGCCTGTGGGGACAACAGCAAATATTTTGTGGTTTCCAGTGCAGCCAACAAATATCGGAGCCGTTTACAAATGCAGACGCATTTAGGAAGCTAATAAAAAATTAAACAGATGTCAGACAATAGCTGGTGAATCTGATTATCGGTATGCAACTAAAGCTTGCTCAAATGTCACAATATTACTCTGACTACATGCAGAGTGTAAATGCAAACCAGAAGGCTTCTGCTTATAGACATTAGATATTTCTAATGTCTATAAAGAGACATAAATCTAAATGAATGAAATTAAAGAAGAAGAATAGCATCATCTGTTTGGCCGGCATATCTCAGTAGAGAAATTGCTCTTGTGGTTCAGCGTTTGGTTTGATCAGTTTGATTGTCAACACAGAGTCCAAGTTTTCATTGGTTTTTTTTTAGTGCATGGTCTTTATTGCTATGCTAGATAATTACAAACAATTTCACAAAAGGAGAGAACATTCAGTTCTATATTGGGCAAAAATTACAAATTATTTCACCATAAGACCCCTGCAGTGGTGAACCCTGATAGTGTTGCTGACTCTCAGCCAGAGCAATAGATCAGTGCGTGCCAGTGGGAGGATGTTAAGAGGATCCTCTCACCTCTGGACAGACACACACACACACACACACACACACAAAGCACAAGCCAAAGTGTGTAGCCAGTAGTGAGCCTATTTAATCTGTTACACCATCCTCTGTGGAGCACTCTGTCAGCACAGGAGGGGGAAAGAGCAGGATTACGACTCAGAGCCTCTCAATTTATTAGAGCCCTGCTGACTCCTGATGCTTCACTTTAGTATTCCAGTTTACCCTCATGCAAATGGGCTCCCACCGAGTCAAGACAGAGTCTGCAGCTGACGATGCACGTCACTAAAAATGCAATAGTGATGACATAAGGTGAGAATGTGATGCACACAGCACAGAGGATTGTTTGGGCGGTTGACACATAAGCGGAGACGGAAGAGAAACGGCTGACCACATGGGTTAGTTTATATTTGTTTATCTTACCGAGACTTTCCTGCAGTTGTTCGCAGATGTTGCCCTATCACTTCTAGCAGCGCCATTAAGGCAGAGATGATTTTCAGGCCATTTGGATGTCACAGTATTGCTTTATAGCTCACTCCGCAGCTGCTTTCTGCTTTAATTATTTCCATCTCCGTTCGCGCTCTGATACACCGAGTTCAGTGAGAAAGTCATCTGAAGAACAAAACACCTTGAGCTTTTTGGCTGAAGTATAATGTTAGCAAAAGCAGACAGATCCAAAGTATGTCTGTCATTTGACAGTAGATGTGTTTTATGAGCCCACTGAGTCAAATGGTTAAATATTTATCTAAAAAATATACAGTTTGACTGAGTTGACAGTCGGTCTAACATTTTTAATGTCAACCCCAAAATAATGTGTAATCCTCAACGCAAGTGGATATTTCAAGCAGGAAATATTAAACGTCCAAAATCTTCACAACAGCAATGTCTGGGCAATCATACAAATTACAACCTCCAGCTATCTTCAGGCTAATTCCTTTATACATTAATCAATAATAGGATTTCGACTCTTAAAGTGGACTTGTTATTTTCAATTACATCTGCATAGATTCATCCTTGCATGATTCACAGTTCAAAAAAGTCCCTATTTATCACATCACATACTGATGCATCCTTTCAGCTAATCCTTTGTCTGAAATAAGCAAGCAGCAAAGTGATTGCAATACATCTTCCCATACTGTTACGTACTTGTAACTGGTTTTACACACATAAAACAACTCCCAGCGATTAGAAGAATTATAAATAACAGCTTAGACACACTGTGAATGTGCCCATTATCTACAATAAAGCTAGTCACAAGCTATTCAATTTGATTTTCAATTAAAGATAAAGATTTCAGGGCCATAATACCACAACTCCTTAACATCATTGTTTAGCAGTCGCTTAGAGGAGAATCCAACTCTATGGTGGGCTCTACTGATGAGCCCACCATAGAGTGGGCAAAACAATGATATAGGGCAGCAGTCTGAAAACCAAGTGTATAGAGCAGTCTGAGCCACACACACACACACACACACACACACACACACACACACCCCTACACATACTGTGGCTGTACAAAACCTTATGTACTAACTGCACTATCACAAATTATGGTCATACTGCAGTAGGTCTGTCATTACTGTAGTAAACAAATCATAAGTTCATTTTAAATTATACTAAAAGCCTATTTTATGACTTAGAGGTAGACAAACCCATAAAAATGTTAGTACTTTATATTGCTCATAATTAAACCCAAATCCCTGTTTTACTTTAGTGCCACTGACCACATATTTCTTTATTGTAATTGAGGTAAACATTCGAGCTGTAATGTGCAATTGCACTGTAAATGTTGCCATTATAATTTCACAGCACTGCCATTCACAAAAGCATGTACAATAGCATGTGGGGCATTGCAACATGGCCAAAAAAAACATGCTCCCGATCAGAGTTTGCAGTTGACAGGAATCAACAACCTTGAAAGCTTTTCGGCACAAAAAAAGAGAGCAGCCTGACAGAAGGAATGCATTGATGAGTTCTGTGAAATCAGTCACGTCAGCCTGCAGAAAACTTCTCAGTTATCCATTTTCAAGTCAGTGAGAAGATGAGTGTTTGGACTGATACACTAGCCCAGTGCCATAATGCATCTGTGCGTGCCTTTTGAGTAAATAACAATGGAAAAGTCAGCAGGAGACTTCAGATCATGCTCTAAAGAAAAAAATTGCAGTCATGGACAGATGGAGATACTGACACAGCCGAATCATGTCAGTTACAGAGCATCAACAAGCTGCACGGGTCTACTTTAATGTCCCCAGATTGTCTAAGGCACTTACCAAGCACCCGTCTCAAAAACACTTTCGAAGTGCATTAAATAGATTATGAATTAACCAAATGCATTTAAGTGGTGCCTTAAAGGCACATTTAGAATAGTTGTAAAATTACTAAATTACAAGTCAGCCTCTATTGAATTAACAAATTCTATTAGCAAATTGTATTAAGCAGAACTGTAACCCAAGTTCTTCATACAAATCAATGGTTTAGGTTTATGACGACCCCCAACAGTGTGTGATCATCAGTGTACAGCATGTGAATCACAAACAGCTTGGCTTAGAGACTTCTTTATTAAAATTTCATGGAGATTCCACTTTTTAATCAAACATCACAAACAAGACATTTTAAAAATATTCTGTGAACTATGCGTCTTGACAGATTATGATGAATTGACATATGCAAAGGCACTTCTGATGAGCTTTTCTGATCAGTTTTTGCCAAGCATCACACTCAAATGTTTGGAATTGTTTCCCCTTGATCCTTAAAATAAATTCACATCATCTATTGGATGAGAAAACTTTATTTACAATGGCTTATATCAGTAGAGAAGACGAAGGCAATGATGGGTGAAATGCTCTGCAATGAAGCCTCTGTCCAGGTTCAGCTGATAGAAACAGCAGATGGCACTATTTTCTATTGCTATTTTCTACTGTAAAATTGTTTTTAACCTCATGAACCCCTTAACATCACTGTCTCTGCCGTGCTTATCCTTAACTGTACTTTTCTGAGTTTACTGGAACTTTAAACATGATGGAGTTGAGAGGTATCCGAAACAAAGTACTTGACTTATGTTGCTTCGCTCCTATACACTGTAACAACCAACTAGCAGTGTCAGCACAAACTTGTTTAGGTCTGAACCCAAAACCATAAATCAAATCTCTCTCCCTTGTTGAGCTTGTTTTTGTTTAGTTTTCGTGAGGCTGTGGGTGTTGCAAAGCAGTCCTGTGCAAACTCAATCAAACGCAGCACCTCTGCAGTTCTTTTTCTGAAGGCTCTCTTTCCCTGTGATTGACTGAGTGTGAGCCTCAGTCCAGGACAGTGTAGTGGAAACAGAATACGTAACAGTGTTCAATAAGAAGAAGATCATATTGATTTCGTATGCTTTCATCTAATGCTCACGCTCTTGCTTTTAATAAAAAGAGACCCTTTCTTGTTGAGAAAGGAATTAAAAAGGAGAGAAAAAATAACCATGAGTGAGTAATTTATCACCTCTGCGGCTGTAGCTTTGTCTAACAGCAGGATATAATGTGTCCCTGAATTTTGACTATAGTAATACAGCACTCATACTCCAATGAATCATGTTAAGGTAGCATCAACTTCAGCCTTTTTTAAGCTCTGTAAGCTTCCTGAAGTCAGTGCACATGGCATCAAGCCCCCTTACAATTCACTAGCAAGGTCTTGAAACTTTCCATTATACTCTGCTCTCTTTCTACACTGCAGCCTAGTTTTTATGCAACAACTGATATACAACAGGTGAACCTATCACTCAACACCTGTGCCTGACTGCTGCAGCTTTTCAGGAAATTACTGTGACACCAAACAACTCCAAATTAATGTCTTAATGGAGTTTGTAATTAAGTCAGAACCCCATGAATATATTGCTATAATTAACACTTCTTTACCAATGGATTTGCACAATTAATCCCAGGGGAATGTAAAAAAAACAACAGCACTAATAAGACTCTAGTGGACTGTGCCAGTATGCAGCTTTATATAGCTATATATTCAAATTCCCCTACTTATTTTAATGTTAATCTACTTCACTAGGAATGAAAAATTGAATATAAATTTGAAAATCCACACTGAGGTTTGGCTGAAAGGAAATGAACAGAAGTTCTACACAGGTAATCAACATGACTGACATGAGGCACATCTTTGCTGCAACACTTGCAGCAAATGATGCTGATTGGGAGAAGAAAAAATCCTCCAGTAGACCAATCAAGCTGCGGCTTTGTGTTTCGGTTAAACTGAGGTCCGCATGGTGGACAGCCAAACAACCTGTACAGTGTAAGAGTCTGCAAGTCTGTAAGCAAGTCCGAACCACACTGGAAACATTAAATCTGTTTGATAAAATTTACACAATATATAGGAGAAAGGGGAGGAGTACAGCAGCAGCATGAAGAAGTCAGGAGTGGCAGAGAAGTATGTGAGGCTGGTGGAAGACATGTACGAGGACAGCGAGCCAGTGGTGAGGTGTGGGATGGGAGTGACAAATGGGTTTGAGGTAGGGGTGAGATCACATCAGGGATCAGCTCTAATCAGCTATGATGTTTGAAGATAACATTGTATTGTGTGTATTGTACTGTAGTAAGAGTAGGGAGCAGGGGGAAGAGACCCTGGAGAAGGTGGAGGTATGGTCTAGAGAGAAGATGAATGAAAGACAGAATACATGTGTGTGAATGAGACGGGTGTAACAGTGACGCACGCAAAGAGCAGAGGTAGTAAGGTAGGTGAGTTTAAATACCTTGGGTACGACCATCCAAAGCAACAAACAATGCACAAGACAGGTGAAGCAGAGAGCGCAGGCAGGGTGGAGCAGATGAAGATGAGTGTCAGAGGTGATTTGCAACAGAAGGACAGTAGCAAAAGTGAAAGGATTTCCAAAATGGTAGGTTTGGTAGGGTATGATTTTGAGACAGTGGAGCTGAAAATGTTAAGCTCTTAACTGGGAGTATCAAGAAAAGTGGTTTTGAAACAACAACAATAATAATAATAATAATGATAATAATAACTGAGACCAAAAACAAAAATGTTTTGGAAAAACATTCATTTTTGTCTTTTTTGGACAGACGATAAAAAAATGAATGAATTAAAGGTTAAAGCTACAGAGAAATTAGAGCACCCTTGAATAAATGGTACAGTACAAGGAAATGTCATTCTTTCTCTACACTGTAATGACCCGACAATGATTTGCTTCCTGTAAATTAATTTCGTTTTGTCCGTGTCAGCCTGACCTCATCCTGCTGCTTTACGCTGCTTGACACTGCATGAAGCTTGAAGAAAGATGACAAAGAAAGATACTGCACAATGAAAGAGGGCGCTGGTCATCTTGGCCGGCACCATCTGGGCTCCCTGGTCTGGAAATGAGTGGGCACAGTGCCAGCTACAAAGACAGATAGAGCTCAGATTCTGCATTGTCGGCTTTCACATACGAGAGTCACCTCATGCACTGCACACACTGAAGAGCTGAATTACCAGGCTGGAGCCCAGCTGCCAGAGCATCATATATTTCTGTCAGGTTATTTATCCCGGAAATTTATACTTCTACTCAGCAAAACAGCCAGAGGGCAAAGAGTGGCACTGTGAGGAAAACTTCACAAACATCTACACATCATGTCTTGATGACACGTCCATGTCAACAAGTGATCTGCGAGGTTAGAAATGTGTCAGATGCTGACAATTCAACATTTTTCCCATTTTGCTTGGACTATCAGAATAACATGCCCATTGCCTAAAGATGGCGTTCAGATCATTAGAATCTAAATATAACAAACACCGATTGCTTACATAAGTACATAAAATATCATGTTTTGTGAGTCTAACAGTCCAAAGCAGACAGATATTTCAAGTACCATCATGCTGAAAAGGAAAAAGGGCTGGGCACAGAGCTGGTGTGCATTCATAGTGGCTGAAGGACATCAGGACCACCAAAACACAATTAACCCCAGTTACATACAGCAATTAATGACACAACCTACCACAGTGAATCAATGTAGTCTTCTGTACCTGATAACTAATATCCACTAATTTAATTGAGATTAATCATGCTTTGCTACAGATGAATACAGTTAGCTTATTTTGTGCTCTCTCATCATGGGGGGAATTGTGAATAAACTTGACAGTCGTTTTTTCAGTGTCTGCACACAAGTGGCAAGAACTACACTGCTCTACTGTTTCATGCCCCACAATTGAAATGTGGCAGCTGGATGGCGGTACGTGAACAGACTCCAACATTTACTGAATGTACCACTCCATGTGACCCTCCAGGACTGCAGCTGTTCTAATACTAAACTCATTTTCTTTAATTGAGTATTAGAACAATTAGCTCGCTGACCAGGAACATAAGCATTAGTGTTTTAAAGTTCATCACCCTTTGGAATACTTGAAGATATAAAAAGATTATAATGTAATCTGAAAACTTTAAAGGGCAGTTGAAAGAATAACATTCAACAGTCCTTATTCAAAAGCAGATCCATTTGCTTTTATCAGGTGAAGCAGGTGAAAAATTCTTCAAATATCTTCCAATAAAACTGCAGGGTTGACATTTAGATTTCCCAAATATTTTAATAAATGCCCTATGAAGGGTTAATAATGCAAACTTGAATACATTGATCCAGAATGTAAAAACTGCTACCTTATGAGATGTTTCCTACTCTGCTAATACTTATATGTTGGAATGTAAAACGTGCAATGACATTCATTCATTTCTGGGAAGGATTGCAGTGCATTTTCTATGACATATATTTCAATAAAGACACTGATGGCTCAGACCAATAAAAAGTCAAATCACACTTTCTTGATTACCATGGTTACAGTACCCTTGTGAATGAGCGGGGGACACATTTTTCAGCTATTCCTGCCACTCATCAACATCGTCACCTTATCGTTTGTCTTCCGAGCTCGTTACTGCATCGCCGCATTACTTCTCTGACCCTAGATTGAACTCTATTTGTACACACTCAGCTCAGCTGCGACCATGCTGGCTATTCACAACTCCCGCTGGGTCCAATTTGCACCGCTAAATTATGTGACTCACGAAGCAAAACCAATCAACAGCCAATACTGCTTGGCATATCCTCATCTGTCATTCAGAAGACCGCAGTAGAAGTCCAGAATGGAACAATGAGAGTTTGTGGTTTAAAAAACATTCGTTTTTACTGCTCTGCGAACTACCTTCCTAACAGTTTAGTTGTCTCAAAAGATCTTCCTTGTTAGTATGCATTAGTTAGTATTTTTCATGAGTAGAGCAAACCAGAAAACATTTTTTCTTGTATCAACTGCACGGCATTGATTAGTGTCCAAGACTATATATACCATGTGCCAACTTGAGCAGCAGCAGTTAAGTCTGGTTGAGCATCTGTCAAATTTCATTTGCGGTTACCATACAAGCAGGGATGATCTGTTTCACTAACAATTACACCAATGCTGGACTCTGGTAATGTGTGTGGTTGCTCTCATGTTACTGTTTTGTGACTCAGTGAGAGCAATTGGAGACTGAAAAAATGAGGGTCAGTGATGACAGGCAGGAAAGTTGTTAAATATCTATAAATGAAAAATGACAAAATTTAAACTATCCTGTTTGAGCTTTAAAACAACACAAATGTCCTGGTGGATCAGCTACAGTAATGGGCTCGTCCTGTCCAACTTTCTCATCACGGGTCAGTCAGTCGGTAATCATTACCAGGGGGCCTGGAACCCGCCCAGACACTTTGGATGGCTGCCGTCACTGCAGGACAGCAGAATCTGTCGTCTGTCAAGTTTTGGGTTTTCTTTTTTTCTTGTTTTTTCCTTCTACCATCCACAAGGTTTTCCTAGCAGAGGGACAACATGCAGAAATCTGCCTACAATCTGTTGATTGGTTGGCAGGGATCATCTGAAAACCCAAACATTCCCCACTGTCCCAGCATGCATCAGCTCAAAACAATGGGGAATTTGGGGCAAACCAAACCTGCATAGCTGCTGCAGCATGCTCATTAAAGTGAGGCAAGTTTTTGCAAAAACAAAATTAAAGCAAATAATAAATTAATTACTGGTAACTCGTATGGAGAGCTAAAAAAATAGTCAATTAATCAACAAAAAATAAATTAGTGAGCAACAGCTTTGACACTTTATAGTTAGCCATTTTACAAATGAACATGTCAAAACCTTCAACATTTCACAGCTTTTCAATAATCAGTATTTGCTTCTTGTGTTTGGAGTTTTTTCCTTTTTTATTTTTTTTAGCAAACAATTGGGGAAAAAAAAGCTTGAAAAGATAAAGACAAAATAGCATAGCAATTTTAAACAGCCAAATACAGTGTAAAATGTGACGAACATGCTAAAGCTTTGGTTGGTCAATGATCCAAAAATTTACAAAGCAGAGAAAATCTTCAAATTCTATAACTTCAAAGACTAAAGTTAGTGAATATTTTAAATATTTGCATGAAAAATGCATTTTTCTGCATTATTTTTGCTATTACAACAGAATCAAAGGATCCCTTCTATTCATCTTTGTTGCAATACTGTATTCAGCCAGCTGGTATGTCCATAATGGCATTCCAGCATCATTCCACAACCCAGTGTGTAGTGCTGGGGAACAATTCAAGTAAGTTCACAGAGCATATCATAACGATCTCCATCTTTTCTACATGCAGCAGCTACATATTAGACGTAAGAAGTCACATGCTTTCACTTATATTACCATTTATATTACAACTGCAAAAATACAGAATGACTTCATTTGAACATGTTGTTACCATGCTTTTAAAAAGGTTAATGAAACACCTTCACATCTCTTTGCAGGGAAATAAATTATCCAGATTAGCAAACTAATTATTGTAGGTACATTTCACTGTGGTTACATAACAGCATATAAAAAGCCGGACAAGAAAAAGCAACTTACTCTCACAGGAAATAAAGCCTGTAACCATCAAGCCAATGCAACAATGGAAGAAAAGAGGAAATATCCATTTAGAAAGACTCAAAGAATGCTTCATCCATTTAAACCATTTGGTCACCCCTATAGTGCTACGTTAGTCTTATGTAAACAAGGTGTGTGTAATATGATAATTTGCATAATGTATCAAAGCAGCATACATGATTCATTAAAAATTCCCAAATGTTTAAATATTCATGTGAGCTGTAACTTAAGTGCTTAGACACACAGAAGAACAGTTAAACACACTCAGAGAGTCGTTCCATCTGCCGTGCGAATGCAGTTCTGTAGAGCTTTTCCTTTTTGTGTACAGTGACCAGTGTCTCTTTATATAACCTTAAAAGAAGAATATGGAATTTGTGCACAGCACACAGTGTGTTCTGTTCTTGAACAAATGATCCCTACCAGCCGCTGGTACAGTGCATCTCAATCTCCAACACTCAGCAATGACTTTCTGCCCATGATTCTCTTTTAGTACAATTACATCATCTAAAAAACAATTACTGACAAAACTACTAAAAGTTGAACTGGCTATCACTCATGAAATCAATGAAGTGTTGAACAGAGAGCTCAGCTTTTACAGCAGAAACTGCTGGGCAACTTTTAATGTTGCCAATAAAATGAGACAGTCACAGTAAATCACATTTTTACCGTCTCTTTCAACGCAATTAGGCAGCACAATTACGGGAGACAAAATAATAAGAGAAAAGGTTACTGGGGAAATTTGTATGGCCCATAACAGGGGAATTAACAATGAAACAGAGCTCATGTGGAGGTTATAACCCCAAAGAAATAAGTTCACAAAGTTCTCATGAACATTTAAAGAAGAAAAAAGGTGCGAAAATGTGAACTCAAGAGTTGGTCACCTTCTATAATTAAAGTTGTATTTGTTTGGTTTTCAGACCACAACAAAAAAAACATATAGAGCCTCTTAAAGATGGAAGGACTCGTGTATAGGAACACTAGTGGGGTGCTGGGACCTAAAATATAATGAAGCTGCCAGCTATAGCCTGCCATGAGTACTGCTTGTTGTTCAGTGGAGGGAAGCTGGACTTTGGCCCGACTGAGATTTCTTCACCCTGGGGCCCCAAAACAAGTTCTTCTTGCCATGAAGACTGCGAGTTGAAGAAGTTTCATTTCCAAACAAATATCCTCTAGAGCACATAGTCACCAACCAACAGCCGTTATTATGATTACCGAGGCAAATACACAGCTGCTTTGTTATTTTCAACTCATCTCCACTATGTAAAGGAGCTTTAACGTAGTGGAGAATAACAATCAAATGCTTCTTATTCGCGAGGGAAATACTGGAAAACAGCTAGTGAAAATAAATGCAAAAATTACATGGCTCAGTGCAAGCCCAAAATGAACTTGTGAAACTTACGAAAGGATAGAGTAACAGACTCCCTCTTATTAGATTGCTACACTAACTCTTGTAAAAAGCCAGTGAGCAATCTTTGTGTCTTCTTCACAACTCACAAACACACTCTACATAGATAAAACCTTTTCAAACATAATGTCCTCAGAGCAATACGGGCATTTTGTAGCACAACAGCACACAATCCTCCCCAGCGATATTACCATAACAGAGGCCATTCATACATTTTGCATTACAGCCTGCTGTACAGACACAATGTATAGAGCTGTTGGAAGCACTGAGATTAAGGTGAGGCAGAAACAGCTGAAAATGGAAAAAGAAAAAAAAAAACAGCTCTTGCTTTCAAAAACGCTATCTGAGGTGCTCTACTGTGGAAAAGATGCTTGTACACAAGCGTGGACAATACGGTGTACTGTGCTTATCTAAATCAGACTCATAATACCCCAGCGTAGGCTTCACTCTGGACGCAGACAGGGCTCACTGTTATAATACTGAAGAGAAACAAACTAAATAAATAAAAATTCACTGACAGCTTTGTGATCACCTAACCCACTCGCAGGCCACCACCATTAAACCGAATATCTATTCAGCTAATCCTATGGCAGAAACTCTGTGTGTAGATATGGTCACAAGGATTTGCTGAAAATCAAATCAAGCATCACAATGAGCAAGAAAATGACCGTGCTCTGGAAGGTGGGTCCAAACAAGCTAGTTTGCGTATTCAGAAACTGCTTATCTACTGGGGTTGGATATACATTATATTGCCAAAAGTATTCACTCATCTGCCTTTAAACACACTGTGTGATATCCGATTCTTAATCCATAGGATGTAATACGATGTTGGCCCATCCTTTGCAGCTATAACAGCTTCAGCTCTTTTGGGAAGGCTTCCCACAAGTTTCAGGAGAGTTTATGGACATTTTTGACCATTTTTTCAGAAGCCCATTTGTGAGGTCAGACACTCATGCTGGAGAAGCAGCCACAACCAAACTCGCTCATCTATCTCTTTATGGACCTTGATTTGTGAGCTGAAGCGCAGTAACGTTGTGACAGGAAGGGGACATCTACAAACTATTCTTACAAAGGTTTCCCCTCCTCCTCTTTTACACTTGACACAGTGCAGTCAGACAAGTGTCGTTCTCCTGGCTACCACCAAACCCAGATTCATCCATTGGACTGCCAGACAAAGAGGTATGATTCATCACTCAGAGAAGAGAGCTCCACTGCTCTAGAGTCCAGTGGCACTGTGCTTTACATCACTGCATCCAATGCTTTGCAATGCAGTTGGTCATTTAAGGATTTGATGCAGCTGCATTTCATGCACTAATCTGAAGGCCACATGTAGTTTGGGATCTGTAGCTGTTGACCCTGCAGAAAGTTGGTGGCACTGTGCACACTGTGACCGTGCCCTGTGATTTTATGTGGATACTACTTCATGGCTAAGTTGATGTCATTCCCAGCTGCTTCCACTTTGTAATCATAACACTAACTGTTTCCTCTGTAATATTTAGTATTGAGGACATTTCTGGACTTGTTGCACAGGTGCCATCCTATCACCATATCACACTGCAACTCACTGATGCCCTGAAAGTGACCTTTCATAAATGTCTATAGAAGCAGTCTGCATGCCTAGGTGCTTGGTTTTATACACCTGTGGCCATGAAAGTGACTGGATTTATTTGGATGTGTGTGTGAATACTTTTGGCAGTATGGTGTAGCTATCATCTACTGTTTTTTGACACTGCATTTTAAAGCCTCGGTGTTTGCATGTCGAATACTGCTATGTTGGTTTTTTTGTTTGTTTGCCAGAAGTGACCATATTTAAGCAAGCGGGTGCAGTGCTATGGGCTAACACTATCACACTTGAAAAAGCATGTTCGTGCATGTGTCTGGGGGTGCAATACACAGACACAGATACCTGCTAATTAGTTCTGCCTAACAGAACTGCATCACACAAAACCCTATATTATTAAAAAGCCTTTTTAATAATATAGGGTTTTTTGTCTTAAAAACACAATCAAGAGGTCTGGTGTGGTTATTTAAATTAGTGTGGCCTAGCAGCCAGCTGCTACATGCAATCTCAAATGTCAAAGCCTTGAGAGCAGCCACTGCACTGTTGTTATGAAGGGGGAAAATATTCATACAGAACAAAACAGTCTGGGCATTTAACCATCAGAGTGGGGCTGTGCCATATAATACCATTCACAATATTGCAGGTGTAAATTTTTTGATACAGTCAAAATGTCGGAGATATCAATAGCTTTACTCACATAGCACGCACAACAATGAGACAAGCCCAGACATGTCTCAGAGCCTCCAATGATGATTTGGTAGCTAAAATGGGAGCAAAATATGCAAGAAAACTGTGAAACAACAACCAGTAAAGGTGATTTTAGTTTTATCACTTGATGCAAAAACACAGTGTTGAATGCAGCTAGGCTATGCAGAAATGCATAGTAGGAGATAGAATCAGCTGGTGATGTGTGGCCCAAAAATTAACAAATGACTCCACTGAGCATTGCAGGAGCCCTCGTTTGCTGCCCTCCATGTTACAGGAAGAGTGGATGTAAATTACTGACGCAATTACATGGTGCAAAAACAGGGTTTTAAGCAGCTGCTTTATAAGCTTGACAAGATACAAGGTAGAATATATACTGTGTGAAACTATTACTTTTCAAGTGTTTAGCAGTTATATTATACCTTAACTCAAATTTTTCTAGGGAAAACACTACCTAGGCTACTTTTGTGCTTATATTTCACTTATTTATATTTTACATTTCACCACTATTGCAATACAATGGTGCTGCTCCCACCTTGTAACAATAGATGCGCTCTTTGAATTAGGTAGTTTGTCATCAATGACAGAAGCTCACTGTAAAAGGATAATGAAATATACAATACCCTTCACTTTGTTTGCACTAATAAATACAGGCTGTTTCCTGCAAGCTGCAATCACAGATAAAATGTTCAGAGTTTATTTTTTTTCTGCATCATCATAATTATTATCACAAAATTTCTCATATTTTATAATAGAATTATGAGGCTACATCGCCCGACACTACATGGGAGTGAGTGAGTGGCTCTCAGCACAATAGTGGAAGGAGACATGGTCTGCAGAAGATGGAGCATAAAAGGGAGGATATACGAAACATTAAAAGAGGTCCTGAAGTGGAACATTGAGGTGTGCCACAAATAGTGAAGTGAAGGAAGAAAAACTCACTCTTTATATTTTTTTATAGATATATATTTTTTGAAAGAAAAAAGAAAAAAAAGGGTTAGCAGTAACAAAAGCTATGCGTAGGTCTAAAAGATTGAAAACAGCACAATTATAGACAAGAGCGGGCCATTAGAAGGTTTAAAAAAGCCCTGAAGCCCGACTGATATTATTTGAGGATTTGGGGTGGGGTGGGGGGTTATAATTTTTAAACTGAAACCAAATATTTGAATTTGAGTTTGTACTTGCAGTAAATTATTTAAGTCTGATCTGTCAAGTTGTTCGCCATCTATCTGATTTATAAAAGGTTTAATGATAGACATCTCAGACCCCAGCTAGGCACCAGTTTTATCTATTTATTTATGTATTCATGCATGTATGTATTTGTTGACCTACAGATTTGGAAAGTTTTATTTGATTTTTTAAAATGAAATGAACAGGCTTCTTCTGCTTGTCGAAGATTACACTCAGAGTTCCATCTCCACATGAAAGCATGGAGTGTGGGGAGATTTCAAAGCTGTCTGAGGGCATAACATTAGTTTGAATGTTGTCAGAGCTGAAAGACAAACAGCTGCAAACAGCTGCCAAGTTTTAAGACGACCCAGTGGACTTTTGCCTTGAAGAATTTTAAGACAGTAGCTGGAAAGATCAGTTCTGGTGAGAGTTGTTCTCACGGTTTGTTATCCAGGCTGAGGCCTTTCCAACCTTCTCCCCGAGTGATCATTTTGTCTGTAGATATAGTCAAAATCATCTACTTCTCACCCAAATTTATTCTTAAATATGTCATTTTTCCCCACACAATAATTTCTGCTTGCTGTTGTTCTTTTGTCCTTTGATCTACGTTTTTTTTTTTAAGATTTCTTTTTGGGCTTTTAGGGCAACGGTCCCCAACCCCCGGGCCTCGGACCGGTAGCGGTCCGTGAGTCGTTTGGTACCGGGCCGCGAGAGTTGAGGCTCAGGTGTGAAATGTATGGTTTTCAGGGTTTTTATCGGTTTTCAGCGTTATTTTGTTATCGTTTTTATCGTTAACTCTGTTTTCCTGGGTCTTTTCACGTGTGTTATGAATAAATCTTCTGTTTTTTCGGTACTGGTACTAGTTTTATTTTGTTGTATTTATCCGCGACACCTTAAAGGCCGGTCCGTGAAAATATTGTTGGGCATAAACCGGTCCGTGGCGCAAAAAAGGTTGGGGACCGCTGTTTTAGGGCCTTTATTTGGTATTTCGCTGCATACAGAAAAGTGGGATTCTTAGTTAGGCAGACCAAGAGTTTTTATTAGTTACTGTCACCTAATGACAATTTATTTTTTTTTAATTTGCAATTTCCACTTTCTAAAATGTCATTAAGAAATAGCATTTAAGGGGAAGTACTAAAGTCAAGACTAGATTAGAAAGACCAGATAAGGCAATACCTGCAGGACAGAGACAAAAAGCAGTCTCATCTTTCCAGGAAGGAAACAGAGACCTTGACATTACTGTTCCCGATGGGTAACCTCTCTACCGGCTCAACCTTGTGATCCATGCTAAACTGAGTGGTCAGTCTGTCACCCCTGTGGCCTGACACTCTGTTTTACAACACAGTCCACACTTCATATATTTTATTCTACTGACTGATGTTACATCACTTATTCCTCTCTTGCAGTTTTTTGCCGCTGTTGTTCTAAACAACAGTTAATCTGTTAACCGAACACTGCTTTTCAGTGTCGCAACTGGTTGCCAGGTAACATCACTGTTACAACAAAATCCCTCACACTGTTTGTGAATAACATTGTTTAGTGTATTAAAATTAGCTACAGCAACACAGCATCAATCCTCTCTCAGGTCCACAGAAAAACTCCTTACATCACAAATTGTATCCCAAAGCATTGCGACAAAACAACAAACAGAGATATACTGTATAATGAACAATCTAATACTAAAGCATGCATGCACATGCAATCACACAAAATAATGCATTTCATTATTTCAATTTTCATGTCTGATCAGAAGCTGTGGAAACTATATATTGTTTTGGAACTTTTTTTACACCTCCAAATCTGAGGCCATGGTTCTCAGCCGGAAAAGGGTGGAGTGCCCACTCCGGGTCGGGGATGAGTTCCTGCCCCAAGTGGAGGAGTTCAAGTATCTCGGGGTCTTGTTCGCGAGTGATGGGAGAAGGGAGCCGGAGATCGACAGACGGATTGGTGCTGCGGCTGCAGTGATGCGGACGCTGCACCGGTCCATCGTGGTGAAGAGGGAGCTGAGTGTAAAAGCGAGGCTCTCAATTTACCGGTCGATCTACGTCCCTACCCTCACCTATGGCCACGAGCTGTGGGTAGTGACCGAAAGAACGAGATCGCGGATACAAGCGGCAGAAATGAGCTTCCTCCGAAGGGTGGCTGGCCTCTCCCTTAGAGATAGGGTGAGAAGTTCGGCCATCCGGGAGGGGCTCAGAGTAGAGCCGCTGCTCCTCCACATCGAAAGGAGCCAGTTGAGGTGGTTCGGGCATCTGACAAGGATGCCTCCTGGGCGCCTCCTGGGTGAGGTGTTCGGGCATGTCCCACCGGGAGGAGGCCCAGGGCAGACCCAGGACACGCTGGAGAGATTATATCTCTCGGCTGGCCTGGGAACGCCTTGGTGTTCCCCCGGATAAGCTGGAGGAGGTGGCTGGGGAGAGGGAGGTCTGGGCTTCTCTGCTTAGGCTGCTGCCCCCGCGACCCGGCCTCGGATAAAGCAGATGAAGATAGATGGATGGATGGATGGATGGATGGATGGATGGAACTTTTTTTAAACCCAACTTTAATGCTAAATTTGTATTTTCTTTTTAAAACTGTTCCATTTTACCACTCGACAACACTGCTGGGAAATAATCAAGTTTATGTAGCCTGAATTAACTGTCTGATCTATGTGTCAACCCATTTTGCTCATCTTAACTACAGAAATACCATTTCAATCTTAGCAGCTCTCTTATGGATGTGATTTTCTGAGATAATTTACGGTGAAAGAATATACCCAGGAGCTTCTCATGGACTTGGTCATTAAACATTTAAAATTTGAACGTCTTTCTAACAGAGTGACCTGTCTTATATACATTCAGTATCAATGTATTGCCCCATATCCATTCAACCACTGTTTGCAACACTAAATTTAAAATATATAACTTTCTTTTTTCTCCATGAGTACTGACATGTATATTGTTAAATAATCCACATACATGAAAACATATTCAGGACAATTGGCATAATATTTGTGAAAATAGGGTGCCTCCTTTGGTCACTCCGGATCCCATTTTATACATTTTATTTCCTACTACTTAAATAACTCCTCATCCAACATAATGTAGAGTCATCAAAACAATAACATTATAGTTTCTTTAACAATAAGTCTTCATCAGTTGCATCCAATGGCACTGTAAATCAGGCTTTTTCACCTACTCTATACTTTGCACCCAATCATCTGTCATTTGAGTTAAATCAGCAGCTGTGAAATACCCATTTCTAAATGCATGCTGAGTTGTTAAATTATTCTTATAAAACGTGGCATTCTTTCACTGAAGTTCCAGTTTGTACTATGGTAAAGCAACCATTTTAGGCAGTTTCCCAATCAAGACAGTGAACATTTTCTGCTTTAGGTTTAAAATAGCTTTAAAATAAGCTATTCTAGCATCACTAGGCTGCCTGTTCAGTCGCTGCTCGCCCCAGCCGTTCTCTTCTTGAAGGGCCATGTTGGCCAACTTGCTGGCCATGTCACTGTTATGGTGGTTTTCAGAATCATGCAGGTGGACTGAAACCAATCATTCATCTCAAGGTAGAGCTTGATTCTAAGACAAATCTGCAGTTAGTGCAAAGGGACCTGATCTGATGCAACACCAGCCACTGCTAACATCCCAACCTGTGAGAAGCACTATGCATTGTGTCACACCCACACCATATGAAATACACTGTTGTGATTAGCCCCATATAAAACAAATGAAATATGATTCTTAGGCTAAAAGTTAGCAGTAACGCAGTCCTATATTACAACATTGAAGCTACATCACAACTGCAAACCCCGTAGAACCCCTACAGTGTAACCTGGTGTGAACGTCTCTAGAAATGGAAATACAAAGGTCTGTTCAGCACCTTCATTTCTTCCAAGCATTTTCCAGCTACTTTTTCATCACAGCTTTTGAATTTATCACTAAAAGAATGCATCACTGTCCCAATATCCATCCATCTACTCGCTTACACATATCCACTTTAAGCTCTGGTATGATATGGTAGCATATCGCAGCAACCCATTAAGCAAGAGGCGGGGTTCACCCTAGAGAGGTCACCAGCCTGTCACAAGGCTAACACAGAGAGACACAACCATTCACACTCACATTCACACCCATGGGCAATTGGGCATCACCAATTAACCTAACCCCACTAACTGCATGTTTCCAATTATTGGCACGAGTCAAAGTATACAGAGAGAACCCATGCAGAACCCACACAGAAAGCATGTAAACTCCACACAGAAAGGTGCAAAAAGTCCCAGCACTTTTTTAGATTGGCTGGCACTCTATAGAAAACATAGGTTGTGTCATGGACTCAAAGATTCCCAGCAGAAGTCTAAATCAGGCCTTAGTCTACTACTACTGCTGCCTTTTCCACTCCTGGCACTGTCCATGGTGCTGAAATGATTATCACGATAGACTCCGATTTCCCTGAAATACTTAGCTGTCACAAGCCTCACATAAGTTTTAAACTTTAATTAAAGGGATCAATGTGTTTTTAATCAGAGGTAAACTAATCTGTCACTGCTTTAAACTCATTAGGATTTGAATGAATTCCTAAAAACAAAGGAGTAGAATGATTTACCCTTATTAGTTCTGCACATAATATCCTGCCCAAGGTTTGTTTATTTTACCAGCATTTTTATATCACATTTTTACAACAATGTCTGCATCTGTCTACCCAGGTCTGCAATAATTTTTATACTTAAGAACAACTGCAAGTAGCACTCAAAAACCTTTATAACTAAAAGTTTATTTCAAGGCCAACTTTGAAAATGTTTGAAAACAGCATTATGAATAAAACTGGCTTTGCTTTCCTCTATATGATGTCTCTTTCAACAGCTCATTAAGAAGTAAGACCTGAGGAAAGAAGAAAAGCACGATCAGCTGTCGTTCATCATTTATAATCTTCCCCCCCCAAAAATATACATATATTTGTTACTCAGCTGTAGCATTATGTTGCCCTGCAACATCAGGATCAATATTCTGATCATTCCCAACGTCGTGTCTTTCTTGGATTGCTCTGCAGCATTGCAGCACCAGGTGTTTCCCTGAAAAACAACCGTATGACTCTTTCTGATTATCGTATCGGAAATTAAAGCTAAAATCAGCAACATCTGGCATATTAAAATCTTAGACTGCCTACTGCTACGAGAATAATGACCAGCTTTGTCCTCAGCAGAGCAGAATTAATGATATTAATCTGAAAGTGGTTCCAGATGAGTTTCTGAGTAGAATAACATTCAATTACTTTATCAAACACTGTCCTCTCACATACAAAGGAGACTGTGTTCATCTTGATTAGTGTCAATCATAATACTTAAACAGAAGTACCAAGATAACGGTATAAGGAGTCAAACATAAAGATAGACAGCAGCTTTATTTACAACAAACAAACAAACTAGAAAACATGTGTTTGCACATACACAACAGCTTGATGACTAAAAAGAAACCTTTGTATGGAAACAACAGAATTATACCTTCTGAGATGAAACAAGTCATAGTATTCTCTTCTTTTCATGTACAAATCAAATGCTGTGGGAAGCATTTTTGCATTATCTGCAACTAATAATTCTTTTATTGTTCAACAAAACATGAAAGAAGAGAAAAATCTCAGAGTGTTGCTTCGTCTAGTTTATTGGAGAAGACTAAACTGAAGCATGTGACATAATGTCTACTCGCAGCACTAGTTAGTAAACTACTGCAGCTGGTGAACCAAGAACACCAGCCACATGATAGCAGGCAAGAGGTAATGGTGTGTGTACAAGATTTACTGTGCCAATTTCAAGCATGGTGATTTGTGAGGCAGGTTTAGAACCTAAACTAGGTCATGTTGCCTTATGTCCAGTGTCCAGTATCAGCTAACAGGACACTTCATTCACACAGTTCATTTAACATGCACATTTACTTCTTCAACATAAACCTACTTTGCCCAAACATGAGATTTCAAGATTGGGTAATATTTTTATGGCAAACTCAAGTTGCTTCAGTGATATTACCGCAAACAATGTTGTCTGCAGATGTTAAGTACAAAGCCTCTCAGGTATGAAGGGCAAATACATCATTAATTTATAAATATGAACTGCTGTTATTTTGTTCTATTAGATTTGAAATTAAATGCAATTAATGCATATTATTTTGGCTGTTGATATAAATATATTCCATAAACACTGGTTATTAAATGTTTCAGTGGTTATTATAAGAAATACTTTATATATAAATAGTCCTGATAGATACCTCTGCCTCGATTAAGGTTGTGACCAAGTATAGTCTCCACGACTCTTGTGGATTAAAAACCAGCTCATTGTCTATCTAACACAACGTCAATGTCACCACTAATCCTGCCTTTGAAAAATCACATCCGCCTCACATCCAAAGTGTTATTTCAGACCAACAGGATTCCCGTGACTGCCTTCTTGGAATGGACCGCCAGAATCTTCGACCAATCCCATCATCCTCAGAGAGTCCTGTGTGTCTATGGCCCTGCTGGATCACATTAAGATCACGCTCATTGAAGCTGACAGGCCAGCAGAGCCAGGAGAAAACCAGCAGAGAGCGGAGGGATTTTAGAAAGTGTGGGGACACAGATGTACTTTCAGTCCTGTTGCAGAAACACAGATAGATGCATCCAGCAGTGCTGACATTTCTACCAGCGATCTTGCTCTTAGTTTGCCTGCCTGCCTTTACTGTCATTCCTTCTAAATCAGCTCAAATCTAAAAATGCCTACAGTGCTTCTCCCTGGTTTAGCGGTCATGTTATGATGTCTGTCAGCCCATCAGAAGGCCACAATACTTTAGAAGTTCACACTCAATATCTCTTCTGATCTCTTTAAATTCGGCTTTCACTACTTTACGTCTGGGTCTGCAGTAGAATTACAACCATCGACTCGAAAAGTGGAAGCTGAAGCGATGTGGGCATGGAGAACTGCCTTACATCTTCTCCCTGTTCATGCTTCCAGGAGGACAGCTGCTTTATACAGTGTGAAAAAACCCATCAAGTTTCCATTAACCTCATGGCCTCCCTGTTTGCACTAGGATGAGATGGAAAAGAAAGTGATGGCCAAAAAGATCAAACATAAAAGCACTTTGAAGAGGATCGAAGTGCCATTAGCAAGATTATTGCCATTATAATATAATTAACAGGAAACATGATGGCTAATTTGACTTTTGAATATTTCATTTCAGGACTCGGGACTCTTTGCGTACGTGTGTGTGTGTGTGTGCGCGCAGGCGTGTGGATGTGAGTTCTTGGAAATTTATCACCACAAAATAATTTGATGACCACAGTTTTGTTGACGAGCAGAAAGAACAAACAAACTGAAATTAAAAATTCAATTATCAATTCTTTGCAGGTTACAGCTGTAACCGTGCCAATATAACTCTATTATTGTTGTGATGAAAGCGCAGCCTTCATTTATTTTTCATTGCTTCTCTGCCTCTTATCACACCTGCCTATTCTAATACTTCCTGTCCTTCCAGACTCTGATTTTCCTCACCACCGAGCAGTTGTCCCCAGCTCCCCCGTTCCCTAGTCAACTGATCACTTGCCTGTGCAGCTCTTATCAGTCACCTAGTACATGTGCACGTCCACCAGCAGCTCACATTTGCCAGCTTGTCTACAGCTCTGGTTCTGTTTGCACAGGTTGCTTCTGGTGCTCACTACTCTTTGCTTTGGGATTCTTTTTGTTCTCTGAATACCTGAAGCGCTGATTCCCTTTTTATGGGCAACAACAAACAGTCATACATGAGGGTTTTCAAAGAAGATGTAAAGTCAGCGTCTGAATTTCTTGTCAGGTTTTTAATACATCTACTGATAATGCTGATTAATGTATTCATCTATATCCAACGTTGTACAGTCCCTGTACAGATGTTGTTGATATTCTGGGGAGTATTATCATGCATTTCATTTGTTTACAACTCACTCTGTTCCCCTGTAAGAGGTTTTCCCAATTGACAGGCACAGCAGAGTTTCTGCAGTAGAATTAAAAAAATAATAAAAATCAGAGCAGCAACATGTTTTCCAGTGCCACATTTTTATTTTTATCTGGTGTCATAATGCCTTTTTGAAAACAGGATGGCGGGGCATCAAATGCAACCACAATCTTGTACAAATTGCCTACAGATTTTCTCTCTCTTTTTAGTGTCAGTTTGTTCCAACACAGAGCAAATAACTTTTCAGTCTCGCTCATCTTCTTTGGCTCTATATGGTAATGAAGTGCAGTGCAACATGCACTGTGGCGGTGGGAGGTTGTCAAGGCCCATGTTGTTTCTAAGCTCATTTTAATAAAGTCGTACTTTTCTCGATGACTGTTAAATTTTTATTTAGTGAAGCAAATTAAGTGCAACGCAAACATCGTTGCTAGTCCGATGGCGTTGCCTTTTAACATGCATCACATTATCACCAAAATATTTTAGTGCTCGTCAGCAAATAACACAAGCCTCTGAAGCAAGATAACATACAGTCGTGAAAAAGTACGCTTTCATAGGGCTGTGATATGCTGTTTAAGTCAAGTATACTCCTACTGCCTCCACAGGATTTAAGTAGCAACCAGGTGCTAATCATATGCAATTGTTTAAATGTTCATCAGCAAATGTGACCACCTCTATAAAAGCAGAAGTACTGATAGTGTCCTAGTCTGGGTCAATAAGGTGTTGTGGATGTCCCTGCAGATTCACCCCAAGTTTAGATGATCCAAGAGAAATACTGCAAAAAATTCAAGCGCAATGTCTCTATAGGCAGAATTAGTGTGCTAAATGTGAAAGTTCATGACAGTACAATTAGAAAAAGACTAAACAACTACAGCTTGTTTGGAAGGGTTGCCGGGAGAAAGCCTCTTCTTTCTAAATAGAACATGGCAGCATGGCTTAGGTTTGCCAAGTTAAATGTGAACAAAACATGGGGCTTGTGGAACAATGTCCTTTAGACAAACAAATCCAAAGTGGAGATCTTTGCCTAACCCTAACACACAGCACCACGTTTAGTGACAACAACCCTGCAGCATATCAGCACAAACACTTCATACCAACTGGTGGTGCATGGTTGACAGTTAGGGCTTATTTTGCAGCTACAGGATGTGGGGAGTTTGCAGTCATTGAGTCAACCATGACCACCTCTGTAAATCAAACTAATCTAGAGTCAAATGTGAGGCCATCTATCTGACAGCTAAAGTTGGTCACAAACTGGGTCATACAACAGAGCAATGATCACTTATACAAACGTTGTAAACTATTGTTGTCTCACTAGAAAATGTAATTAACACAGTTTATGCAGTTTTATGATCTCTCACTTCCTCTTCTCATCTTTACAGCTATGAAATAAACTAGAATAAAGACTTGTATCTGGAAGAAGCAAATATGGTAACAAAAAAGTAACACGTGCACTAATTAGCAAGAGAGTTGCACAGTAAATCATGTGTCTTCTGTCCTGTCTCCCTCTGCTCACCCCCAACCAGTCGCAGCAGATGGCTGCCTCTCCCTGAGCCCGTTTCAGGTTTCATCCTGTTAAACGGGAGTTTTCCCTCCCCACTGTCACCAGCTGCTTCCTCATAGGGAGTTGTGCGATTGTGGCAGTTTTCTCTACATTATCGTAGGGTCTTTATTTTACAATATAAAGCGCCTTGAGGTGACTGTTGTTGTATATTAGTGCTACATAAATAAAACTGTTTTGAAAATTAAAACATTCGATATGTCGACGCAGTTAATATTCCATCCAGTCCTAAGAAAGAGTGAGAGTAAAATCGGCTTTGGACAGTGCACTTCCAATTACAAAAATGCGAATGGAGCCAATTATCATCAATTTACTCGAACAGAAAACACTCTGCTTCTGTGTGTTCAATTACATATTAAGTAAATGAAGCATGTATGTATAATATCAGCACAGCAAAGGCGCATTTTTATAACCGATACTATATTATCAAAATTTCATTACAATAACAGGAATCAGATCTTTGTGTTACACAGAAAATACATTTCCTCTCACATCTGCTACAGGTATGATGCATTCTGTAGGTGAGCTGAATTTTTCAGGTTAATAGTCCACAGATGATATGTCTTCAGATACAGTTAAGCTGAAATCCAAATTGCTTACCACATTAGTTGTGTGCCATTTCTTATCCCTGTCTGAGCTCAAATTGGTGAGCAAGAAATATGTTGCACATAAAGAAGATTGACACCTTCTGGTAAACTGAAACACAATTTAGCTTTTACAATGACAGTGAAATCCCAGTGCTAAAGACAGAATGCGATAATGGCCAGTGAGCTTTTTCTCAGCGTAATGTATTTTACCACAAGACATGAGGGATTTTTGGTTCACTTTCTGTTGCCCAGAGAGAAAAATGAGGAGGAAAATAGCCAAAGGAAAGAAGGGAGAAAGATGCAGACAGAGACACTAATGACTGCTGTTAACTGTGTGTCAAAGCGACTATCAAGATAGACTTCTCTGGTTTTCATTATCAGCAGAAGAGCTAATAGATTTCTTTTCTTTTCTTTTCTCCTAAATCCACAAATATCTCATGTGCCAGTTATATAAAGTCTTAGGTCATGTCTACACTTTATTTTAAACAAATGGAGCCAAAAAAATATCAAAAATATATCAAATTTTGGATGAATGTTCTCTACACTGAGAAAAGGAAGCAGAGTAATGTACACATCAAACATCTGCCATCAACCTGAACAAAATCAAAAACAAACAGCCAAAATTACTCTTGATCAAACAGCACGGGTAGAGGGGGGGAAGAAGACAAACCATATGTGCCAGTGTAACCAAAAATACTAAGCTGAAATGTGTTTCGGTTCATGCTGTGCAGGATATCACCTTCAGTTCAAGCTTTAATTACCTCTTCCACTGAGCCAAGTCCAGCTAACAGCCTGCCAGAAAAGTCTAATCAGAGTAAAGCAATACATGAAAAATAATATTACTTACATAAGAGACAGATGGAGTGCCACAAGAGTAATTTGACAATGTTGCTGGTGCACAGTTCAGCAATAAGTCCCTTAAAACTAGCTCAGCTAGCTTATTTTGTTTTGCATTAAGTGCTTCTAACTGCCAATATCCATTCAGTGATGAAGTGTCTTAGATCATCATTTATATTCTTTACAAACAACTCCAACTAAATAAGCTGATGATTTAATGTTTTCTTAGTAACTTTTTTGACAATCTTCCTGATAATTTGGTGTAAAATCGCCCACAGTTCTTCAACCATGGCGAGATCAGGTGACTGGGGGAAGAAAAAAATGACAGGATTTATTTTCCTTCTCATCAAACTATCCAGTGACCTGTTCCCTAAAGATGGGGATATTTACATGCTGTGAAAGACCACTCTAATGCACATGTTAAACCATAAAATGAAGCTCATCCCTCAGAAATGCTTTACATTGAGTTATACTCATCCCTACAGGGCTCAATGCCATCAAACGTCCTCCCACGGCATAAAAGTAGATCGCCCTCACTGTAGAGATCTACTAATTAGGTTTTTCATCTGTATGTAACTAAATGTTTGTGCATGTTACATAAATATAAGCCATTTTAAACATCATCATGAGGAAGTCTTTCTTTAGTACTGACTGGACATACTCGGCTACCCGTAATCGAAATTTTAGTTCTGCCAGGCAAACTTCTCAAATAGTTCTGTGGAAGAACATTTTATCATTTGCATTGGAGTTTAAAAATAATTTTTAATTATTCTCAAGTGGCAATTATTTGACTTGTCTTCAAATATTCATTTGCTAATGAGTAAAAGGAAAGCTCGCCATGCCTTCTAGCTAATATAACATCCAGTTTTAAGGGCGCATGGTGATATCTGCTGATAACTGTTCACGGTGCTAGTCACTGAGCATGGGATGAGACTGTAATGAATCAGACCAGAATATAAAGCATTAAGTACATTTTATTATTTTAATTAAGAGTAGACATTACTGTACGTGAAAAGACTCTCGTATGACGCTCTGCATTTTCACAATGCATTAAAGGCCTTTTTTTGTTTGTTATTCAAACACTTAACATTTTATTGAACAATCATTGCAGTTTTTCAGGCTGAATGGCACAGCTCTAAATCCCTAGTTATGTCTAAATTGTTTCAAAAGTCTAACATATTAGTTTTTTATTGTGTAAACGTATTTAGAGTATTTATTTACAGAGCATCGCCTCGTTGTCCCAAGTTGCCCATTGGCTTCTGTGAAGAATATAAATATTTTCCTGCTATTATTTGCTGCTATTAGTATAATCATCATTACCATTTCATGTTAATAGTGATGTTGCATTCAGATGCATTCAGATGCTCAAATATATGGGTATTATATTAGTCTTTATTACAAGTCCAAGAAGAACCACTTTAAACTGTGGAGTTGAATCTATAATTTTAAATGTTTTTAATGCTTCTATAATCTCAGTGTTTCTGTGTAGAGGGCAGAGACAGGAAACACGTCTGCAAGGCATGCTCTTGCAGAAGTGAAACTGAAAGCAGAGTGAGTGCAAGCCAAAGAGTAGGGTGTTTATTATGCATTTATTGCGGATTAAGCCTTAAGTAGTTGTGGTAGATTGAAACAGTTGTTTTATATATTTTACATATAAGTCAAGATCAGTACACACAGGATGGCTTTAGCCTGGTTGCTTGAGTTGAGGTCAACTAAGGTGCAGAGAGCATCTGCGCACAGACAGACGTGACATACACATACAGACACATATAGTAAGAGAGGTCACGACACGCACGCAGTACACAGCATGCACGCGCCCCCCACGCGTGCACACACACAGACTCATTTAGTAGGTAAGAGTTTATAACTGCAAAGTTTGGGTGCGTGCGTGGTAGTCCAGGAAGTGCACCAGATGTCCCAGAAGATAAGCGACAGCGAAGACGAGCTGAGGGGAAGCACCGACCCGAAGACAATGTTCTTTTAAAACTATGTTAAAGGTTGTTGACAGAACATTTGTGGTTTTGAGTGACGTATGCTTTGTTTAAATCTGCCTAGCAACAGAAAAGGGGGCTGTACTATCTTAACCCTATAAAACTGTTGTCTGAATATGGTAAAGCAGTTCAATACTGATTGGGTTGTTGAACTCACACATGTGTAATTCATTAAAATGCCATCTAAATTGTACACGCCTGGATCTGTGGTTATTTATGGATTCCTCTCTCAACATTTGAACCTTAACATTTGGGGGCATCGTCCGGTGAGAGGGGGTCCGTGGTGATTAGACGGGCAGATACGAGTCAGTGGTTGAAAGTGAGAGACAAGCCGGCTTATACAAAGGTAAGGCACATACCTGTTGAATTTCCAAAGTGTGCCAGAATTGGACATGACAAATTAAAGTCTACTCACTGGAAACTACTGGTGAATGTCTGTTTTGATTTTGATGGTAATCTTATGAGCATGCTGGTTGAAGTAATGATGAGTTAAAGGTAAAAGTACTGGGTTCAAGTCCCAAAGAAAAGGAAAAGAATTAAAGTGAGTTCGAGTCTCACGTAGAAAGTAGGGAAATTGGTCATTTCTGTGGGTTCAAGTCCCCTATGTCCACAAAGGTAGATCTGCCTCAATCTTAATCCTGTTTTGGGCTTAGATTGTTGTTTCAAATTATTGTAAATTTGTCTAGAACGACAGCGGCGTCTGTTAAGAAGCGCATTTTCTCGGCGGTAACGCTCCCTCCTGGATAAAGACGTTTATCCTTGACCTAGCGGCAACTAAATGGGATAGTACGGTACGACAAACCGGGGAGAACTGGGGAACCTCCAAAATTGCTAGGGGTTCAAGTCCCCTATTCTTGCGCTTTTTTGGCTACCTGTAAATTAAGTTAGGTTTAGAAAATCTGGACAGAGCAGTTCGAGTCTGGTCTGGTGAATTGGTCGCAAAAAACCTGGGGTTTGCCCGTTCGAGTTGGTTATGGTAAATTTATTGAAAGTGGTAGGAGCTACAAGGCCTAGAATCTGTGCAGTTGTAATTAATAAGACGTCTCTGTGTAATATAAAATATGAGATCCATGAGTAAGGTCAGTCTCTGTGTCAGCAATGCACAGCCGGATGTGCACTGATGGTGTGTGTAAATGCAAATGAGGAGCGGTGACGCGCAGAGAGGGTGGTTTCAGTTTCGAGAGTATTGAGCTTTATGACTATTGTTTGCCAATTTTGCTAAATGCCTATATTTAAGAGGCTGGTTTTGCTTATTACGAGAGTATAAATACAGTTTGAATATATTAGTGTGGATGTATAGTAATTGACTGAATTTTGATAGATGTATATATCTTGAGCCATAAATGCTGGTGTGTTTTATTTTTTCAGTTATGTGTGTGTGGTGAGAAGCTGTGAGGATGATGAGAGGTTTCAGTTTCTTTTTCTTTTCTTTTGACTTGCTCTTTCTGATTATGGAAGGCATGTCCAAAATACGCATAGGAAAGTGTATTTTAAGTGATTTTAACTGTGTGAATGCGGTCAGTATTTGATTTGAGTGACTCTGCGTGACTTGTCTGAGTGAGAGAAAAGGCAGGGTGTGTGAGACGATTCATGGTGTCTGAAAGAGGTTAGAACGTTTAAAAAGTGTGTATGAAATAAAGGAGTGTGAAATATATTTCTTTTGTGAGGTAAAATAGGATGTTTAAAGTTTGCAAGTGCTGTTAATTCAAGAAACGCATGAGTGATGTTATGAGAGGTTGAGTTTATTTTTCTGATTGAAAACACATAAGTGTATACGCTACAAAACTGACCTAACGAAGGGTGATGTGTGTGGAGAAGTGTTAGTTGTCCTGATGATGGAAAGAGCTCTATTTAAATGTGTGTGAGTGAAATGAAGGTGTATTGTTTTTAAATCAAGATTTAGGAGAATTACTGATTGTTTGTAGACTGTGAAATTGAAGGGGAGACAGACTCTGCCTGTTGCCTGCAGAGTCTGCACAAACAGGAAGTGTGTGTGTGTGGGACAGGAAATGCATGCCCATAAAAGGGAAAGTCACTGTGACAAGTGTGCATCCAGAGAAGAGAGAGAGAGTTAACTCTGGGCAGATGAAGCAAATGTAGGTTTTAAGATAAAAATGAATATGATACTAATTCTATGCTTTAGTGTGCCAATACAGGTGGACTTCTCTCAACATTGGAACCTTGAGTGCAGCGGCATAACAATAGATTAACAGAATTGGGAGAAAATAAGCCAGTCTTTGGCTCGAAATTGTGCAGCTTGATCTCTCACTTTGTCCCTGAAACTGAGAAGAAACTCAAAGGACAGTAAAGGACAGTCAATCTCCTGATGAAGACCGACAGAACATCGTGGACTTGAAGAATTAATTGAAGCTAAAAGCAGTGCAAGCGAAAGCAGTAACACTGACGACGACTGATGAGTCCAGCAGTATGAAAGATGCAACATGCATGCTGGTGAAGAACAGTGTGATGTGTCTGCTTGAAGGCACAGACTCTCATATTTGCCATGAATGGAGAAGAAAACAGAGCAAATGAAAATAAGACTGAAGGCACTGAATGTGATATTTTGCCATGCTGGGACTTAACCTAAAAGAAAGACTGTAAAGAAACAGAGAAGAAGACAACAGCTGAGTTGAGACTGTGTTTGCTGGAGCTTTGAAGCCCGAACAGGACACTGTGGATGAAAAAGGACCGGTGAGAGATGAAGCTGGACGAGTTTGACTGCGAGAATATAGGATATAATTGGATTGGAAAAATTGAAGCCGGAACTCATGATTGTTTAGGGACGTCCACCACATCACAACAAAGAGGTAAACAATACAAAAGGTAAAAATAATCAGAAAATAACTGACAACTATATTAATGAATTGAAAACACACATACACAAGTTGTTACATGTGAGATTATTTTTGAAATGAATCAGAAGTGAGATAGTTTGAATCTAAAGCTCAGTAAAAAATGCATGAAGTAAAACTGATTATAATTTAAGATGCAATGAAGAAACAGCTTACACGTAGTGTACATTAACATGAATACATAGAAATGCAACGAAGAACTCAATGAATTAATTCAATGAAGAAGCAGCTTACATTCAATTAATGTAGATTGCGAGGAAGAACACGCTTACATGCATGGCATAATTGGTATTTCTGACCAGAGAGAGGGAAATGGGTCATTTAAGCACTTGTGATAATAATGAAAATGTCTTAGTTTTGTTATTTTCAGGAGTAAAGCAGACTTGGACCAACTCTCCAGATCCAGCAGTCGGAAGAAATTAGAGGTTAACATGAATGGATAAGTTAAGGCAAGTTTCTGGTTGAATTGTTCACAGAATGATGTGTCCATGAACCTGAAAAGCAAGCCCTAACACCTGGCTGAAGACCGGGAGTGCTTTATTCAAGGTGGGAAATTAAAGTTTGAGTTAGTAATTCGGGGAAAAAAGAAAACTGACTGCTTAACTGGAGAATTGGGAAGTGTCTGGGAGACTGTGAAGCCATAGATGCAAAAATAACACATACACATACACATACAAACGGAAAATGCATTAACCTTACAAAGACAAGCTCCTGAAGCTTAATGCATAGAGAGATTGATTGAAAACCTGGCTAAGAACACAAGCATACGCAATGAAGATCAGCTTGCTACTTGTATGAGTGATAGAATTGATAGAACTGATTGAGCTCTGCTCGCACTCTTATTCTCTCCGGCCTCTGATCAACTTTAGGCTCACTGATACTTTGGTGTGATTAACCTTAAGCATGAGTGTTCTCAAGTGGGAGCGGGCCTTTTATTATTAAGACCATCTAGATGACATGGGGTTGTCTGGTTCGCTAAGTCACAGAATGCCAAGAGAGGGTCAGAGCTAAGAACAGTGATCCTAATGTACATGACGTCAGGGGTGGACAGGGAAGCAGCTGAATGGGCCAAGGAGTGACCCAACATAATGTATGGCGACCTCTGGTGGTCCAGAGGTCGAGTGAGGGAGTGTGAAGAATATAAATATTTTCCTGCTATTATTTGCTGCTATTAGTATAATCATCATTACCATTTCATGTTAATAGTGATGTTGCATTCAGATGCTCAAATATATGGGTATTATATTAGTCTTTATTACAAGTCCAAGAAGAACCACTTTAAACTGTGGAGTTGAATCTATAATTTTAAATGTTTTTAATGCTTCTATAATCTCAGTGTTTCTGTGTAGAGGGCAGAGACAGGAAACACGTCTGCAAGGCATGCTCTTGCAGAAGTGAAACTGAAAGCAGAGTGAGTGCAAGCCAAAGAGTAGGGTGTTTATTATGCATTTATTGCGGATTAAGCCTTAAGTAGTTGTGGTAGATTGAAACAGTTGTTTTATATATTTTACATATAAGTCAAGATCAGTACACACAGGATGGCTTTAGCCTGGTTGCTTGAGTTGAGGTCAACTAAGGTGCAGAGAGCATCTGCGCACAGACAGACGTGACATACACATACAGACACATATAGTAAGAGAGGTCACGACACGTATGCAGTACACAGCATGCACGCGCCCCCGCACGTGCACACACACACAGACTCATTTAGTAGGTAAGAGTTTATAACTGCAAAGTTTGGGTGCGTACGTGGTAGTCCAGGAAGTGCACCAGATGTCCCAGAAGATAAGCGACAGCGAAGACGAGCTGAAGGAAAGCACCGACCCGAAGACAATGTTCTTTTAAAACTATGTTAAAGGTTGTTGACAGAACATTTGTGGTTTTGAGTGACGTATGCTTTGTTTAAATCTGCCTAGCAACAGAAAAGGGGGCTGTACTATCTTAACCCTATAAAACCGTTGTCTGAATATGGTAAAGCAGTTCAATACTGATTGGGTTGTTGAACTCACACATGTGTAATTCATTAAAATGCCGTCTAAATTGTACACGCCTGGATCTGTGGTTATTTATGGATTCCTCTCTCAACATTTGAACCTTAACATTCACTGTGTTAGCAACTAACAGGGCGGATATTTGATGCTAGCACATAATATCCTCTCCTAAAATTCATTACTAGGCTGGAGCTTTTTTTAATTTTCTGGGGGTTTTTTGTTTTGTTTTGTTTGTTTGTTTTCTTTACAGATTTTATGCACTGTTTTGGTTTAGGCACCAAAAACACCTTAGTCAAACTACTAGATTTAATATTTTTAACAAGATGAACTCTAAAAGCTGAAACATGCTTATCTTGTGTCTTTAAATATAACACCAAGCTTCTATGTGAGAAAAGCTGATGGATTTACTATTCTTCTAAATCAGGTGTGTCAAAAGACACCTTTGATGGTAGCCTTTTGACAGACTGGTGACCTGTCCAGGGTGTATCCCTCCTCTCAGCCTATGGCAATAACTGGCAAGATGACCTTGCTCCAGCACACCCCCTCTCAAATCCTATACTAAAATATAATGGCTCTACATTACATATATGCATGTAACAAAACAAAAAGTAAAATTCTTTTATTGAAAAATCATAAAGATTATATAAAATCAGAGAAAGAAGCACCAGACAAGAACTCTTATTCATAATATCAGTGTAAAACTTTGACAAGACAAGGTCTCAGCCTACACAAAGTGCAGCGCTCTGTGAAAGAACAACAATAACAATCATTTTAAAAGATATATCCAAGAAGGTCAGAACTGGATCTATTGAAGTGTGGGTGGTTCACAAGTTCTAAAGAAAAAGTTAAAAAATAAAAATAAATACTTGTTCCCCAACATAGTCAAGGTTTTACAAAGTTTCCCCTACACCTACGAACACAGGGAATATAAATCTAAATAGCCAATTAACATTAAGAAGCTTTAAAAGACTGCAGCAGATCAGGATGACAGCACGGTGGTTAAGTGCTATTAAATGAAGATGACCTTGCTGCTTAAAAATTAGCCTTTGTGCCAGCCCTCCTGTTCTCTTAAGAGAGATAAAGCTTGGAGTTGATATAAATGACTGTCTGAACCAACTGCATTCAGCATAGCAACCAGGAATGCTTTGCACATCCTTAATGCATTTAGCCCATAAGATAACAAAAGCTGTTGCATGCCGTGATCCAGTAGCGGTTTTAGATACGGGCGACACGGGCGGTTGCCCGGGGCGGCATCGTGATGGGGGGCGGCATCACGGGCATCGGCAAAAAAAAAAATTTAAAAAAAAAATGCTCGTACTCATGCTGCCCCGACGGCAGCCAGCGCATATTGGGAATGTCATAGGCACCGATCAGTTTTCTATCGCCCATTTGCTGGGAGAAAGGGCGCCCTCCGTTTGCCAGGTGCGCCTGCTGCTTGCGGCACAGGGAGGAGAGGGCGGGGCGGCGGGGGATTCTCTGGGTGGCTGGAGCAGCATCTAATAACCAACTCGCAAAATAAAACAAAATAAAAACAAAACAACAAACACGAAAACACCGGACATTGTGATACAGACTTATAATTTGCACCGATGTTTTTTCGAAATTCTATACACGAAAACTGAGCGCGAGAGCCCTCGAAAGCGCCTGCGCTGCTGAAGTCAAAGTAAACTTTATTGTCATACAGTCCAGTATATAGAGATGAGACGACGAGGCTCCAGTTACAGCAGTGCAAATAAACGAACAATAAATATAGTAGAGTAAGAAAATAAATATACACTTTAGGACTCGGGGTAAAGGGATCAATAACAATTTAAAATTTATAATTTACAGTTTGATGATTTAAAGTCTCACACATAACCCGTCCGAAAGGGAGGAGACCTGCTGCTTCCAAATAGAGCACATTTCATTCATAATGTTGTAAATCCAAGCCCATTATGGATTCATGATTTGAATCCTGGGTTGTGTGAAATCCCAGAAATGCACCCTAGACAAAGTTAATCTGTGAACTAAGGTGTAGGTCTGTTAGATTATGTTGTGGTGATCCTCTGGTTGAGGGATGGGTGTTCATACTGGAGTGGAAAATTAAAACCAATGGAAGATGGACAAGAAAAGTTCAAAGCCATCAGGTGCTCAGTTTAGAAAAAAGAGAAAAGAGGAGGAGAAACGAGCAAAAGATGCAGGTAAACAGATGTGTCATTGGATAATGGCAGGTCATCCTGAAACAATCAGAATCAGAATACTTTATTAATCCCTAAGGAAATAATGTGGGTTACAGTTGCTCCAAGAAGAAATGGTAAAAATAGTAACAGTAACAGACTAAACTCCAAACAACACATTATGTTACAGATTTTAATATTAATTAGTCATTGTTAATTGTTGATTTGTCCTGTTCTCATTGTATGACGAATTATGATGGCTGTTTGGTAGCCGTTTGCATACTATGCATACTCTCTCTCTCTTCATACATGTGTGCGTGGACAACAGTTTTATGTTAATGTACGATCCTTAACATGTTTTGTGTGTGTGTGTGTGTGTGTGTGGGGGGGGGGGCGCCAGAGGGAGTGTTCGCCCAGGGCGCCAAACAGGCTAGGACCACCACTGCCGTGATCAGATGGTTGGGTGAGATGCACAAAAACACACTAAGCCGTTCATTTTCTATTGCACGCGGCAACCATCACCTTTGCCAGAGACAGCTTTCTTCTCCGCTGTTACCCTGCCAAAAAAAGAAAAAAAACCCTGCTAAATCCTCTCACACAGCAGCGCAGTTTGCGAGAAAATGAGCCAAGGCGAGACTTTCCCCGCTGTATTCGGGCCCGTAAGAGCTGGATTTGAAGTCAGGAATTAGGAGCACAGACACCTTGACAGGCTGGAGGCGCCGGATGGGGAATGTGCTGCTGATTCCACAGTGTGACTGATGCCCTGCAGTTGCACAGATCCACCCAGATCCCCCAGAGTCTCATTTCAACACACTCCACCTGCTGACAGCAAGTGCTGCACAGGGACTGCTGAAGACGCCAGCCTCACCTCAGTGTTTATTATAGCTTTGTAATGTTTGCAGTCAACAAGGGGAGAAGGCGGCAGCACTTCCAAAATAAATCCCTACTCAAACTGTTTGTCTGTGTCTTCTGGATGTGTAATTATGAGTCTATACTCAGACATCAAGGGATCAAATTTCAATAGGGTTTCAGAAAACGAGCTCCTTATAAACGTGGCAGCAGTGAGCATCGTGGCTAATTAAAATAACTAATCAAAATCAAAATATCAATAAGTTATTATGCCTAACTTAAGGATGCCAAATCACATAACTCAGTGTAGTCATATTTCTGGCCCTATAGACACACACATATACATAAAGTTTGCTGTTCTTCAGTGTTTGTGTTTCTCCGCTCCATGTTTCTGTCGGTTTTCTTGTACGTGACTATTACTCCCTACTCTGTATTAACATCAGCAGGTGTCATGTCTCCTCTTAGTTATCTCAATCTTACCATTTTCAAGTGTTGGATTCCTTCTTGTGCCAATGTTGTCTCTACTTCACCTCACCTTGCAGTTGCAAGCCTACCAACCCACTTGATGTCATCTGCTTTTTCTCCTTCAAGCCCTCCTCCTTCCCTGTTCACCTCCCAATTTGACTCTTCAGCCTCCTGCTTTCCTGTTCTACTGTTTAATAAAACAGCTCATTAACACTACACTACACGTCTCCGTTGACTGTTTGCTTTGAAAATGTGCAAGTGAGGCACCAGACCAAATCTGCCTGTGTGTACAAATCAAGTGACCTGAACCCGATCCTGTACTACTTCCCTCCCTACACAGAAAACTGATCAATAAGTGATCAGAAAGGAAATTGGACCTGTCTGCAGAATTAATGGCAATGCTATCAATAAAGTGAACATCTTTTTCTACACATCAATTTTATTGCAACATAAGAAATAGTCCGAGAAAGAAGACAAGAAAGTGCAAGAGGTACAAAATCTGAAAAGCACCATAATGGGATAAAATACTGTGAATGAACAGCAGATGTGATGCCAAAGACTTGTGTGTGAGATTTGAATTAGGAAGCTGTGACTGCATGGACTGCAGAGATGGGGCATTCAGCATCCAAATTTTGGCATCCAAACTAACACTGACTATAAAAGGAAATCTGTATTTATAGTTGCAAAAGACCAGATCCCCAGCAGTAAGAGAAACAAAGGCTGAAACAACAGCAAATCTGATTTTTTACAGGGTCTCAACAGATAATGTGTATGCTTGAACACCTGATTCATGACGAAAAATGACATTTTCAAAGAAAATTTAAAACATACATGCATACACACATTACCTCTTCCCCCCTAGAGCACCCTGTTCTAGGTCAAAGCTCCAACTTGCACCATTCTTTGAAAGCTACTTCGTGTGTTCACTGGCCACCTACTACAACCGGTACAGTATTATAATAAATACCTGTTATGAAATAGGTATAACACTTGGTGTTATTAAACTTTTTGGTAACCAAACTCCAAAGTTTGGTGCGTCTGGTGCTGCAGACTTTTTCCCTGCTTTATTAAAATAATTTAATTTGTGCCTATGGGTCACAGAAGATGTCATATTGAGAACATTTTCTATTAAAATGATTTAGGTCACCGAAGCTTTGAACTGGTGCTTGGTGATCTCACATAGTGATCTGTGACCAAAGATTAAGTCCTGGTGGTCAAAGCTTATGAATCACTGATTAAAGAGACATTTTGACCCTACAGGATACCACATATTGATATTGCAATCACAATTCTCCCACACTACAATCCACCTTTTTATGTATCCTCAATTTTGACATCAAAAGAAAAAAAAAGTGAGTTGCATATATCAAACTAGGAAAATGGCTAAAGTGAGGCAGCAGATTGAGCGCAGCAGTTGCTCTGGAGCATAAATTAATTTGTGCCCCCGCTTATCACAGCAATTAAGTTGTGTCATTACAGTTAAAACAGGACTGAGCCTTTTGCTTCCTCTGTGGATGCCCCACATTTCTGTACAGTAAATGTAGCTTATTCCTTGCATTCCTCTATAGGGGCTGCACCAAAAATTAATTATTAAACTACTGTTTTAATTATTTAACATTTAACCAACAAGCACCAATTACAACCTTAGATGCTGGAAAGTTGTCCTACAAGTGGTTCTGTGTCCAGTTTTACATACTAAGTACAAGTAGCTTGAGAGAGATTTAACAAAGAGAGAGAGAGATTATCATCATACAGGCGTAATTTTTGCACAGCATTAATGAGACAGGCTGGAGGACTACTAATGACCCTGACAACTAGTGCAATTATCCATAGATTAATTTGCTATTAAAACTTCCACAGCTCTGTTTGCATGCATATACATGCATACATGCACTAATGAGAGATCATGGCTCTTCTTACTACTGCATTATTAATCTTCATGAGACATAGATGGGTAGCAGCATCATGCTGAGGAGGATGGCTGTGCTTTATAATGATCAGTCAAATGTGTCACTGAGGCTCTCAGTAATAGCTTCAGCCCCCAGCCGGAGTTCAGAAAAAAATCTGGCAGCAGCCAGCAAAATAACACTCTCAGTCTTCTGCTTGTGCTCTTTTTTTAACATCCCATTTACTAGAGATGTATAACCATTTGATGCAATAATCTTTTCTGTTCTGATCTGAGTCATACACCCTGTCAAAACTTGAAACAGCCATCAAAGAAGCTGTCGACACTCAGTTTTCTGCCACAGCTGGGGACCTCGGTTTGCCTGTAAAGGTCTGAGTTGTCTGCTTGTGCATCACAAGCTGGAAGCTTTATGCCAGCTATTATTTTCACAGTTGTTTCAGAGTGTTTCTAAGATTAACCCAAAATAAAACATTACTTTGCACCGAGTGCATGGATTAATTCTCCATTGTTTAATATGTAGCTGTTAAAGCATAAATCTCCCCATATTAGGCTCATAAACGTGCTGACTATTGCTGTACTTATGTTAATCTATGAAACAGTTTGTAATCCTTTCTTTATTCGAAACAACTAAATTCTTTGTCCTTGATTACAGACTTCAAGTCCAAAGCTGTGTAGTTCTTTTACATTCTGTAGTCTATGCGCATATTTAGTATTTATTAAACTGTAATTAGCCTAATTGCTACATAATGCATCTTATGGATAGTCACACACATTTACCCTGATTGCAATCAAAACAGCAAACTGTCACATGCAGATTTAAATTACTTCCAAGTTAGTGTGGAAGTCAATAAATTCTTATGCTGCTGTTGACAGGAACTCACATTCTACTGTCCTCACACCTCATCAGTCAGTTAGTCGGAGGGAACATAAATATGGATGAAACCAAGGGAACCAAAATTGAAAAATATACTTCAGCAGCTTAAAACTGGCAGGCAGCCGCTGATAAAACGAAGTAAAAAGTTGTTGTGAACACAAAACCAAATGGGGGGGGAAATGAAAAGAAAATGAAAAATGTGACAGAAGACTTGGGTGAAATCTCATCCACTGCATGACTAGACTACATGTGTGGACTGGCTGAGTTTTATTGTGATCTATACAAGACAGAGGAATGTTAAAGTAAAAAAATATATACTTTAGCCAATAAAACAGACACACTGGGAGTAATAAGCACTATCCATCCATTCTCTTCCGCTTATCCTTTCAGGGTCGCGGAGGGAGCTGGAGGCTATCCCAGCTGTGTAAGTGCGAGAGGCAGGGTACACCCTGGACAAATCGCCAGTCTGTCTCAGGGCTAATACATAGACAGAGACAACCATTCGCACTCACATTCACACCTATTCTGCAGTTTAGACTTCCCAATTAACCTAACCCCACTAACTGCATGTCTTTGGACTGTGGGAGGAAGCCGGAGTACCCGGTGAGAACCCATGGAGAGAAACATGGGGAGAACATGCAAACTCCACACAGAGAGACCCCAGCCTGATGGTAGAATTGAACTCAGGACCTTTTTGCTGTGACGCAACAGTGCTAACCACCATGCTGCCAGGAAATTAGTCACACCTTTTACAAGTTTTGGTCAAATGAAGCAATTTTGGAACATAGAACATATGGGACTCTCATATGGTCTCCCCAAATTGAACAAACCAGTCGTTTTTTAGAAAGTCAACTCTCGCAAACTGTTGGCCTGACACATTGACTGAGAGGCAACAGACATAATATATTATCTAAAGCCAGAACAGCTTTGGTGGTTAAATATGAGTTACAGTAACAGTGACCTCCACTTGCAATCACCATGTCCTGGTGAATTATCCGAATGTCAATAACAGTGTAGGTTGTTCAATTACTCTGTAAAGACTGGAAATTTTTTAGATAGTGGATAGATGGTGGAAAAAGTTTCACTCACTTTGGTGATCATTTCCAACATTTTGGCTTTCAGGTGAAATATCTCAAACCAGTAGTGGACTGTGACTCTCATTTAGCATCTCTATTGGGTCATTTTTACTTTTTATATCTTTCAGTTCAATTCAATTTTATTTATATAGCGTCAAATCACAACAAAAGTCGCCTCAAGGCGCTTCAAGATGGATCGCACAAACCAGACTTTCACATAATATCAGATTATACCTTTGGTGATGATCTCTTTACTCATCTTCTCTGCTACTTGATACAAACTGATTAAATGCGCCTGATCTCAATTTCATGGTCATCTTTTCATGCACCTCTGGACCTTTTGGATCAGGGCTGCTATTTTCACCAAGTGGACAAAGCAGCCGCTGGAAATTCAGCTCTCATCACTAACGATTCAAATGAGTCTGAAACAGAAGTTGGTTGCTTCCTCCAGAGGTTTCAAGTACAGCTTTCCAGAGACCAATCTAGAAGTAGGATTGGAACAGCTGTCTCGACATGAAGGTGACCTTGATTGGCTGGTATTTATAAAGCATATAAATGAGGATTATGTGCAGGAGAGTTTGAGTCTCAGAAGTTGGTTGCTTTCTCCAGAGGTACACCAGTGGTTCACCGGATCAACAACCTCAAGTCAACAGTGTCCTCTGTGTTTTATTTTTCTTCACTGAGTCAGGTGTTTTTTCCCCAAGCACATCCATCCGGTTTGCAGCATAAAATGTTTCTACATGTGTGTCACACCTCAAACACAGCTAAGTTTCTTATGAAAGCATCGCTGGGAATCCTGACATTCATCACGATCGTTGCAGGAAAGGAAAAACAATCAGCAGCTTACACTTTACAATAAGAAAATGAACAGATAGATGGCCGGACAGATGGATGAATGGATGGATGGGCTCTTGTATTGTGGTTGTAACTGAGTTGGAATTTAAAAAAATCTGTGAAGTAACTGAACTGATTTATTTTGACGGTTGGAATGAAGCAAAAAATGTCAGACTGCCTCCCTGACCATGTGACGGCATGCATGTCTTTTGAAGATATAAATGCCACAGTACACACAAATATGCACACACAGAAGCTCATTCACATATCCTCAAATGCAGATCTGTCTATTTACACTCCCTGGGTGACATTAAACAGTCACATTCTGCCAAAAGGACAGTGCTTCCATCAAAGCGGTGACCTTCCAACACCCCACACTCCCTCCATCACCAACAACCATCATATATACTCACTTTAACAGGTCCTGACATTTAAGCACACACATGAAAACATGTGTGATGTCATGTGCGGGTGATGTATGAAATAGCAAAAAAACCAAAACAAAACAAGTGGTGATAACCAACTTCTCAACAAGACGGTTGAACAGGCAAAGCCTGCAAGAGTGTTGCAAAGCAGTCAGAGATGTTTGAGCTCTTCACCCACAGAGCGGAGACACTGCTTAAGGAGTGAAACTGCTGCTTCATCACAGCAGGTGACAGACAAGTGGAGAAGAATCATTTTTCCCAAGTGAAAAAAACCTGAAAAGAACCTCTAATTGGCCTCCAGCATCCCAACATTTGGGCTTCACATTTAGGGCACACACACACACACACACACAAACATCGCATTTCTATTCGTTCTACTCATGAATGTTCTCCTCCGTTCAATGCACACCTTGACAGACTGCCAGGCAGCAGCAGGAGGCAGTGCTTTGAGTTGTGAGGTTTGCTTCTCCCCCCTCTTCGTAACACCTCGTCATTTACGTTGCTCATACATTTTTTTTTGTTTTGTCAACCATCACTTTTCCTACCTCTGTTTACCACTTTCATACTAAAAAAAAAGATGTGCTCACATTTCCTTTTAGGCTGTTGTCTCCATCAAAGACATCTTTAAATCTCACAGCTCCATTCAAAGACAGGTGTGAAAGTGAGCTTTTGAGGCAAGAGCAGCAGTTAGAGGAGCAGTAAGTACAAGCACTACACAAAACAGACAGATAACACTTAGAAAAAAGTTACTGTACAAGCTCCCACATATAAAGCGCATTGCTGGTCATGCTTTTTGTGTCTCTGCCGGCGATACACGACATCCACAGAGTAACACTAATGAGCTGCAAAAACAATCAAGTCTGCAAATCATTTCCACTGAGTCAATGTATCATATTTCTGTCTTAGCAGTAAACACAGATTATAGGTGACATTTCAAAAGACGTGACACAAATAATTCTGTTCTGCTCTCACTCTGTATTAGCACAGCAGACAGTCCTCTCACTGACTTCCTGTGTGTCCTCTCTCCCTGTGTGCCTGAGAGAAGTTCATTCTGGTCCCTACATTGTCATTTTCCTATATATTCTCTACACATCCTAGAATAAATGGTTATTATGTGCCTAAAACAGAAAGAAAATGTCATTTTAATTAGCTCATATGGCATTAAGACCCCAGAGAGACAAAAAGTCATTTTAACAACATGCTTAAATCAAACGGCAATTTTATTCTTATTAGGAATTATTTAAGTCAAACCTTCTGTACATTTAAATGCAATTCACAGGCAAACATTAAGCTTTAATGAAATGAAACAAATAATGGATTTTCTTATAGAACTAGACAAAAATAACATCCTGTACTGGCAGACTTGCATTTCCATGGAAATGTTAAATATGCCATTTCTTGATCACCTGCACTTACAGTGTCTAGGCAACCCAGAAGACAAAGTCTGCTAAAACAGTGGAAATAAAGGTAAATGAAAGCTGCACTTGAGAAATGATTTAGAAATAACTGGAAAATTTTATTTTTATCTGCTCCAACAAATCAGCCACAAATGTCAGCTTAATTAATGTGCAGAGCACGAGCATTTTTTTAAGTATTATTCTGAGAAGTTACAGTCTACGTATTTAATTTATGTTTCATGGAATAACTTCAGTCCTTTGGGTCTTGACTGCTATATATTATGCTTGCAAGAAATTAATTTTTAAAAACCCACACACAAAAGAAACCTTTCATCACGGTACAAAAACCATGACTGTCACTAGGATCACTCTTACAATCATTTTGGGGCAATTTGTCCATCCTTTCACTTTAGCCTGTCATCTATTTCAGACAAATTAGGCCCCACAGATTTCTCAGGAGTACAGCAGGATCACCATGACCTCAGTGAACGTGACCTTGAAAATACATTTCTTCAATTTAAGTTTACTTAACTTATTAGATTTCAAAATGGTGGTTTGTTTTAAATATTCAGTGCTCAAATTTTATCATCTCAAATAAATATTAAAAAGTCTCAGACGCACAATTCACCCAAGCTCACCTGTAATTATGAAAAATAGAATTCAACTGACCAAATGTTGACATTGCCCAACTGTGAAACACAATCTTTATGAAAACTGTTTAATAAAATGCTTCGTTATATTGCTTCCACTAGTGTTAAGAGTTCTGGATCCTGGATTAATGCAAAACTGCAGTTTATTATTTAAAACTGTAGGAGTGATGTCTTTGTATTTCAGAAACCTTTAAATATTTAAGATGCAGATTATTTCATGTAGAATAGTAGAACTAGTGATGGCTATAATAGACATGACTGGAATAAGATGAGTAAGTCAGCTGACCTCCAAATTTGTTTAAATGTATGTTTCACTTTGGCAGATGTGCCATACTTTTAAATTCAGTTCATCTCGAATACCGTTGGTTGGTAATGTGTCTCCGCCTTAGAAAGCTGTTATCATAAAAGTATAATGGTTACCCCTCAGCTGTAACCGCTCAGAGAGGTGTTAATGAGCATCACATTTAGATTAAAGAAAAAATTAAGGAACATGCTTAAAAATGTGTGATTTATTTCATTTTTACTGGGCTACTTGATGTCTTTGAAAAAAAGTGAATTTAAGATTTAGTTTTGCATATTCATTGCACCAACCGCACCTCACACCATCTTCAATTTTCCTCATAACTAATTTATTCTTAGGGGAAAAAAATGCATGGTGGAAAAAAAAAAACTGTACAACTACACTAGCTGTGAAATGAAGCCGTGTGTGGGCACATTTAAAAAGGCAGGGAGAATCTTGTTTAGAAGCAGCATTAAGTAAAAATATTTCTGTGAAAAAAGACGCCAAGAAAACTAGGACACAGTGACTTCCCAAGGATCAAGCGGCTTGGGTTCAAATCAAGCATAAAGGCTGAGGAACAAGAACATTATTATTCTGGGAGTAATACATTTATTAAATGATACAGCTTTACAATCAGCCAAGAATGTAAACACATTCATTTTAGCTGGCAAAGCTTCAGTTATCACTCAAAAAAAAGGATTTTTCTTCGACAAATTTGAATGATTTCAGGTAGCCTCATCCAGCTCTGCACAATATGTTATCAGTCAAAAAACGAATCTCTCAAATGGGGTTTAAATTAGCATTTAGCGAAGAAGTAATGATGGGTGGAAGAATAAAACAGATGAAGAGGGTGGATTTAGAAGAACCACACTGGATCTTAAAAGGGCACAGAAGCTGAGAAAATTGGAAAATGCAATACTTAAAACAACTGTGCTATTGATTCACAGTGATGTAATTTATTGTAAACAAATCTCTATTATAACGGTAGTCTATTTCGTGATTATCATAGCTTGAATACTCATCTTATGTATGCATTAAAAGCTGAAAAAGGTTAGACTTTTGTTCCCCCCACCCAGACCACAGTGATCCACTGAGAGCAAAGAGAAACCGCTGCTGACTTTCATGTGTCATCAGTCTGCCCATCTCTGCTGTACACTCTCCAACCATCTGTCTTCATCTTTCTCGTCAGTCTGCGAAGGCTTGAAGAACTAACTTCACATGCCGTTCAGCAAGGCTCTTCTCTGCAGTTTCTCACAAGTGTGTCTCTATGTGAGAACAAAGTCCACAGTGCTGTTATTTGGATCTTTCCAGTGAGATGTTGTAGCAAGTTACCACAATGAAGAGTGGGACTAAAGGCGCTTTAAGTTTGACCTCTCTATTTCACTTTTTCACTTTCTTTTTCAGTTATATAACCGTTGTTTGAACTTCTGGCATGTGCTTTTCTTGTCAGAAGCACTTATTTCAAAGATAGCACAATGCAACAATCATTGTGCTGTTAGAACTTCTATCACTCACTTTCCCTGAGTTACAGAAAGTCCCCCCCCACCCCACCACCACCACCACCTTATATTTACATAAGGTTTTTCCTCATTTAGAATTCTATCAATAAATAAACTTTATATGAGAAAAGGCTTTATCAACAATTGAAGGCTCCCTCAGCTATCATTTCTGTCAACTGCTCAGAGATGCCATGACTCATAGTGAGTGGATTGGATTTAGTCTCTAGATATGGGAGGTTTACTGCCTATAGTAGCGAAATAAAGTATCATGCACAATGATCTGAGCATGCATTTGCTCTTTAAGCAGGATGATAGTTTTTATTGCTTCTAACGACTAAGTTCCCCAAAGTACACTTAACACTGATGAACTATTGGTAAACACTTTTTAAACCGGCTGTTGGTATTATCTGATTCCATGTTCAAGGAGTCATTTAATGCATGTATTTTATGATTTATGATTTCATATTGTTCCTTCATCTCTGCAATATCATTTACAGTTACTACTGTATGACTGTTTCTTTTGCTAAAAACCCTTTTAGTTGGATTTCAGCAAGACCTTAATCTGTATTTATTTGTATGGATTACCTCTGCTACATTACTGCCTCTTTAATCAATTTCTCTCTGTTTAAATTTCCTGCTAAATAAGGGTTTACAAGCCCACCATAGAAATACTAGTTGGAGTATAAATTTGGGCATTTTCTCTACAGGGGTTTGTTAGGGTTATTGATCAATACCAATGAGTCAGCAGTTGCTTCACAAAGTAGCTTTCAAAACTCAATTTCTGGCCTATTTCTATTTGGAACAGAAATGTCCCTCCACTGCAGCAATTTTTAACAGCTCAGTGGTAGAGAACAGTGCTACAAGCGACTGCCTTCAAAGACATTTTGTTCTGAAGCCAACAAAGCAAGTTATGGGCCAAGCAGCAGCTCGGAGGACTGCAGCCTTAATTTTCCTTGTTTCCGACTCCCAGTTTTATCTGGTAAATTGACCGATTAGAGGTCTAGAGGGCGAAAAAAATGAGTCTTTGTTGCTGCTACGGGGAATTGCAAGGGACAGATAAAGTCCAACTGTGAGATAGAGAGGATTAACAAGTCCAAAAGTGTAACAGATTACTGAAAGGATTCATGTAAAGGCAGTACACTTTTTTTTTTACATTTTCCAATTTGTAAAGAAATTAAATACTTAGCCATAGCACATTATCAGGGCTGATACAGGGTTTCATAAAAGCAATAATTCAGAGTGAACACTTAGCTGAAAATTGTCATATTACACTCTCCATTAAGAATGCCTAATGTTTTGTGAAGCACAACATATCCTGCACAGGTGTGAGATTTATTTGGGCCATTAACATTTTTTTTTTTTTTTGCAGAACAATAACCAAAAAATAAATAAATCATTAACACAGACTGCAAGCCAAACTGGACTATGTCCTCTATTACTGGTTTATATGTTGTTGTTCACCAAGGAACCTTTAACAGATGTATGCAGAAGCAATATCAGCTTTCATATCTATCCAGTCACATGATGGCTAAATTTAGTCATCTTTGCAGTCACAGCAAAGCAGCCTCAAGTACCCACAATTCTATGCTGACATTCACTAGAAACTAACTTCACCAAAAACAACATCTGTTCTGCTTGGTAGCAATAACTATGCAAAAACATTTAACAGCATACTGATTTACACAAAGGTGTTTCTTCTTTGAAACTAAATGTAAAATATTAGGGGAAACTATAGCTATTTTAGGGTGTTACTGTAGCCACTACGCTGTACTGTTTCTTTGTTTCAAATTGGATTTGCCTGGGAGTTTTCTCTTGTTTTATGAATCATTAATTTTAGTTAAAGCAACTGTCATTTAAAATCTATTAGCAGGGGCATGAACCACCCAGTTCAATCTGGATTGTATAACAAAAAGAAGCTGAACACAGCAGCATCGTAACCCCGTTCATGGAAACAGGTTGACATCAAGATCATAGTCAGTACTTATTACCAGGCTCATCTCTCAGCAGGGTTTTGTGGTCATTTTTCTTCTAGGAAGAGCGTCGATGCTGAATTGACTAAATGGCCAGGTTGTTTGGGCCAAGCCAACTTTAATGATTTGGATGGAGGGAATTCCTTCATTTGGTATCATCCACCTGATCTACTGCCATGCAGGTGGTCACATCTACATGGCAGTAGAAAAATTTGAATTTCCTTTTAAAAGCCGTACAATGTGTTTAATAAGTTTAAAAGATCATTATATATGGTTCATTTTTACGAGTATCCTGTTTTATTTTGAAGAAGTAATGACTGTAAGAGGAAGTGAACGTGGTTGTGATCGGTAGCAGGACTGAGAGAAGTTGCAACAGAAAGTACGAGAAGTCTGTCCAAGTTTGTGTATGAACTGGACTGTCTGCTCGTCTTTGTTGATGCGCACATTTTGCAACCTCCCTGTGAGAAGCTGGGGACGTATCTGCTCGAAATCCACCGTGTAGCTGCTCACTTTTGCTTTAGCATCAGGAGCCTGCACCATCTCGGAGATGTCCTGATCGCTCTGCATTCTGTCACACATGTTCAGATAATAACTGGAGAAACATACAAAGGTGTAAACAAAGCTATAGAAAAATTAACTGGTATAAAAAACATGTCCTTCGCCCTCAGGAAACATGGGACTACAGAGCCTATAGGAGCAGTATATAAATGATGATTAAATAGTCTACGTTTGATGTTGAAAAGATCCATCCATCCATCCATCCACGTAAAACTGGATGTCCAAAAATGACATATAAAAGACGTCACTCGGACGCAGAGATGGGCAGTAACACGTTAAAAGTAATGAGTTGCTGCAATCTGATTACTTTTTCCAAGTCATGGGTAAAATAAGGGATTACTATTGCAAAAAAAAGTAATTAGATTACTGTTACTTTCCCATAAGCATGCTACATGACTGCGTTACTAAACCGTGATTTTGTTTGTGAGAGTGTCTCATGACAATGACGTACAAGCGTGCGACGTCCTTGGCAGGAAACAATTTTTAAAAAGAGACTTTTTCATTTGATTGAATTTTATATGATGGTTGATACAGAAAAAATAGAATTGGGCTCAAAGGTCTATGGCTTTGTAACGTATTCAGGCTGTGTATCATGTTTTTAAAAAGTAACTAAGTAATAAAGCAATTACTTTTGAAAATAAGTAATCAATAAAGTAACAGGAGTTAAGTTACCTTCTTGGAGAAGTAATCAGTAATTAGTAACCAATTGCTATTCTCAAGTAACTGGACCAACACTGATCACCATGTAAGAAGCTAGAGAAGAACTCCACACTATATCACTTCTACTATATTACTACTTCAGATACACTTAAGACTAGCTGGTGAGGACACATTGATTGTAAACACACAATGCAATACACTAAACAACTGGTCAGTACTGACAGGATTTCTGCTGGCAAACAACACAATCCCATATTCTTGTACCACAACAAACATAGATGGAAATCAGCAGCTTGGACTGTTTACATGCAGTGACATTTGCACTCAGGAGTGTCTGTGTGAGGCAGAGCCACAGGCAACACAAACACAGAGTTCACTGAACTTTATAAAACAAAGACAACTTTAACTATTTGCATGCATGACGCTAACTCAGCATGCGACTGATCACTGCATTGTTAAAGCAAAGGGAGAGCATCACTCCTTCGATGCACAGTTAAAGACCCCGCAGCTGGTTGATGTAACTTATAAAACAGGATTCCCTCAACATTAATGTAGCATTCCAGCAGTGCAGCAGAGCTTACTGTTAATGCTGTAATAAGCTATGAATGGTAGCATGGCAATAACCTAAAGGGAAAGTGGCCAGCTCTGTTCAAGGCAGTAAACTGCCATCTGCCATGGCCTGTGATCAGCCAGTAGTTACTTTTTATTAGAGATGTGTGGCATACGTGGGCTACTACAAAATCATCCATCATCTTTCATTTATGCTTTTCTAACTATCATATTTCAAAACATCTGCAGTGAAAACTTATTCTCTATGCTGAGCAAATTAACAGGGCAAGGACTGATGTCTGATTCTCATCATTTTTCTTTTCAATCCACTGGCACCCACGGCATGTAACCTGCAGACCCAACAGTTTTCCATGTAAGGTTAGGTGATGTCACTCAGTGGTGGTAAAGTGTGAGTTGTGAAGTTGAAAGATTTTATCATTTGCAGGATTCAGTACTGGATTTAAGATAGTTGCATAAGCCTACATTAAACTGTATCCTTTACTTCTCAAAACCTCAGTAGAGTGAAGAGACTAGAGAGAAGACTAGATTGACATGAAACAACATTTCTTGGGGTCTAAAATAAAGCTTACAATATTTATCTGAGAACACGGGCACCCACACTACAGGAAACAGTGTTTTCCAGTCTATCGGGTGAAAACAGATAGCTCAATTTCAATGTGCTTCATTAAGTGCTCTTGGTGACTAGAAAATAATCAGTAATCAGAGAAGACTGGAGGCTGAGAGACTAAACACAGAAATAAATCTTGCAAAATTAAAGCCATCACATCACAATGAAGACAAACAAGTGCAAGAAATTAAAGAAATCCTCCTTTTATATCCTCTCAAACATTCTTTGAACCACCATGTCTTAACCCTCTGGCAAATACTACACTGTTGTTTTCATCTGAACTAAGATGCGAGGAAATGAAAACTAATATTTTGTCGTAGAAGAAATCAGACTTCCTGTCAAACAGCAGCAAACTTGCACACAATAAACATCCATGATGATTGGATTAAAAATAAATCAATAAAAAAAGAATGGAAGCAGTTACGCTCAAAATGCACTGGTGCTGCAGGGTTATACCTTACATCAACAGGAAGTCTTATGCTGCATCAACTCAAAAAGAAGAACTCCAGCAGTGCACAAGGGTCTGAGCCACTTCGAAAGAGCCAGTTTCTTGTGATGTTTTAAAGTGGCCTGCTTGAGCAATAATTCTCCAGGCTTTCCAAATGTCTTTCAAAGTTTTTCTTTGCACACTGGCTTTTTTTTCTCTCCACTCATTTTCAGTCTGGCCACTGTAGCTGAACATTTTTAGAGGAAGCTTTTTTAGCCACTTTTTAGGCACTTACCAGCAGCATGGTACAAAAACACATTCTTTAGTTGAATCTACAATAAATTCTAAAAATAACACATAAACTTGTATTTCTGCTCAAACAAGGTGAGAAAAAAAACATAAAAAACACATAAACACACTATCACACACTTACTGTGCAGTACTCTTATTTGGTAACTATTGTCCATGATGTAAATATGTAAAAAATTGTGTATGTTTCTGTTCTGTGTCCTGTGTACTGTTTGTTTGTATATGTGTTTTTCTTGCTGCTGTTACAACCAAATTTCCCCTTGTGGGACAATTAAAGGATTATTCTATTCTATTCTATTCTATTCTATTCTATTCTATTCTATTCTATTCTATTCTTCTTACTTACCAGTTTCAAAGTCACAAGTTATAACTTAAAATCACGTGTGGACACCAACAACTTCATGATTTTTCACAGGAGGAGCTAATCTCTACAGCTTTGCCAGGCATTATCTTTTTTATGTCACTGTCTTTATAATGACACAATGTGTTGTATGGGTCTGAATATGTCTCACCTTCAACTTTTTTTAAGTGGCGTTGAGGCCAGAATTAGGTCAGTGGCATAAAGTGCCATGGATGTCAGCCACATGCCTGGTCCCAGCAAGTGTGAAGGCTGCACATATACAAAATAATAACGTGTGATAGCATGCAATTGTATTTTTTATATATGGTTTTATTTTATATGTATACACATGACATGCAAAGATTTTCATAGTTGACCACAAAGATTCAGTATCCAACTAAATACTGAATCTTTTCCAAATGTGAAACATCTACAGCCCTCCATTTCCTGGATTATAGAATTTAAATAATGGATAAAGTATTATGATATTACTATAAAGTTGACCTTTTAGTATAAAATTTCAGTAATTTGTGGATTGGATATTTTGGTGAACTTTAGTCATAACTGAATTAAGACCAAAAGTGATTTGGTGAGGTCGAAGTGACCTTTAATCACCAAAATTCAATCAGTTCTCCCTTTAGTCCTCATAAACATTTGTGCAGTAATTCACGAAATTCCCTAAGGGCACAAAAGAAGTTCATAGCTGATCTAAAAGTGTGTTTTGAAGATACCTGTGATACCTGAACACACTGCTGAAAATGAAGAAAGTTGCTGTGTAAGTTACAGGCTTGCAGACAATGGACAATTAAAAAGTTCATGGATACAGTGCAAAATACAGTGTAATCTACTAAAATATAACAAATACTAATTTATTTATTTTTTAAACTTACTCTTTTTGAGTGAAGTGGACGTTGAGGTTGTAACTGAAATAAATAACTGTCACATGCTTTCAATACATATTATTAGCAGTCAATTAAATAAAAAAAGAAAAGGAGAAGTTGTTTGCGGGAGTGAATTTGTTTAAAGACTTTTATCAGATTAAGTTGGATTAGAACTGCCAGTTATGGTGGAGAGTGGACCCTGAGGCAGACACAGGAGCAGTAAACAAAACCATCATTTTTTTTTTTATAAAAATCAGGCGAACCAAAGTCCAAGGGGCAGAAAAATAAAATAAAATGAAAAAACAAATGCTAGGGGAAATAAACAGAGCACAAACCCACAAAGTGACAAGAACAAAGGTAAACACAGGACTACAGGCTTTTCTCATTTCTCTAATTTGAGTTTTCTTGTCTCCTCTGTCCTCCTGCCTGTGGCCCCAAAATTGTCAGTATCCCATGCTGAAGGATGGCTTTATTCCTAAAATGGATCTGGAGGAGAGAGAGGAGAAAAAACATACTTGAGGATCTTTACACAGATGTATCCTTTGCCCAAGTCTGGGGCAAGTGTGTTTACAGCTAGAGCACTTCTGGCATTTTGTAAAGATGACCAGTTCTGTCAACAATTAACTCCGTTCACCAAGGATGTGATTTCCAAAAAAGTTATGTCACGATGCTGAAACCTAAGGGATACATCGATCCAACTTTTTCAGTTCTGATCTAAAACAAATACCTTGGTTTAAGGTATTTATGGATAAAGAAGGCCACAAATACAAATCTGTGTGTTAAATTCAATCCACCCAGGGGTATTTAAGCATATGCCACCACCTAAAAAGGTGGTGCAATGCAAACACATATAAGCTGTTTTTGAGTCTGCTTTTGAGTCAGGATCAGACCGATACCAGTGCATCTGACATCTGATATCATTAAGTATAGCTGTAGATGAGCTAAAACAAAACTATTTATACTCTAGCTGTGCCTCGTGTCATATTTAATTGACACCACTTTTCAGTGACACCCTGATGATTTGTGATGAGCAAGTATTTACTCCCCCATTGAATTTACCTGTTCCAGTCACTTCCATGGCCACAGGTGTATATAATAAAGCACCTAGGCATCCAGACTGCTTCTTCAAACATTTGTGAAAGAATGGGTCACTCTCAGGGGCTCAGTGAATTCCAGCATCGTTCAGTGATTGCACCACCTCTGCAAGGGTCCAATTGTCCAATTGTGAAATTTTCTCAATAATAAATGTTTCACAATCAACTGTTAGTGGTATGCTAACAAAGTGGAAGAGACTGCATGGCAGTAAATGAGTCAGGAAGCAGTAGGCCTCATAAAATGCTGAAGCCCAACTTCCTACAAAGTCGATCACTACAGACCTCCAAACTTCACCTCTTGAGCCTTGAGCCACTGTTCTTGAGATTAGCTCAAGAACACTGCATGGATGGTTTCCATGGCCAAGCAGGTGCATCCGAGTCTTACATTACCAAGCACAATGAAAACTGTTGTATACAGTTGTATAAGCATGCCACTACTGGACTCTAGTGCAGTGGAGATCTATTCTCAGGAGGGAAAAATCACTCTTCTCCGACTGGTAATTCAATGGACGAGTCAGGGTTTGGCAGTGGCCAAGAGAACAGTACTTATCTGCAGTGTTCCAAGTGTAATCTTTGGTGGAGGGGGGATTATGGCGTTGGGTTGTTTTTCAGGAGTTGGGCTCAGCCCCTTAGCTCCAGTGAAAGGAACTCTTAATTTTTCAGCATACTAAGACATTTTGGATAATTTCATGCTCCCAACATTGTGGGAACAGTTTAGAAAGTTTGGCCCCTTCCTGTTCCAACATGACTGCACACCAACGAACAAAGCAAGCTCCATAAAGTCATGGATGAGTGAGTTCAGTGTGGAAGAACTTGACTGGCCTGCACAGAGTCCTGACCTCTGACAGAACACCTTTGGGATTAAATAGAGCAGAGACTGCAAGCCAGGCCTTCTGGTCCAACGCCAGCGTCTGATCTCACAAACGTGCTTTGGGAAGAATGGTCAAAAATTCCCATAAACACACTCCCAAACCTTATGGAAAACCTTCCCAGAACAAGGTTGTGAAGGTAGCCGAGCGAATACTGTATCTCTGGCAGGATTAAGGTGCAAGGAAGAAACTAATCTTCAAAATAAAACAGTAATTAAATTAAAAAACAAAACTGAGACATGAAGATACTCAGCAGGATGACAGAGACAGGGGAACATAGAAAGCAGAAAAAAAATAAACATTACAGAATCAGTACAACACCAAATGTACAAAAAGCGTACAGTACATTCTTGGTAAGGGCTACATATTTACATTTCGGTGTCCCCCCATTAATAACAGAAAGGTTATGATACTGCACAGCATTTGTTTATTGCTGCTGTGGTGGAACAATCAAGTGGTAAACTCTGAAAATAACTGCAAATCAATTCTAAACACCTAAGGCATCCCCCGCTTCACAGTAGCATCCAGCCAACCCACGCACAGACTACAGAAGTGGGGAAAAAACAAAAAAATAAAACAAAAAATCAACCTGCATCTGCAAATTTTACAATTATGGATCAGACCTGACAACAGCCTCCACTACTGACATCACCTTCTGGAAATAAAACATCTTTATTGGTTTATGAGCCTGTGTCAAACTCACGACTGCACACTCAGCAAGTGTTAAGCGAGTGAGTCAGCTTGTGTGTGTTTCCAGCTTAGTGAGGCTGTGAACTTATCCTGTTAAGTTATCTTTCAGTGCCATTAATGAGCTCCAGATAGCATCAATCTCCATCTCCACAGTCCCTTCGGACACAAACATAGTAAAGTAAACACACAGATGAGTGATGGAATGACGGAGAAAAGATCTTATGAGTTCAAGGGAGAAAATGTTCAGATTATTCAGAAGTAGCAGATAATGAGGTCTGATTGAGGAAGCAAGTTTATCGGAAAATGCCCCATGGTGCCAAAAGGTGCCAAAGCAATAAGCAAGGCTACTGACAGATGTAATGCATACGCACACATATGGGAAATGCTACAGGCTGTTTATGAAATGGTACGGATGAATAACAAGAAAAAGAGAATAAAGCTTTACTATTTAAAGCTGATCATAAGCATGTTTGTAAGTGCTTCCTGTCAGCTGGGATGCTGTTATTCAGTGCAGTTTTCCACTCCCATCATCTTTTTTTAAACCTCCTTTAATGACATGCAGTTTATTATTTCTTTGTTTGGTTTTGCTCTGTTTTGATTGGTTACCTAGTGATATGGACATTTCACAACACAAAAACCTGGAAATTATATGTAATGACAATTTTCTTTCTTTTGCATTAAACACACATATAACAGACAATTATACCAGGTTTTCTTTTGCTTAAGGAAATCATAAGAAATTCAAGGGAAAATATGCTATGAGTGAACTCTTCACTAATTACAATTTCTCATGTGTACAATGACCCAAATTGCTGTGTGTTCTGTTCAATCTGAGACCCACAGTGATTACATTTGATAAATTAGCATCCAGCTGTGTTTTCTACTGTGTCGTCTACAGAGTGTGTGCGTGGTTTTTTTTGTTTGTTTGTTTGTTTGTTTTGGGGTTTTTTCCAATTTGTTGTGGTTTTCTGGGCTATAACTTTACTGATTTGATTCATTTCCTCTGCACTAAAACTCATTTCCAGCAGCAGCAGGCAGCTGTTTTCACTGGGGAGAAAAACCAAATATAAACAAGATACACAACCCACGCGTTCGCACAGGAGCTGACAATGACTTAAGACTCATAATTCACCAGTTTAACACAAAAATACATTCAAATAAGTGTTCTGTCTCTGTTGGATGAATAACCAAGAAAGTTATGATTTAGAGTTATGTAGGAACAGACGATAATACCTCTGTCTGTTCTCATCATGGGCGTCACTATGTTTGATTGAAAAAGGTCAGTACAAAATGGTTTGTCCACAATCACTCTCATGCTCTTTGATTCTTCATCAGCAACACAAATGTCATTTATTAATGATGTTTCAGATAAATACACACTACTGTGATACTCCAAGACTGAACTACTATATCCCAAATAAGAACAATTGTACAGTATATATGTGTTTTTAGTGGGTAAGAGGAGCTACATTAGTACCAAAGACATGTGTCAATAATCTTAGATACAGTGACATTCAAAGGATTGTCAAACAAGCATGCATATGTTACATAAATATAATTTTAAGCAAGTTTAGTGTACTATTTTTGTTCTGCAAAATTATCAGAAAAATAGATGCCGCCACCTTCTTCCCCATAAAGAAAAACAGTCAACGCCTGCAATTGTACAGTAGGCTAGGTTTGTGAAAAGAAAGCAGAAAACTGAAAGGGATGAACATATTCATCAAAAAGCATCTTACCAAAAAATAAATAAATAAATAAAAAAACGCAGACATCGCAAGAGAAGACCATATAAAAATACAATAGGATCCAAGCAATATGGACATCAAACTGGAAGATATACATCAAACTAAACGGGACACCAGAAGAGTCAAATGGATAAAGGAACGACGTGAACTGGACTGGTTTCAGTTAAAGTACAGCACAGTATAAATACGTTTTTGTGTACATTCACTAACGTACTTCATGATTAATATCCGGTCTAATTATCCCTCATCATTTAATAGTAAACACAGGAATACAAAGTCATTAAGAGAATTGGAAAGCTGATATTGATCCACACAGCAGCATTTTCAATCATATCAAGAACAGCTGTATTTATTATCAGGAAAAGCAACAAAATGAAATTACAAATAGAGATCAGATGTTGTCAATAATTAATACTAATAGCAGAACTATTTAGGCCAATTTTGATAATATTAAAGGTTTTTTAAAACAATTTAAGATCCCATTTAGGATTATAGCCATCTCGAACAATTATAGCATTTAACGATGATTTAATAATTCAACACCGGGATAATAATTCAAGAATGATGTGGATATAGCCTTCAATAAATTTATAAGGATATTTGAATTATTATATGATAACAATTCAAATGATTAATAAAAGTTACAAACATAAAAATCATCTATGGTTAACCAAGGCGATACGAAATGCTTGTAAAAAGAAAAACAATCTTTATACAAATTTTATTAAAAGGAGAACTAAGGAATCTGAAAATAGACATAGTCTACAAAAATAGGTTAACTGAAGTTTGTATCTTCAACAAACAAGTTTCTTGTTTTTTACAGTCTGAATTATTAAAACTTAATGATTTAGTTAATTACAATACAGCACAAATAATGTTTAGAGCTTCAAATAAGCTATTACCAGTTAATATTTAACCCCCCCGCCCCCCCATTGGTTAGGGGCTAAGCACAAACAATGTCCAAATATCCACAAGTTTAAATCAGTGTATAAATGCATGCATTAAGCTACAAGTTATTACTGCTAAAGAATGCGTTAAATATACTCGGGCAGCAGGTGCACAACCATCTAACCGAGCTACAAATATGTGAAGGGGGTGAGAGTACATAAGTGTTACTTCTTCCCACTGCTTTTTGAGCAACTGTTGTACTACAGGACAGTATTTTCCTTCTTGTATATTTGCCCTATAACCAAATGAATGAAATGAAGGTGACAAATGCAAACATTTGGCCACCAAGCATATCTAAGAGCTACTATATTTTTAGATATAGCATTTTCAAGTAGATTTCACTTCATAATGTCATTAAGAAATAGCAGTTAACAGGAACAGTGCAGGCTAAAGCTATGGTTCAGAAAACTCTCTGAGAAACCTGCTCGAAGATTTATGAAAGGCTAAATCAAACGTGTTTGATTTCAAAAGGCCTTCAGGAGAATTAAGACTCTGGAGTTCTCAATTCCACAGAGCAGTCAGAGGAAAACATAACATTAAATATCTGTGGACAGACCTTAAAAGACCAGTACGTGCAACACAGTCCCAGAATCTCTCTAAACTTTTGCAGGAAATATTGGTAATAATCCCCCCAAAACAGACAAGGTTCTAAGCTGCTACAAAGACTCTACAAGCTAAGGTTCTCGTCAAAGATTTGGTAAGTAATGACCCGGCAGGATGTGTAAAGTTCTTATAAATAATATATATCAAGTACTTTGACTTAAATATCACCTTTAACTTTGTATCTAGTGGAAGTCTTTCTTTCTGTTTCCTGACAGGAACAGAAACTCACCACGGATGCTTGGTATATCAGAATGAGCTGGTTCCTCTTGATTAGATGTGTGAGGAAAGTTATGATGTTGAGGCTACACAAAAAACACCTTTAAAATTAAAAGCCTGCAAAAAATACATATATATACCTATACTCTCATCGCAACCGGTCCCGGCAGATGGCCCCGCCCCTCCCTGAGGCTGGTTCTGCCGGAGGTTTCTTCCTGTTGAAAAGTTTTTCCTTCCCACTGTCGCCAAAGTGCTTGTTCATAGGGGGTCATATGACTGTTGGGTTTTTCCTCTGTATGTATTATTGTAGGGTCTACCTTACAATATATACATTTACATATATATACATATATGTGTGTGTGTGTGTGTGTGTGTGTGTGTGTGTGTGTGTGTGTGTGTGTGTGTGTGTGTGTGTGTGTGTGTGTGTGTGTGTGTATTCTTTTTTTTTCTGTTTCTGTCAGGAAACAGAAAGAAAGATTTTTTTTTCTTCTTTTCTTGGACATATTTTCTGTAATTCTTCTTACTTCTGCTTTCTGAAAACTTGTTTCTTGTCTGGTCTCACCTATCATCCTCCAGACTAACTAAGATCCGTGTCAGCGGTTCAAAAGAAAGAAAAGGTCGAAAATCGTTCTCTAAAATCTTCTATTACAAGCTCTGGGGCCTTGATGTTTAACACACAGACGTAGAGGCAAGGACACAGTCGCTAACCCATGATCCACTCATTGTCCTTCTACATGTCCCGGATCAACAACAGACCGTGGGGATAAAATGATCAGCACAGCGGCTGAACTGCAAAATAAGAAAAATGAAAATCTTTCACAAAGACAAATCCCTGATACTCCGATAGAGAGCACCTACAAAACTGAGAATAAATTATGTCTGATAAAAGCCTGCTGTATAATTGTCTTCTCCAAGTCTTTGTTGACAACCTAAAGGGCAAGGACGATTGTTTTTAAAAACACAGTTAAGATATTATTTATGATTTATGACTGAAAATGTGTGGCTGTCACTGCTTACCTTCAAACGCTTACCCAAGCATGCCTACCCCCAGCTGCTGTTAGTTTATGGATGACTGTTATCATCTGACCTTTTCAGTTTGTTAAGTAATCAAGAAACCTTTACTGCATCATAAATAAGTATCTGTATCTTCTTTTCACTTGACTATGTAATAAAGGCAATATAAAATGACATCTGTCCCACCTCCCTGATCAAAAACATTTGATTTAATTTAAAAAGTGAATTAGATTGTACAATACGAAGCCTATGGTTAATGTTTGTGAATTGCAAAAGGTTCAACTGCTTACTAAAGTTATTTGATGAACACAGATTAGCTTCCATACTAGTACATATCACAAAAATGCAAATTTTAGAGGAAAGCAATAAAAAAAAGTTGTGTTTGCCATAAAACAAACTTTCAGAGAAGCTTTCAGAAGAATTTGAAAAGGCTGTTGTCAAAATAATTTTAAGTATTCATGAAGAAAAAGAAAAGTTCTTAAGAATGATAGATGCTGTCCATCTGTGGCATTAAACTTCAGTAAAAGCAGGCACCAGCTTTAAATTTGAACTTCCATAAGAAGTTTATTTGAGAGTGAGGAAACGTCCCATTAATTACATTCTACAAGCGCGCCACAGATAGATACATACAGATTATATAACGAGCAAACTTCCTGTAACAAAAAGTCTTCTGAATGAAGAGTTACACTGAGCTCATTTTAACAGTGTATGACAGACCGAATGACAAATACACATGCAACGTCTGCTCTGCTCTCCTAAACATAAGGCCTGCTAATGCAGCAGGCAAGGCATATCATTACTTCCTCTTATCTACCTCACAGCACAGCCTGCCAGCCAGCCAGTCCCTCCTCCTTCCCAACTGTCACCAACCCTTCTCAGCCCCCACAACCTCCCATCTGCTCACCAGTTCACTCAGGGACGAGGAAGAAGGCGAGCAACCATGCAGGAGATTCAAACACCCGGCAAATATGTTCTGCGTACACGACAAAAGAGACTCAACCTCTTAAGGACTTCATGCTGCATCTGCACCATCTAACACACTTGCCTATATAATGGAACATGACGAATGGGCCAAACAGAACAGGAATTAACAGGATTAACTATAAGTATTGTTATATAAAGCTGCAAATCCACAATAAGTCCAATAGCCACAGTAAAGTTCCACCCTCTCAAACAATCAACCGTTACTCATTAGATGTAATTTTACATAGTCTCTGAGCGATTTTCCCAGCTGTCAGACTACTGTTGATTTCAGTTAGGGCTGTAATTGATTATCCCAATTATTTTGATCAAATTACAATTATTTGTCACATTTTTTCATTGATTTTAGTGACAACAGTGCTTTTATTGCACCGTCATGTAAACAGAAAACTGCTTTCACATCTTCACGTTTGTGCCAATCTTTCGATTCCAATAAAATCAGGCCTCATTAGTCGCCTAAATTCAGTGCATCGCCTGGAAGAAAAATAAAAAAGATCAATTAAAGTAAAAAGAAAAATATAAAATAACAAGGCAACACTATCACTTCCACATAGTGCGACATGCCTGTAAATTAAAGCTTCCTTGCACACAAATAAGGTGTTTATTGATCTAATTTGGGGTGCCTGTACCTGCATGATGGATGTGAAAAGACCTGCAGCAAAGTATTCAACAGCAGCAAAATCTGTATTTCTCTGATGTTTTCCATAAAGCAGACATATTGCCATTTTGGAAAAATAATTATGCAATAATAATTATAAGACCTCTTTTATATAGTGAGGTGAACGTGTTCCTGAAGCCTTTGTTACTCGTGTTTATTGAACGCACATTTTTGGCCAGATGGAATACGACTGTGTTGGTGATTTCAGTGTGTCTTTGTCTCTGTGCAGAAACACTTTTATGGATGTTTGAGCTAACACTGGACAATTCACTTTAGCAAATATTGCACTGTTTTTCTTGGTCTACAAGCATTAACTGGAGTTTGTAGTGCATTTTCCAGCAGTTGAAAAAGTTGGTTGCCTTGCTTCACAGTGCAAAAAGCCCTCTTTGCTGTGATTTGTCCTTGGTTAACATCAATAACATCACCGAAGACGATCTCCTCCGGGCTACAAGCTTTTCACCGTCTGTTGTGCCAGACATTTGAATTTTTCTCTATAACAGTCTTTAACATATTATTACTCATCCAGACTACTCCAGGAAACTGCAAGCTGCACGGTGCAGGGGACAGCTGCGATTGGCACATGCAGACACATGGTCGTGCAGTGATTTAGCGAAGGCTTGATTTGCTTTCGCTTTACATTCTATTGGCAGAGCAAACATTCTCAGTATTACTGAATCATGTTCATCATAATCATCAAGATTAAAATTTGATTAATTGTGTGGCCGTAATTTCAGTAGTAACTCACTGAAGTGCCCAGTCCTGTTGCGTCATATTTACAGAGGTGTAGCATAAAAATGGCCGAACCTGCTTAAGTCTTAATGCATTGCTTTTGAACTTAAACAGAAGACAAGAACAAACTGTGGTGTAAGTTTTAGCACCATGCTTAATTACTCCATGCTCTGGTAGATTTTAGGCAGTTGTGCAAACACAGAATGATTAAATTTCTGTTTTAGCAGCTCGTGGTGGATTCAGGCTCCTCTTTTATCCCTGCGGTAGCAAACATACCCTCCTCGGTTCCACTTTCAGTGAAGTTTAAAGAAGTTCACAGAATCCATTCTTTACTCTACCACGTTTCCTGTACAGCAGACTGGCAAACAACACTAATTAGGAATATTTCAACCTCAAAGGCTAACAGTTGGCAAAGTGCCGATTTCATCAAAAGCTGCTGTTTTTCTTTATCAATCGTAACGTTTGTGACTGTGAGCAGAGAACTACCTTCTAACTTGCTTTTGACGAAACATCTGTTCGCCAAAATGACTTTAACTTAACCAGATGTTGTTTGTGCCAAGTTGTTTTCCAAGTTGATGAGGTTACAGGTAATCTTTCTGAAGTTACTTTGTTATCATATTTGGGTTTTGTTTTGCTGTGTTAAAAAAAAAATCAAAACGTTTTAGATTTTTGATTCAACTCACTCAGTTTTCCCGGCTTTTTAGGCTCAAGTTAGCTTAATCTGCAGGTCTTTAATCAGCTGCTTTTGTTGTTATGAAAGTGACTGAGGATTAATTGCCGAAACTTTTACAGAAGATGAAGTTCCTATTTCCTCTGGGTGCTTTTTCTCTTTTTAAATTCACAAAATAATAATTAATTTGTGGATGACATATGAAGACAGCCTTGCTTCAATATCATTTGCTGCACAATATGTATTTACTTCGTTTCATGATCCAAGGTTAAACAAGTGCAGGAAGACAAGTGGGAAGATGAGCACAGGTTTACGTAATGTCAAAGGAGGGGAGAATAAACAAGTTGCTTAAAGAAGACAACCTGAGAAATGGAGAGAGAAAGATGTACTGTAGGGAGACAAACAGTAATGGCAAGGAGGGGATTGTGGGTATTGCTTTGCTGGATGATAATGGATTTTCACATGCTCTAGTCAGTTGGTAATGGGAGCATGTGAGCTTTTAGAGTATGAGTCAGTGCTGGCGGGTCATACAGAGGTCACACGTGAACAAGACAGCACCTGGGGCAAAAGGATGTCTTGAATTTGACCGATATTTATCACCACACATGTAACATTTGGTGAATGTAATCACATACAAGAGGGAGTGTGTTAAATCAAGATCGACGGTGGTTCAGCAGAGTCAGTGTAAAAAATACTTCAGATTAATGTTTGTATTATATTCCTCTACCGATCCAACATGCAGAGCACAAGGAAATATGAAAAGAGAAGTAGAGCATAAAAATAATACTGAATAGGATGGTGCCACAGAAATGATGGATGAGACTGGCAATCATACAGACACATTGTTTCATGGAGATAGACCTGACTCCTCTCTTTGTTGGCCACTGTGCTTGGTAGGTCAGTTATAAATAGTACAAGTCTCTACAACTGAAGCTAATCTTTGCAGATGGGATGTTTGCAGCACAGCGGTAGCAGCAGGGATGAATGCAGTCCGAGTCCACTGCAGAAGAGGATGTAAACCTGTCCTACACACATGGTCTTTCCCTGAAATGTCAACTCAAACTGATTTTCTTTGTTTTTCTCTCATGATTTCTAAGTCATCTGGCACCCTGAGTCATATCTTCCTATATTTGTACAACGATAAACAGAGTTGCTCGTTCATGCCCAACGCAAACACAAATAGAGATATACAAATAGATAATAATAATATGAGAAAACGTATGCATTAGGTTTGATGGTAAATGATAAGAAATTTATTGCTGGCATTTGTAGAATTTTCTTAAATCAAAGCAAATACAACAAACGTGAAGCTGAGAATAAGCTCAGTTTTATTCTTTATCAACCAAAACTCCTTTTTTTTTTAAAACATAACTTCATTCATGGTTACAGATTCTAATTGTCCTCGGTGAAACTTTTTTAAAACACTTTTTATTTTAACAGACTTCTTTTTCTCTGTGTTAAAATATTCACCCTGCAGTATTCCACGTTGCACATGAAAGAGTGTTTTTAACAAAAACTCAATGACATCCCTTTTAATTATCGGCTTTGCAGCACAGCACACCTCTGCAATCCTCTCTTCTCAGTGCTTCAGCACCGACATCACCTGTTGTACATTTAGAGATATTCACTTAACTAATCAGAGATCCTTTTTTTCTTGCATCAACTAAAACTCGGGAGGCACCCTGAAAAGTTTTTGGGCATGTTGTACCCTTAAACATTTAGTGAGGTGCCAAAGTCAAATCAAAACATTTATTTTTAATGTTTATTTTTGCATTTATGGGAAAATTTATTTTCCATGAATCCCTCACAAGGTGTTTCCGTCTCTGTGGTACAGAAAATAACACTACAAGTTGCTCAATCATGTGCCTCCTGTGGGAGCTTTAAGCATGTAATTCACTGCAGCCAGAGATGGAAAAAAATAAATATTTTATGTTATGATATAGAGCTACATTCCCACACACAGCTGGTATTCAGGAGCCTTCCCTTATAGAGGAACCTGAAGTTTCAGAAGCTCCATATGGACATATTTACAATACGCTAAATATGTGGATCACTACTCAACACTGGAGTAACGATAATGTTGCTTATGTGCAAAGTTGTTGCAGAAATTCCAAAGTATTGGTAGATCTGTCAGAGTTTTAGACTGAAGACACCGCTCCCCGAGGGCTGTGTACCAGAATGTTTGAGCTCATTTCTAATTTGCAACCTCGACTGACTGCAAATAACAGTCAGTTTGGCCTGATGTCCTCATAATGAATTCAATTACCAAAGAATGCCGAGTGGAATTAAAACCACATACACCCAGCTCTCTGTGCTACAACCGGGCTCCAGATGAAGACGGAGGAGTTCAACTGCTGCATTTAATGAGCTTTAGGCAAACACAAAAGCATGCATATAAAATAACTCACATTTTTAAATAACCTTAATAATTTTGCATTTGTGACAACTCTCTTCTCTTGATATGCTTATACTCAACCAGCCTTTATTTCAAAGCCAATTATAACACAACATTTCTATAGAGTCAAAGAATGCATGTGCGTGTGTGAGTATGTGTGCTCCGACTTTATTACATCTGCGGTCATGTATTTTTAAAAGTGTTAAGTTCCCCCTTTCATTTTGAAACATTAGCTTAATTATTTCATGTAAACAAACGCGTTGCCAAGCAGACTGGCAGCCTTAACACTGTTGATCTGACACTGGTTCAGATTTGGCAGCAAGTGTGCTTAAGTGGCACCGAACAAGGCTGAAACTTTCTCACAGTGTCAGATGGTGCGGGGTTTGGGGAGCTGACAGAGGAGTGGGAAAAACCTCCCAACATGTTTTTCCCATTTGGCAAAACTCAAGAAGCAAACTAATAAAGCGATACAGAAGCGAAATAAAAACTTTATTGTGGCGAGCACAACCACCAGACTGAGGGGAGATGCTCGCTTTATCTCTTTGCTTTAAAAGGAAAAAAAGTGTAATTACAGCAAATAGGGTCCAATTTCGCATTTTTATAAAGGTGTACCATGCAATCCTAACTAATGGAGAGAAAGCAAATCTCTTTTTTGGTTCAAATAACTCAGTTTGTTATTTAATTGTGCCCTTGAGTGACTCATCTATGGCAGTTTACAGTATATATATGTAATCTGTATTTTCTGATAAGAACACCTTTCTGGAGCAAATCCCTCTCTCTTAACACAATGCTAATTCCAGTGAAGATGGGACGTTGTGTAAAGCGTAAATAAAAACAGGATACAATGATTTGCAAATGCTTTTCAACCTATATTCAATTGAATACACTACAAAGACAAGATATCTGATGTTCAAACTGATAAACCTTAGAGTTATTTTGCAAATCCTCACTCGTGCCTACAACACGTTCCAATAAAGCTGGGACATTGGAATTGGGGTTGGATACGAACGCCTCAAACATTTACATAGTCCAAAGTGCACATTTCAAAAAAGTGCTGGACTTATTTAGAATTTTTGAAAATACTTTTGAATTTTTCATTGTATAACTGCACATTATTCTCTTGCTGTAGTAGAAAAACCTTAAGATTTTGGCTTTAAAAAAGACTTCCTTCCTTATTTTAATTAGCTATTTATTAACACTGTTGTTAAATTTGAGTCCAAGTCGATAGTTACAGGAAATGTAAGGACTGTCCTGAGAATATCAAATTCACAAGAATGGGATAGATGTCATGTATCGGTTTGAATTGGTTCATTCTTGAGATCAAATAAATGTTCCCGCACTTTTCAGGATGAGACCACCCACCCAAAGACAAAATGTAGCCACTGCCGTCCCTGAAAGGGAAGTGTACAAAGTTTTGTAACAAGTTTAGTTTACCAAACTGTTACAATACCTGTGTTTTTATATTCTTTTACAAAGTAAGTTGAAAACTGAACGTTACATCTTGTTGAAAAGGTCCTTATTACCAGCTGCTTAACAGTTGAAAAATTAAGATAATGATTTTTCTCTGAGGTGGGTAATGAGCATAAAACAGAGCTGTTGCTGAATAAGAGACGTACAGAAAATACATGAAAATGAAATGGATATGTAACTTTACAGGTGATAAGAAAAAAGAACATATATGATTCACAGTAAAATGAAGAAATTAGGTGGTTTCAGAGAACCAAATTCCTTCAGTTTCTACAATTTTATGCAAATTTTTCTCTATATAAATGGTTGTGTGCCTCACTGGGTGCAAAAAACAGCAATCATCCCTCTGTGCCCTGTGGGCACGAGTGTGTAATGAGAACAGATCTACAGCAATAATACAAAATCTGAGTCTGAGCACACACAGAGAGCCCTACATGCAGGTTTTCAGTGGCATCCTTTAGTGCGTTTGTATTCATCTTCCATTTCTCTCTTTGCCAAATGAGGCCATGCAACGTGTGTGGGGATGGGGAGGGGTAGAGGGACAGTAAGGGGTGGAGGCAGCAGGCAAGAGGATGCTGGAAGAAAGCAGTTTGTCCTCAAAGGGAGTGACAATCTGAATTTCAGACTCACTGTAAAGGGAAGCTAGTTTTTGATGGTTGGAGGTTGTTGTCGTTTGTCATTTCCTAGGAGCCACGTCGTAGGCCAAGGTCAAACAAATCCGACTCATCCTCCACCCGGCTAATATTCCTCACTGTGCTTTTGTTTATTCAATGCCTTTTAGCAAAGCAAACAGAGAGTGGAATCACGGGAGCCATAGTCTTTATATTTTTCTTCAGGGCTGCAGGTGAATGGCGCTTTGGGAGCAAGTATAAAACAGAATTATGGAAAAAAAAATATGGAGGAAGAAGAAATTACGCTCTGCAACACCATCGTGAAAATCCCACAGGACAGCGGCCCACAAGAGGAGCTCAAGAATGAGAAAACGCCCCTGTGCCACCTACGACAGCTTCAGGCTGAGATAAACGAAGGAGGGTGGAAGAGGAGGAGGAGGACAAAGATGAAGGCTGTAGGAAAATGAAAGATGAAAGCCACAGCGAATACCCCACAAGAAACACCGCTATGAGACTGGAATATAAGTTAATTTGCACCTCAGTAGAGACAGAAAATGATGCATTACTGATGGAGCTGTGTTGACTGCGTGTGTGCTCGAGTTGGTTTGCTGCAACTGAGTCGTTATAACTACGAATCTAATGTTAGCACCAGAGCATGTCCCATGTCACAGCAGCTTAAATTCAAGCCTGGGGCACTGCAGCTCCACTGGTTTTCTGTCCAACCAGCCAGCTGATTGAGCTCTTGGTTGGAATCACTCACCAAGAAGAGCAAAGGGACAAGAACAAGCAGGGCTGCGGGCCTCGAGGCTCACACTGAAGGCTAAGAAACTCTTATGAGATAAGTTGAGGACAACAGTCTTCTGGGCAAACTCATCAAGCAGTTTTGTTAGAAACTCAACAGACCACCAACTCGCACTCCAAACAACGAGGCTGGGACGACTTACAGCAGGACAGCACACAAGTAAGTCAACACCTAGCTGACAAGAAAATACAGGGTCTATGTGCTATGTAGGTCTTTGGTGACAAAACAGCACAGACCTTTAGCGCCTTCTTCAAATGACGATAAGCTGCTGAAAGCCTGGGATAAACAAGGTTAAACCACAAATGCATGTAAGAAGCACTGGCAGGGATTTTGAGAGTAAATCTTTATTGAATGACTGAACATTTCATGCCACTATTTGAGGCTCATAAATGACACATTTAATTCACACATCTAGACTGTTCTTGTTTGAATACCCAGAAGCTGACACACATGCCGTCATTCACGAACCCAAACCCACCTGTTGCAGTAAAAAAATAAATCAATTCAAAAGGAACATAAATAAAGAAAAAGGTTATGTTGCACTGTCTTACAACAAGCCAAGTGCAAAACACATGACGATTACTCGGAGAAGCTACCAACAGATGGGATTTATAGTTAAAAGACACTAAGACTCACTGGTAAAAGGATATTTGTAAAACACTCCCAAGTATACAAGTCACACAATTTACATGATGATCCACCAGAAAAAGTCAAGCTCCTTAGCAACAACTTTTAGGGGGTGACATCCACATGAATGCAGCACCCAAGGTTCTAAGTTTACCCATGTGGCAACTTTGACAGGACCTCTTGACAATGTATGTAATGTTGGTGCAGAATTATGTGATAAATAACGTGTCATGAGTCAAAAATATTTGAGCTACAGTGTCAGAATTAAAACTGTATTGCATTCATACAGTAAGTTACTTATAAGTGTAGCCTGCAAGGGAACCTTGCTAGAGATAGCTCAGACTTTGAGTTAATAATGTGGGTCACTTCTGGCCACAAAAACCAAAATAGCTTCAGCTAAAATGTTCATGTCTAGTCTTCAAAAAGGAGCATCACACCAGTGAATCGTATGGGTTGTGTCTATTTTATTAATCAAAAGTCTATTTGAAATTCATACGCGTGTCAGTGGTTTAAATGTTAAACCCTTTTTGAATTTCACTTTTTAATTAAAACATGAAAAGATCAGTATTCCCATTTTCCAACTGCTTTAAAATAGAATAGAATAGTTTTTATTGACATTGTACATATACAATGAAATTATGGGTGCTCCGTGCCAACTGTGCAGGAATAAAATGTAAATAGGAATAACTAACAAACAGGAGAAATACATACAATCAAGAGGAATATATAGAAAACAATAAAAAGGCACAAATTGGAGAACAAAGCAGTGCAAAGGACTCTGTCTGAGTGGTGAGGGTTACTCAGACCATGGCTCAGATTTGTGAGGTGAGTGGGCAGGGTAGGGTGTAGAGGATTGTGTTTGTTAACAGTCGGAATAGCCTAGAGGAAGAAGCTGTTTGTGAGTCTGGAGGTGTGGGACCTGCTTGACCTGAGGCACCGACCAGAGTGCAGGAGCTCAAACAGGTAGTGGGTGGGATGCAAGGGGTAGTATAAAGCCACCACCAGATCCAGTCCACGTTATTCTTCCTCAGGACACGGAGGAAGTTCAGCCGCTTTTGGTCCTTTTTACCAGAGTGTTTGGTAACGCTCTTGTTCTCCATTTATAATCAGAGGGGAGTAGACCTGTGTGTGCCTCCTGAAGTCCATTATGAGTTATTTTGTTTTAATGAAGTTCAGTTTCAGGTTATTTTGTGAGCACAAGTGGGACAAGTTCTCTACCTCTGCTCTTTATGCTGTCACATCTCCATCAGAGATGAGCCCAACCACGGTGGGGTCATCAGCATCCTTGACGATGATGTTGGTTAGGTGGGTGGGTGTGCAGTCATATTTATACAGGGAGTACCAAATTTGACTTTAGGTCATCTTTTAGGGCCCTTTTCTTTGCAGTGCAAAGGCATGCAACAGACGAATCAGCAGACCAACCGCTTATTCCAGCTTGTCATAATAACAAAAAATGAAGAGTTATTATTTTGCATTTTCTTTTGCTGACAGTCTGCAAATGATCAAAACATCTCCACTGACCCCCACACCCCATTCTTCTCTGCTCTAAACCTCTAACATCCCGTCCCTACTCTGCATGCTTGCTGTGTTGCAGTTTTCAAAAGGATGTACATCAAAACAAAACGTTCCTCTGAATGCTGATAAAAACATGACACAATAAACAGAGGGAAAGACAACCGCTTAGTGTCGGGAATGTTGATGTCTTAATCCAGTCATCCTTTTTTTTATTATTTAGTTTTTGCTATTCTGTCTTCAGACTAGACTCTCTCAAATAACTGCATGTTCCTCAGACAGCTTTATGTTCCACTTCATTTTAAGGCTCAGAGGGCAGGATATTTCTGCACAGCTTTCGAAGAAACACGCTCTCAATAATTTCAGAATCCTCCCGTCTCCGACTGGATGTAAAATTTCCGCATTTCTGTAAATCTGTCAACTCATGGTCATTTTTAATGGCTGTATTATAAGCATTCAGTGCCAATCATAAACCAACTTAGCCAAAGGACAATTATAATAAGAAAACAAGCTGACCTTATCAAACCGGTACTAGTAATTCATAAATCTGTAGCTGGCAAAGCCTTTTGTAGCTTCATAAGAGAGCAGAAAACCTGGATGTTCAGTAATATGTATGATCCTTTAGTGCTATTCTGTGAATAGAAGTAACAGTTTAATTTGCAAGATTACTGATTAAATCAAAATCACAAAAAGAATATTTCCATCACCAGGCAACACTGCAGCTGCTCCCTGAATAATCTTCAACTCATTTCCTCCAGAGAGAAACTACACTGAAGTACCATGTGTGAAATAACTTGTTTTAGTGGAATTTCATTGCAAAAATATACATCCATACACTGTTTCTTTATGAAATATGCAACATGTCAGTTTGATATTTCAGCAGAATGACACCCTAAACCAGCAGTGCATTACAACCGAAATTAATAAGCCTATTAGTCCTTGTTACAATTTTGGACAAATGAAAGAAAACAGTCAGTGACTGTGACCAAGAGTATTTCTATCTTGGCTGTCTCACAGTAGCTTCCAGCAGAGAAATACAGATTTAAATGAGAGTGGGAGTAACAAAGATCTTAGCTGGAAAAAGTAAAAGAAAGACAGAGTGAGAAAGATCTGACTGCTTACACTGTTGGAATTCTTAACTCAAGACGCCTAATGCAAAGCTCTGAAGTGTTCAAAAAGCCAAGCTCATTCTGTGGATAGACAAAAACTGAGGGTGTTTTCACACCGATAGTTTGTTTACTCTGGTCGAAAACAGCTGATCAGTTTGTAGTCTTGTAGATTTTCCCCGTGGTCTGGTTTTATTTTCACACACAGAAAAATCCAAGAAAACTCCAAGCAATCAACATGCGTCCCTACAAACCACGTGAGAATGCTCAGTCCGCTCATTGGCTGGATTCCTGTGGGACAGAAGCAACAAAAGTAAATACAGGAAAAAGGTGCTGTGTGACAAAACTGAGAATTTACGTGCATTTCACGGCTAGTTGCTAGCTCGTACAGACCTTGATTCTGTCACTAGTTAGCTAATATAAACTAATGTACGTCTATCCGGTCTTTAAGTGATGACGTATGAAACCTACTTCCGTATCCAAACTACTCTGCGTTTATATTAAGGCTGTTGTGTTTTTAACATGTTTTTATGCTTTGTATCTTGTGCTATTTAATCTGAAGCCCCTAAAAAAAGGCAGTGATCACTGTCGGCCTCTCTCGGTTTATATTACCACTATTAGTTTCAAAGCTCGGTTTTCAAAACCTTAGTATATAACTACAGCCCAGCCCATGTAGCAATAAATTAATAATTAACCTCATATTGTGGATGGATTATCTCAGTTGTTCTCCTGACTGAAGTTTGGTCCGTTTACAGCATCCTGCCATGCGACTGCATTTGTCCCTGACCATCAGGAACCTTCACATTAACTTTTGTGGAAAAAAGTTAGCGTTCATCCTCCAGCTTCACTGTGCTAATGTGTTTATATAATGTTCATCATAGCTGTGTAGCTAGCCATCACATAGCACACCATTATATATCAACTAGCCCAACTTCAATAACCCTACAAACATCACTGCTGTTTAGTCTTCTATCTTCATTTATGTCGGAAGTGATAGCAGCTAACTTCTAACTCAGTTAAGTTTCATAAATTCTGTTTTCATGGATGTTATGCCTGGATGTTAAACTTAATTGTTACACCTGATAGAACAGCAACACTGATCATTTTATTACAGATGAAAGAATTTAGACAGTTTGTAACTCTCAGTGATGCCGTAGTCTTCGTTTGACTTTGGGACCTGAAGCGGAGTTTGGATCCAGAAACGGCTAATGCCATCAGACTTAAAGACTGGATTAGCCACAACCAACCACCCACATGACGTCATGTTCCATACTGACAGAAGATGGCGCTAACATGTTTTTAAAACTTTAATCACTTATTTCTTAAATCCAGCTTCACAGGAAGTGTTACCTCTATATCGGTTTTTGAGAGCAGGGCTCAATGGTGTAAATTAGCTTTTATATGTGTAGCATTTCGTACCCCCTTTAAACAAACTAAACACTGCAGATGTGAAAACACCCTTTGACAACTAATATGTCCAGCAACATGTTCTACCACAAGATTCCTTGTCATGTACTTAAACAGATTTTTAAATTATTTAAATTGATAAAACATAAAACAGCTGCAATTCTCAACAGTTAATGATGAATGCACCATTTTCTTAAATCTCTTTTAATCAAAGTCCAAACTAGAAAATATCATATCTTGATTGCTTAACTTCAAATCCATTGCTTTGTAAAGTGTACAAATAATAAAAATCGTGTCACTTTCCTAAAACCTGTGGACCTGACTGTACAATATATCATAAAATCTTTTGTTGTGTTTGTATGAGCTTATCCTGTGTCAGATAAAGTGAACATGTCCAAACCAGGATGTATTTCTATTTATTTTTAGATGCGTTTAAGGTAAACATTGTGAAGCCACAAATTTCACACATAGAAGACAGTCACAAAATACCCCTTTAGGCCTATTAATAATTACATAAGTGAAACTGAAAGAGTAATTTGTTCCATTACTTTGACAGTTCTGTTTGATCATGCGTTTCCCTCCATGCTCTGACTTAATTTTCACCTCTATGTGTTCAAATGCAATTATGATTTCATCAGTGCTTTGAAGGCCCCAATCACACACACACCAAAAGAGAAGAAATATGGGAGGGCTCCTGTGGGTTCTAGCCGTGCCTGTGTTAGCACAGAAGTGGGCTGAAGTCTCTCTGAATCTCTTTCACAGTCACCTGTGGCTTTCACAAACCAGCAGCAGCAAGAGAAGAGTGCCCAGGGTCCCTCACTGGCACTCAGCAGCAAGCAACTTTTATTAAGTATCCTGCAAATCAACTTTTATGGCATCAAAGCTGAACACTTATTATATAACACACCTGCAGAGAGAATCTCATCTTTATTAATGGATGCTGAGATCAATCTGGCCAAATAACAGAGGGAAAGATTAGTTCAAGTTATGGTTTCAAAGGGCCGAGTATAACTACACAGTATGCAATTCAATTCAACAACCATGGCATTTATGTGACCTTTGGTGAGCTAGTATTCATATTTAGTACAAATATTATATTTCCTCAAGAAGAGAGAAAAATGCACAACATAATGTAAGCACAAATAGGGAATTTTTGAAAAGAATTAGTGGAATTTGTGTCCACATATTGGTCTTTTCCATAGGTAACCATGCAAACATCCTCGCCACTCTACACATCATCAGTCATACTGGCTTCCAGATGGTTCCTTTACCAGTTGAAATATGAGCTCAAGACACAGCTATGATCACTTATAAATCAAACAGAAAATGGTGCAACAGGGGTACAGAAAGGAAAGATTCATAAAGAATAAAGAGAGGAAGTCAGGGGTGGAATAAATAAAAGATGAGCAGAGGACAAATGAGCAGGTGTACATGGCAACTACAAAACTTGTGAGGTAAAAGCCGAAGTGAGCACACGTTGTGCCAAGAACCTCGATACTCTAAACAGAAACGGGTTGTCACACACACAGTTTTACATGAATATCAATACTTCTTAATAGTTCGTCTGATCACAGAGATGATAAACACTTCAGAAGCAAAAATAAAAACACAGAGCGAAAGTATACATGCACAGGCGCACATTTGTTACAGATTAAAACAGCCTTTCTGCCTCATGGCGCTCATAGTGAATGCACTTTTAAGTCACTAACTTTCTTGTGTCAGCTCATTTCCTCCTTGGCTACCCACCTCTCCAGGAAATACTCTGTGCCACCTTTAATCTCCACTTCCTGCTGTTTGCAGGATTCATTTATCTGAAGGCGAGAGGAAGACAACATGCCTGATGAGGCTTTGGCAGCATGCAGGGCCAAGGCAGAAGTGTTCAAGAGGAGAAAAGAGGAGGCAAAGAAAGGCTCTTAAAAACTGTTGTCATGGAGACAAAACATGTTGGACATGGTGAGACGCAGCCGTTCCTCCCAAAGAAACAGCAAAAACAAAAGGCCGCTTACTGAGGAGGCGCTGACCACTAACACGCCGCACGGCGTTAAACAAAATGACGAAGATGATATGTCACCCAGCGTTGAACTGAGCCACAGTGAGGTGACAGCAGTGAAATAAAAATGTCATCTCTTCTGCATCTCCAAAAATAATGCTGTAAACAGTCACCGGTCCAGAGAGACACCTAATCTCAACACAGCAAACTGCAAAACAAGTCACACCTGAGCAGTCTGGATGTCCTCGCCTACACTCTGCACTCGACCTACTCATCTCTGCCTCACTTCAGTATTCATCATGCGTAAGTAAGTATGCAGTCAGTTAGGCCAAGCATGTATTAAGAGAGCAGAGGGCCAGAGGCATGTTCTTAGCATGCCAGTGAATAAAATATACCTGTAGATAACATACTCTTATTTATGTTCACACTCCACAAAGACATTACACAATCATTACATGGGTGCAGACATTTAATGCAACTAATATTAAAGGCAGTAACAATGTATCCCTGGAGTAAATATATTTATACTACGCATAGTAAATGTAGAAATTATATTTTTAAACCTTACTGTTTTTTAGACCAAATCTTAAAAATGCATTAGTGTACATGTTGTCTCAGAATGAAGCAACTGAACAAGAACTTTATCTGAAAAAAATAGCCAGATATTCAATATTGCTTTCCACAGCCACATGAGTGAATAGGGAAAATTTAAGCCCACACCAGCATGGGACAAAAAATGCCAGAGGGGTCTAAAACCTGACCTGTGAGGATATACAATACAATACACTAAATAGTGAAATAGAAACCAAACCCACTATCCGGTGTTGCAAACAACATCTATTCTCCCCAAACAACTGTGAATGCAACAATGTAACCTCTTTTGTACAGTCTACACTCCTAACACAAAGCTGGTAGCAAAAGACCCAGTACTCTTATGCTTTCTTTAGCGTTCAAAAATGCGGAGATGTAATTTTGAGGCTAGTACTAATGAAAATGATAATGACTATTATATGAAATAAACAACTATTTGCTGAAACACTTTAGAATCTTGTCTAAATTTACTGTGGATGCTAAATGCAACCTCATTTTGTTTGCCTGGGATGTCCCACATATCTATTACCTTGCAGTGCTCAAGCCATTTTAAGTGCAGGTAACAATTATTTTCATTATTGATTAATCTGTCTTTTTAAATGAGAGATTAATGGTTTAGAACGTTAAATGTCAAATGTCAAACATTAAAGAGCCAAAAGATAATATATACTATATATACACTAATATACTCAGTCCTGAGTATAATGAGAATTTTTTTATTTACTCTAAATGTACTCTAACTATTTTTATTTAATGGGACATGTGAGAAAATATTGTATGTTTCCATTTCCAAAACTTAAATTGAAAACCCAGAAAAACACTCCCTGGGAGGGTCACAGACACATTTAGGTCGTTTCGGAAACTAAAGGAAAGCAACGGGTTACTCTAAAAAAGAAACAGACATTGAGAGAATATGAGAGAAGACTGCATTAACAAAAGTTCTTGACTGACATCAATTTGTGTGTCCGCCATTAATTATCTGTCACTTTATTTTGCGGGAAAAGGACAACACATGATAAAAATCTAGTTCATCTGATGCATTAAACATGCACTTTGTTTCTTTTTTGTGTGTGTGTTTTTTGTGCTTTTTTGTTGTCGTCTAAAAAATCAAAAAACATTGTTTCCACAAAAGGTTTCAGTAATTTCTAAATCATTTTAACTCTAATTGGTACAGCGGCAAAAAATGTCATGTTACAAGTGAGATTGGTTTGAAAATATATGTTGATTTTGACAAAGGGGGGGGGGGGCAACACAAGCTGCACAGTGCTAAGCTGGAGTTATTAAATGTCACTACTATTTAATTTGTTTAAGATTTTTTTAGTATTTCATAACATAATTGGGTAACATTGCACTGCTGAGATGCAAATACAGGTGAAAATGTGTATAAACCCAACTTTCAGTGCTTTGTAAGCTACTGGTCCACCATGCTCAACCAGAACAGTGTGTTGGCACTGACTGTAGATTTCTGGAACCTTACTGGAAGGATGAAACAGTATTTCATGTTTTTATGATGGTGGGGAAGAATGAGTGTGCGGTGGGTGGCTGGGGTTTGGATCTGACAACTAAAAAGGCCACAACATATGATTCACAAATTTTCCACGCACATTGTTCCATTCAGTGATCCCTTATTCCCCATGGCTTGTATCGATTTGCTGTAATCCTTTTCTCCAAGACGACAAAATGCCCCCCATCACATAACAGAGTCACCAGATCCCTCCACTGAGGGGTTCAAGCACTCAGGCGTGTATCAGTCTCTTGGTGCCCTCACTGAGGATATGTTGAAGAATGACTAATCTGACCACATCACTCGTTTCCACATTCCCATGTAACAACGCCTGCAGCTTCTGGACCAGTGAACTCTCACATATCCATCCATCTCTGCGATGAGGTGTTTATGTACTGCCTATAATGCTCCTCTTTTTATAATAGTCTACAGTCTGCTCTTGTAGACCAGTGTCCCAGCCACTTAAAAGGAACAGTAAGTAATTATTTGTGGTTATTTAAAAGAAAAGAAGGTTGTTGTACTTATTAATATGCATTTATTAGTGTGCAATTATGTCTTTCAACCATTAAATCCATGAAAATACATAAAAACAGGCACCATCACCAAATCTCTTTTTATGTTTCTCCACAAATTATTGAATTACTTCTGTGAATTTTTCATCCATCTGTTGTTCGACAAATTAAAACACTACTAAACATAAAACTGCAAAAAATTATCCCAGTTGCTTTCCTGACTGAAGTTTGGTCTGTTTACAGCATCCTGCCATACAAATGCATTTGTCCCCAACTACTGGGAACCCTCGCGCTAACTTTTATCGAGTGGAAAAAAGTTAGCGTTCATCCTCCAGGTTCATTGTGTTTTTTATGCTAACATAGCTGTGTAGCTAGTGATCACGTAGCACATCATTACATACCAGCTAGCCCAACTTCAGTAACCCTACAAACATCACTGCTGTTTAGTTTTCTGTCTTCATTTATGTTGGAAGTGATAGCAGAGTTGTATGTTTTAATTTTTTCAGAAATCTCTCAGTCAGAACATGCTATATCGTGTTTAGGTGGAAACTAGCAAGCTAATGTCCTGCTAACTTCTAACTCCGTTAAATTTAATACATTCTGTTTTCATGGATGCCTGAATGTTAAACTTCATTGTTACACCTGGTAAAGCAGCAACACTGATCATTTTAATATAGATTAAAGAATTTAGACAGTTTTATAACTCTCAGTGATGCCGCAGTGTGCTGGACCTGAAGCGGACGGAGTTTTGGACCCAGATTTCTCCGCGAGACTCCTGACTACGGTAGCCTTAATGCCCCGACAATCCATGCGGCTTCGTAGCTTACCGAAGTCGTACTTAAACATTTTTTTCAGTAAGCACAACCAGAATTCATACATAAGGCGCACTGTTGATTTTTGAGAAAATTAAAGGATTTTAAGTGCGCCTTATAGTGTGGAAAATACGGTACATTTTTTGGAGAAACCTCTTATCTGGCCCTGCGTTTTTCAGTAAGACAGTTCTGTGTATGTTTGAAAATTCCTATTGGTAGAATATCACTGGTGGTTATTCAACTCTCACCCTTGCTAAAAGACTGTTACTGATGGAACACCGTAAGTGGAAGACTTATTGGCAGACCGCCACTAGAAAAAAAGAGCACATTATCACAAAATCTTATCAACTGCCAAACCCTGTGCCTTGGGGGGGTCTTTTTTAGGTTAAACGTGACCATGCTGTAAGAATAAAGCAATATTAAAAACATTGTGTCTGAGAGTTTGAGTTCTGGCCTAAATATTTCAGTAACTTCTTGATTTGCAAGCAGTTTCTAAATGTAGATAATGTCAACTTCCAAGCCATTTGGTATCACCACCTTTTTCTCATTGCTTTCCCTCTGTCCATGTTTTCTAACCACAGACATGCTCATAATACCCGACAGCCAGTTGGCTTTTTTCATGCCCAGTGCTGTGAATGATTTAACATATGCCCAGTCATGTCCGGGAGCACGGAGGATGAATAGAGGAAAATGCAAGTTTCATTACATTTGTGCTGGGCTGCAGGCAAGTAATTATACTCAGGCAACAGCAGATTTTACTCCTTCCTTTGGATGGCCAGGTTGAATGACCCTAGCTCTGCATCTACTCAGCAAAAAACCTTTTATTGTGGATGGCCTGAAGGGCGAAAAAAGGCAAGTCCTTTGACTGAAAATATATTTTAAAGTCCTTTATTGCAAATAAAGTTCAAGTCACTTGGTGGCACAGAAAGAACCAGAAGCAGTTAAACAGTGCTCCTGTCTCCAGAAAGATTATGAATTGTCACTTTATTTTTGATTGAGGTCAATCCAAGTTCAATATTCTTGGGAAGGTATATAGTCGAAGACTTATCCCCAGAGGATATAATGCCAGCAGGCAGACTGATGTGGATCTGTGCAGAGCTCACATGGTAACCAGGCATAATTTGACTGTATGGGTCACAACAGGAGCCATTTCCATCTCCAGAACCAACAACAGGAAATATATGAAATCAAAATGTCATCTTAGTAAACTTGCACAAAGCTGAGATTATCCACTTTTCTCTCCAGTTTCCAGATGACATTTAGGGAATGGAAACATCCAGCTGGTTCAGTAAAAAAAAACAGATCATTTTTACACAGAAACGATAAAAATCCCGTAGTTCTACTTTATCAGTTTTTGTTACTTTCTTTTTGTTGCTGTGATTTCAAACAGAATTTCTCAGTATCATATCATCTGCAATAAGACTGGTATAAATACTGGTGTAAATTTTTAAATGAGATATCATATGAGATATGAGATATCATAGGGCTGCACAGTGGCAAGGTGGTTAACGCTGTTGCAAAAAGATCCTGGATTCGAATCCACAGTCTGCCCAGGGCCTTCTGTGTGAAGTCTGAATGTTCTCCCCATGTTCGTGTAGGGTCTCTCCGGGTACTCTCGCTTCCTTCCACAAATAGTCCATGAAAGTTAGGAGTCAAGTTAAATGATGGACAAAGAGGACTTTAAGGAGATACTTAAAAAGCTCAACTTTAGGCTCTAAAATCTTTTTCAAATTCAATATTAATGTGGGCAATAGATTACACTTTAAATTAGTTAGCTTGTTATCAGTGACAGTAACTATTAGCAAACGAAGGGTGAAAAATGTGGTTTATTATGTCTGAACTAATTAATATTCCAACTTCAGAAATATAATTATCTCAAATTTTGTTAAAATATGGCACTAGGGGTGAGGCTAAATTACTCAGCCATAGTGCTTATGTAAAGCAAATAATTTACAGACATAAATTTACAAACTTAAAACTTTCCTTTTTGTTCTTCTGAGTCATATTTTGTGTCTAAGACAGCTTATGACTGTACTGTTTACCTGGTGGACACTTCATCGTGGGTATTCTGAGTCAATCTAAAGGTGTTCATTTTTAAAATGTAAATCCTGTAATAAATTACAAATAAAAAAATCAAACTAATCAATGTTTTCAAATTGTTTCTACAAGTTGTAATGACTAAAATATCAATAATATGGTATCCCTCCTGTATAAGGATCTCAGACAAATAATCACTTGACTGCACTGTAATGGTAAATGGGCCTCAGGGTTGGAGATCAAACTTTCACTTATTTGCATGTAGAGGAGAATAAAATGCAATGAAATCCAGAGGAGAACGTTTAAATAAAATATCATGGGTCAACATACTTAGCAGAAACTAATAAGGGACATTTTATTTCTCCAGTAGGTTCCGCGTATCTCCCTAATGACTTTTCTGCATTTCTTTTCTCAAGGGATAAATTTGGTCAGTAAATTTGAATTCGCACAGACTTTTGTCTCAATCAAACCAGATTAGTGCTCCAACAAGAGCTGGGTAATGAAATATTTGACAAGCTCCACAGTAACTCGACTTATCATTCCACACAGCATTTTAAGCAGTAAGAAATCACAAGATGCAGGTTGTAATTGGTCGAGCTTTTTTTGGTGGGGGGGGGATCCCACAGATGTCTGTCCGGTCTAGATATGCACCAAATGTGATAAGAAACAGCAGGCACTTGGGACTGTAATTTTTATGTGGTACAGGGGAAAAACTGACACATATTTATATACAAGCTTTAGAAGAGTTTTGACTCACTGATTAAGGAATATGATATTAAAATCATCCATCTTTCCCTGCTGAAAAACAAATGTGTTTATTGTCTGTTATTGCAATACATAAGTGACACACGATTATGTTCAAATATCAAGAGGTGCCTTGATAATTCTAACACTCCAGTATGAGCAGAGCTTTGCTTGATCAAAAACACATGCTATTATCACAAAGAAAGCAAAACTTAACCAACATTTAGTCCAAATGTCAAGTGATGTCCAGTTATGTTTTCACACTAAACTGTAAGTTTCCACTTTTAAGTCTGTTTATTTTACATTACACTTTGCAGGATAAAAAAAAAAAAGTGCCGTTCTCTAGTGCAGGATTTCCCAACCACTGTGCCACATAGGTGTGCTGTGAGAAATGATCAGGTGTATCGTGGAAGATTATCTGGTTCCACCTGATAAGTACTCTAAGCCAGCGGTCCCCAACCCCTGGGCCACGGACAGGTATCGGTCCATGAGTCCTTTGGTACCGGGCCGCGAGAGTTGAGGCTCGGGTGTGAAACTTATGGTTTTCAGGGTTTTTATTGTTAACTCCGTTTCCCTGGGTCTTTTCCCGTGTTGTAGTTGTGTGTCTTATTTTGAAAGAAATATTTGCGTGCTACCATAGTGACCAGAGAGCATCAAGGGGCAGAGAGGAGGATGTTACTCTCAGTGTTGTTGATGCATTTCAAGAGGACGCTGCTAATAGAGTTACACAATTACACAGTGAATTCGTGTTTATTATTATATTTACAAAATACCACAGTTTTTGTCTTGGTAGTATTGTTTTATTTTGTTGTATTTATCCACGACACCTTAAAGGCCGGTCCGTGAAAATATTGTCTGACATTAAGCCGGTCCATGGCGCAAAAAAGGTTGGGGACCGCTGCTCTAAGTAACGGGCAGAACAATTACATTCTCTTCCACTAGAGGGCAGAACAACTACCTGCTCTAATTAAATGGGTTGCCAACTGCCAGTAAAACAGAAGACGACAAAGAAGAAATTACATAATAATCATGCTGTGAGTGAGACAATAGCAATAGATAAATATTTGAAAAGAGAAAGTGGTCAGTCTGACCAGGGTCCTGGAGAAATTCAATTCTTCTATGCCTGGTGCGCGGGGAAAAATTATCAATATTCTTTTTTTGTGACATTTTTGTTTGGTGGTGTATCGTGTGATTTTTCTAATGTGAAATATGTGCCGTGGCTCCAAAAGGTTGAGAAACAGTCCTCTAGTGTGCGAGACATGAGACATGAGTACATAGCAATGACAGAGGTGGGCAGAAGTAGCGTTCAGATTGCTGATCAGTTGGAACTACTGAGCACAGAGTTGGTTGGTAGTTGTTAGAACTTCACTTTAGTTTAGGTAGAAAAAAATACTCACATGGAAGTTTATTAGGTCAAGTTACTCAGAAGATAGTTGTTCAGCTTTCTAACTGCAGGAGAGAATTTGAATGCTGTGGCTATAATAGGAACATTCAGCAGCATAATGAACATCTGCTACCAGACAAGACATATTGAAATATGATGAACAGTAAGAAAGAAAATGCACATAGGATTTTTTTTATTTCGATGAGCAGTCCAAACTCTGACTCGGAGGGAAAATGTTGTCATGTCTGAGGTGAAACACGACTGAAAAGCCAACATATTGGAGCTATGCAGATGTAGTAAGCTGGGGTCAGATGGTTGGTAAGAGACTAATTATTGCAGAGTGATTTGCACTAATAAGATCTGAAACCCTGCACTGAGGTCAGCTCCACTGAGGGCAGAATGGTGATCAGTTCAGAGACCAGACGATAAGTCTCCCTACAGGCAAACCCGTGCCTCTAATGAAACCATTACGCAAATATTTCTCATTCAGTATCCTTCAGTCACCCTTCAATTTCCTCACGTCACGTCACGTCTAATGCTTCTCCAAACCTCTTCCTTCCTTCCTTCCACTCTCCTCTTTCCTTTCTTTCTCCCGTTCTCCTCTTTGTGTTGCCTCTCACGCCAGTGGCTGCTGAATTATTGATGGGATGTTGAGCTGGTGAGATTTCTCCTGCTGCGGACTTGTTTGTTGGCCTGGGTTTGTGTTGCTTTCTTTCTGTTGTCATGCTGCGTCTGTGTGTGTGGAGTGTAAGTATACATTTGCGTTCGGCTAATCAAATCTTCACCGCTTCACCGCGAGACTTTTTAATCAGCGAGCACTTGTTCTGAACCATCAATGTATTTTGAGAAGGAGAATTAGATGAAGCGCAAACACTGGAATATATACTCTCCTAATATATGCGTACAATCAGTCCACAATCCTATCTGAGTCATGTGAGTCATGAAGGATGATGGAAACAGCATGACTTACGGTACATATTTACCAAAAGCTTTATTCCCCTTATGGCTGGGTGACATCTTCAGTATATTGTTAATTTATGGTTTATGGATAAATTATATAAACTTATAACAAAATAAAAGTTCTACTTTACATCCTGAATTGACCTTTTCGATATAAAGCATGATCACTTTATAATTAAATCTTTTAAATGTATACATATTCTCTGTAAGGTCATAGTGACTATTTACCACCAAGTTCTAATCATGTCATCAGGCTGAAGTCATAATTACATGATTAATTTTGAAAACAGGGAACAAAATATCTGTCCACACAAAACACTAATAGCTAGTTCAAGCTCTATTAAGAACATGTGAACGCAACAAGTGGTAAACAGATACAGATAGATTATCCTGCCATAGTATAGTATGGAAAAAAGGAAATAAAGAGCATACTACGGTGGCCCTGAGAGGCCAAACGGACTGCAACTTAAGAGAACATCAGCAATAAGAAAAACGCTGCAAAAGCACACAAAACACAACGGAAATAGGAAAAAACACAAGGGAAGTGTTTCTGGGGAGACAATAACCCAACGGACCAGTTGCAGGAACCCAAAACATGGTAGGCGTGTTTTATCATGATTCATATAATACTGATGACGGATTTTTAGGCTAATAGTTAGGCTAACACACTTACCTCTCATCTTTTCTTTCCTCACAAAACCAATAGATCCTCCACTTCTTATAAGTTTCTCCCAGTGCAATTCTTAGCATATTTTGGTTCCTGCAACTGGTCCGTCGGGTTATTGTCTCCCCAGAAACACTTCCCTTGTGTTTTTTTCTATTTCCGTTGTCGTTTTGTGTTCTTTTGCAGCGTTTGTCTTATTGCTGGATTTTTCTTAAGTTGCAGTCCGTTTGGCCTCTCAGGGCCACCGTAGCATACACCTTTGTGTTTGTGAAAATCTTCACCCTGGAAAAAGTTTTCATTTAATTATGAGTTATTATTAATGTCTGGCTTTCTTCCACAGCATGTCTTTTGTGTCGTCTCCCTCACCTTACACCCAACCAGTCACGGCAGAGGGCTGGCCCTTCCCGAGTCTGGTTTTGCGGTGGTTTCTTCCTGTTAAAAAAATCTAGTTGTAAATCTAGATAATGATACATTAATTGTATTGCGGGGCCTGTTTGTGAGAAACACAACTTTATTCTATTATTTAGGTATTTTCCTGAATTTAACAAATTCAAAACAATGCCCAGCTTTAGCTTCTGTGACAGTGCGTTGGCCAAGGTTATGAACAAATACAGATGCAATACCGACCACTAAGAACTCACCATTCCAATCTATTCTTCAAAACATAAAAGGCCATGATTAATGCTGATAGTCTTTTTGTTTCTAAAGTTTATATAACACATGAGATTTCTTATTTATCAATCAATTAAAATGAAATGAAATGAAAAAGATATGTAGTGTTTTTGTTTCTTTCTTATAAACAAAAATCAATCTCAGGTTAAAATGGTAATGAACAGTGCAAAGCTGTGAGTGACTTGTATGTTTCTCTTCTGAAATATGATATCTATATATTCTCACTGTGCAGACCGCTCAGTACTAAAAACCTGCACACTTGAGCAACCCCAACTGAGCTATCCATATGCCAAAGAATGTCCAAGATGGTTCACCATATTTACTCATGGATGACTCAAAAACACCAAGAAGCATGATGACTCAGTAAATAAATAATATAGCACTAATTAACATTAATTTACAAAGCAGGGGAGTATTAACCAATAAAATCAATATTGTGATGACATTAAGATGTTCCAGAATTTGCATTTTTGAGTAATTTTGTGTAAACATAATGTCAACATTACTAAACACGCTCATATGTTTAGGGCAACTGCAATTTTTAATCTAACAAAGTGTGTAATGTTTACTGCTGCACTAGGATACAGCAGCAACCTCCTACACAAGTACTGCTGGGCCAACGTTATCCCTGCCAGACTTTCCAGACTCAAACTCAAGTGAACTGCATGAAAGCCTCAGTCTACAGATCTGTTGCCACACAGGCATGTAGTGCAGTCCATGTCCCTTGGAAGCACTATAATTAACTAGACTGAGAAAAATTAACTCGTATGTTTGTTCCATAGCGGCATTAAATCAAGCTATATTTCCCCTCACTCACACCAAATTCACCAAACTCACCAAACTCTTTGTGAATAACTAAGGTTTTTCCCTGGATAATTATAACATCATAAAGTGTAGAACATAGGTTTGGCTTGCCATCAGAACACACTAAGGATTTAATGAAGAGTTTATACTCAGAAGTACTCATTTGTACTCAAAGAACACTCTACATAGAGCAAGGTAATATATTCAGTTAGCATACGGTGTTCCCACACTGGAGATTTTCTTCAAGCGTTTCATTTCACAAACAATCAGCGAAGCCACCTTTATTGTAAGACACATATCCAGAGATCGTGACTGTTGTTTTACAGCTGTGGCACTTGACATGAATATGCAATGTGTTGTAGTCTACTTTATTTCAATAAATCTATCTTCATGCTAAAGAGGTTTAAAGCTTGAAAGAGACCTTGAGACATGACAAAGCTCCAGGGAGCCCTTTTCCCTTCAGCATCTACCAACAAATTAATTACTTTACACAGTATCAGTGAAAAGGACAAAAGTACAGACTACAGTAGCTGACACAGATGAGACTGGTCTTTAGCTAAAGGCTGCTTGATCCATCTGCACAGAAACTCTAGAGAGAATCCAACAGTGAGCTACAGTTGCAAGACAAACCTTTTGTACAGCATGATTGTACATGAGTTGTACGTTTTAGATTTATGTTAAACACATCTGTAAATGTGAGACCCGAATGTAGATAAAACGTCACATTTTTGAATGAATACTTATTCACAGTCTTGAATGAAAAAAAAAATAACAACAACAGCTGAATATCAGTGCCACCTTACAAATTCCAATCCAATTCCAGTTCCAATAAACAACCTGAACTCTCCTTTGCTAAAACTCTCCTGTTCTCCAGAAGAATGTTTTTGTGTCAACAATCAGAAGATCTATGTATGAACTCCTCTACCTAGGGGTGGGTGTCCTGCAAAGATCAGAGCAAGAGCAAAACATGAAATCCTGAAAGAGGTGGAAAATAACCTAAGGCTAACAGCAGGTAATGTCTGCAGGAATCTCTACAACTTGCTAAAATCTTGGTTTTTGTGTTTATTACAATAAAAATACTGACAATTGTGTTATCAGAAGGACATCACTAAGGAAACCACTGCTCTTCAAAGACACAAAACATTGTGGAGCACATACTGAAAACAATTATAAATTAAAAACTAGATAAAACATTTTTACACATCAGTATAAAGGCAGGAGTCCGTGACCCAAAGCTTATAAACTCTCAGATGATGCAAGAAGACCAAGACCCAAAGCATGAATGTAAAACAACAACAGCGTGAATGAAAAACCAGTAAAGTCATGTTTTTTGGGATGGCCCCGAGTCCTGACCTTAAGCCAGTAGAGCAGCGGTCCCCAACCTTCTTTGTGCCACGGACCAGTTTAATGTCAGACAACATTTTCACGGACCGGCCTTTAAGGTGTCGAAAAAATACAACAAAATAAAATGATACAACCAAGACAAAAACTGTGGTATGTTGTAAATATAATAATAAATGGGAATTCACTGTGTAATTGTGTAACTTTATTAGCAGCGTCCTCCTAAAATGCTCCAACAACACTGAGAGTAACTTCCTCCTCTCTGCCCCTTAATGCTCTCTGGCCACTATGGTAACACGTTAACATTTCTTTCAAAATAAGACACACAACTACAACACGGGAAAAGACCCAGGGAAACGGAGTTAACGATAAAAACCCTGAAAACAATTAATTTCACACCCGAGCCTCAACTCTCGTGGCCCGGTACCAAACAACTCACAGACCGGTACCAGTCCATGGCCCGGGGGTTGGGGACCGCTGCAGTAGGGGATTTGGCATGACCTTAAGTAAATCTAAAAATATATTCTAAGTAAATCTAAGATGGAAATTCTTCCTCCTTCTTGCGCAAGCAGTATAAGCAGCTATAATAAACTTATATAATGATCCATCGGTGCAGGAATCCTCCTAAATAGTCCAGTATGGTGTCAGTTGGTGTTTTGAAACTTGACTATCAACTAAAGTAACGCATCAAGTTTTCTGCTAGTATTTCATGTTCTTTTGTGTTTTGGAAGGTGAAAAAAAAATACAAAAGCAATGTGCAAAAATAAAAGTTTTTACACAAATCCTGTTAAATAAATGAATTCACAAGCATCATCGAGCTCTGCACAAAACAGAGAAGCTTTCTCTCTTTGCTTAACATTTTAGGACAAACTGTGAACTAATAAGTAAGTAAACTCATTAATTCACTTTAAATTTCACTCACAAAACCGTACAGAACACAATGTGGCATGTGAGACATCTGGCTTACAAAGCATGTGGAAAAAAAAGCATAAATAAACAATGAAATGCCTTGTGATTTGTTTTTAATCTTTTCTTAGTTTGTTTAAAATCACAATGGATGCAATGGATCTAAAAGAAAAAAGGCTACTTTAAAACACAAGATGATCAATATTTGACTAACTGCTTATTACACTTATTGTCTCATAGCTGGCTTCTCAGCTGGATGGAGGAAAACAATGCAGGGCACCTCTAGCTTACCAGTAAGCCAGTTTCAAGCCTTTATTTGATATTATTTGTGGAGGAAACAATATAAATCAGGTAATCCATATTTGTAGCACATTAGCCTGTATTGCACTCAGCAGGGAATCGCACTCTCTCATGGTTGACTGCATGTTGCTCAGCTAAAATGAAGTAGGAACTACACCTTCCATAGTAATTTCTGAAAATATATGTTGCTTTTACTAAGGCACCCTCACTTTTACCAGACACACAAATAGCAGTGTTAAACCTGATGATGGCTCTACTCTACAAACAAGTTAAAATCATGCCTTCAAACATAAAGAGATAAATATATTTCTCCCTGGTGTTTGAATAGTTAATACTCCCACTTTACTTTGCATCGTTTAGGTGCACTGATGGGAAAACAGTAATAGAGAAAAGTCAACAGGAGAAGGGGGGGGGGGCCAAGAGAGAATCCCATCGGTAAATTTTGGCGGGTGGCAGTAATTTGTCATTAGCTGTATTAGAGAGACATTTGTCTGTTTGCTTCCACTGGTTTTATCATTAAGCTGATTATATGTAAGGCTTTTGGAGACATGTTTATTAATGCCAATAATTCTATTTGGATTAGGAAGGAATCCAAATCATCTGCTGCATTTGCTGTACTGGGACGGAGTCAGTACAATAGTCAACAGTCTCTCTCTTCTTTTCCCTCATCCTGTCTCACTTGTATGAGAAGGCCGAGCTGCACACTCAGTTAGTTCTGCTCCTCTTTGTCGATGGCTAACAGAAGGGTAAATGAGTCAACTCGGGTAGAAAACATTTAACAACAACAACAATAATAATATACAGTATTAGGCTATTTTTACACTGCAGTGAAACTCCATTCTTTACTTGCTTCTTGCCACTAAAAGGTCAGAGGTCACTATAACACTTTACCATTAAAGGTTGTGATCACAGTCCACTACACATTCAGCTCTCACTTTACCACAACAGACTGGTATGAAATCTGCATTACCACAGATGGTGCACCAAGCTGTCTGTCAATCTTAAACTCCATTCTCCCCTCAATCATAAATGAGACCCCCACCCATTCATCATCTACTTAGGATACCGGAGGAGTTTAAGTACCTCCGCTAACTCATCTACAACCTGCAGTGGGCACTCCAGGCTTTTCCATCTGAAAACCATGACCTCAGACTTCCCATCACATCTATTTCACACTGTGCCGCAAACCACTGCACTATGAGGGCATCACTTAATGAAGCCAAAAGAATCACATCATTTGCAAAAACCAGGGACAAGATCGTAAGACTACTGAACCCGACAACCTTCCCACATTGGGGATGCCTAGAAATTCTGTTCATAAAAATGATCAACAGCAATGTTCCCTCTAATTTTTCATGTGTCTGAGCGAACACACAAACTCCCTGAGCGATCCCTTGGACCACTGTGAGCAACATCAGACGTGTGCACTGTGGTCACGCCAGCATCTAATCCATCCAAGTTACATGGTTTATTAAAATCAAATCAAATTACAGCAGTTACATTTATGTTAGACTACTTTTAATTAACTGTTTTAGCCCATTTACAATGAAAATGTAAAAAAAATCTAGTCATTGACCTGTGTAGTATGTTAACACTATTGGAAGTAAAAATTACTTGAACTCCAATTTCGAAAACACAACTTTCTTTTTTTTTTTTTTTTTCTCCATAAAGCTCTGACTTGTATTATGAGTATGAGGCTGTGGTCTGGGAGAGAGTCCTGTAACTCTCTGTCTGCAAAATATAGTATATAATGACCAATGCTGGGCAATTAATTATATAGTTACTTCTTCAAAAAGTAACTCAGTTTGGCAAACAACAAAGTTTTTTGCAGCCTTTTTTTTAATGCAGCCAATGAATTTTTAAATAAAAATTTCAAACTATTTACAGAACAATCAGCTGTTCTGCATGAAATCTTATGCCACATTAATTATTTGTGCCACTCGAAAAAATAATTTCTGTCCACTATGAGATAAAGGAGAACAACAGCCTGATACCTGCAGGCCTGACAACAGGAGATGTATCACTCCTGTAACACCTGTAACATTCAGGACTTTTTCCATCCAAGTTGATCTGCCACAATTACCACGAAGCCAACCAAAGGTCTCGCTCCATGGCCTCAAAGTACTCCCATACCCAGGTTTTAGCTTCAGCCACTACTATAGCTGTACTGCTATTGGTTTGCCAGTACCTGCCAGCTGCCAGCATGGGTGGCAGCGGGGTGGCTGTAGCTGGCAGGTAGAGCAGGTCATCTGCTCATCAGAAGGTTGACCAGAAGACAAAAGGTTCAATCCCTGGCTCCTCCAGTCTGTATGCCAAATATCCTTGGGCAAGATACTAACCCCAAATTGCTCTCCGATGAGTTTATCGGAGTATGAATGTGTATGAATGGCAGTTAGGAAGCACTAAGAAACTTAGAAGACAGTGCTTGTGTGAATGGGTGTGATGGGATGAATGTGGCATGTAAGTACTCCGGGAGAGTAGAAAAGCGCTATATAAGAATCAGTCCATTTACCAGCAAAGTCCCATAAGTCAAACAAGCTCAATGAGCTTCACCTTGACCTCTTCCTTTAACTCCAGTGTTTATCATTTGTGATGCCCCTACGACAAGCACCAACTACTTTAAGGCCAAAGAAACATGTGGTCATCTACTCCTTGGAGATGCAGAACATTGGGCATTCAGACTGAATGTCCCCATTCTCCTTCAGAATGCTGCCGAAGTGCTACCAGAGATTGGAGGTGAAGATCTACCGGACCAAGGGCTTCCTGGCACATCCTCACCCTCAAAGCCTGTTGGGCATCCTCCCTATTAACTGATTCAATTCATCACAAACAGGCGCTATTGTACTGTGTTCAGGTTCGTCACATACTTCAAATAATGCCAACTAGGCTAAACAGATAAAGCTGAACTTAAGCAAATCACATTATTTTCTCAGAAAATTAAAGCAATAGAAAAAAGGAAAGGAAAAAGGAAACAATAACAATTTAATCCCCTTCCTCTGCTCTCTGTAAAAACCTGCACTACATCCTGAATATGTAAAGCATCACAAAAATGCACAGTAGACTTTTCATTTCATTGTGGTTAATGATGTTGAGTTAAATACTGTATTGTTATACTTAATTATTAATTATTTTAACACACACATTATTTGAGGTGCAGGGATATGCTGTATTGAACTTGGAATATCCGACAGGAGTCCCGACTTTATTCTTTCCCGACTTGTAGTCTCAACTGACAGAAAAAGAGTATCGCAGCTTCTGGGCATATGTTTTTAAGTTTACTGCATCTTCGCTGTCTAACCTGGGGACATACAGCAAGGGCAGTTTTATGTGTATTTCTGTACAAAATGTGAGAATAAAAAACAGAAAAGGTGAAAACACACATTGTTGCATCAGCACCAGCAGTTGAGAAAACAGAAGGCCTGTTCTTCCAATTTCCTGTAAATATGTCTTTAGCCATTTAAGCTGAATATTGCTTCTTTACCTGTAGAAATCAGCATCAGAAAATCATATTCCCTCACCTAAAGCTGACATTTTATAGCTTATACAGACTATGAAACACCTGCACATATACCTTCACAGCCACAAAATTAAAAATCAAAAAGAAATCTCTCCATCTTCTGCACATATACAAGCTCGATGGTGACCTTTCAGGCTGATAATTAATTGCCCCTGCTAAACTGGCCCAGACTAATATGCCACCTCAATTCGGTAGACTGGACCCTGTTTACCTACTCTTCTGTTAAATCCACAGCAGCTCTGCTACTCTGAAGCTCACCTCAAATTTAAAGAGACTGGTTGAGAATTGTTAGAGGTATTCTGCAATGAATTTAAGAACTGAACAAGAGCACATTTTAAGCTATTAGCAGGGAAAAAGAATCACCACAAAGATGCTGCAAAAGATCATTTATCCAGCATTGATTTTAATGTCAAAAATGGTCATGCAAGTTCATGTAAGTTTAGGCGAATTAAATACAAAAATGACATTTATTCCATAAGCAGAACATTGTGAATGTGAACGTCACAATAATAATATATGAAAGCCAAGTCAAACTTTAGTGTTCGAAAAACTGTCAACAATACAGACAAACTGTGGCATTATATGTATTTACTTAAGAAAAACACAAATTTTGATTGTTTAAACCTTAAACTGAATTGAAAACAACAAAAAATAACATTTTTCAGAGCCAGTCTTAACAGCAATACACTGTAAACAATTCCTGTTTAACTAAGGGAACCGTGATAACCATTTTCCTGGCATAGTACACTGGAATTTTTGCTCGAAATTTAAAAAAAAGAAATCTTGAGTTTCTCTCTGAAATAAAGTGAATAATGTGGGAGACACAAATTAAAAATGCTAAATGTTTTAATTGCATTTGATGGCAAGTGTACACAATTAGGTGGAGCTTTTATTTCACCTTGGAAGCTGCTATGAACAGAGCACTGGTTCAAAATAACAACTTTAAATGCTTAACATCATGAAGGAAATCGTACTTCCTGCCTCGCTTTGACTTTCTTTCAACAAAAGTCAAGCAGTAAGACCCTTTTAGAGCTAATCTGTTCCCTATTATTAAACCGGAAAACTCATTTACTTTTTTTAATATTCAGACAGGCCACAGGAAACTGGCTGGTACATAAACCTGAGACGAAATAGTTATTAACTAAAAAAGCAGAATTTAGACTAACACCACAGTGAAGTGAATACTCTACTGGTTCCTTTTAAATATCCACCAAGAATGTTTAATGGGTTTTAAGCTGTGAGCACCTGACAGGGTGAATTAAAATATAGATAGAATGAAGCTCCTTCAAAAAGACAATGCTCAATCAGATATGGTTGGTCCAAAGTATAGACAGCCTCTCAAAAAAACTGACTTATGTGACAAAATACATGGTGATCACAAACGCCTATGAGAGACAAAGATGCGTTACAAATGTACTGATTACAGTCGAAAAGTTACCGCCCAAATGAGTGAGTACCACTGATGTAAAGGTAGCAGAAATATTATTGATATTTAGCAGGATTTTCTAAAATTACGATTGTCGTGTCGCCGATGACACAGCTGGTTTTTGGAAAAGCTGATTGCCAAGCAAAACGTCTAACTGCATAGTACCTGTGTATTGATGAAAGGTTGTCAGCACTGAACTGCAGTGCAACGAATCAAGATCATGTAGGCCAGAGCTGGAGACTTATCAGGGAGGAAAATAAAAACACTTTACAGTCATTCTTCAAATCTTAAAATTAGAAATAAAAGAATAAATTTTAGGTTACATGTGGGAGGTATTTATTGGTTGGTTTGGTAAACGGGTTAGCTGAGCGAAATATCATCAACCTGTATGTAGATATTAAGTTTAGGAAATATCCCAAAGAATTACAGTAATTCGTGGTTGGTCAGAGAAAAAAAGCAAACATCTGTTACAGAAAAAATATGTTGATAATTAATCCACTCGTGTATTTAGAATATGTAACATGTAATATATGAACATCAGGCCTTAATCTATTAAGGTTTTGCAGACATGTGACCACTAACTACATAATGCTAACTTGTCCACCCTTTTGAACATGTGGCAAGCATGATGACAATGTAGGATCAAGTGAATAAAGCCCCCGTCACAAAATCCTAGAGAGCAGTCTACCACCATCGGACAACCACCTGTCTTTAAAGAAGACTCAATGACCATTTGCAAGTGGTTGCTGGCGGGTGCAGGTAGTTGCTGGGAAAATGATTGCTAAAACCTACAGATAGAATAGATCAGTGACTCCAAATCAGTTGACAATGAGCCTCTTTGAGATTGGTTTGGTCCTAACGTATTACTGTGTCGGACAGACACTACAAACACTGCCAGCTGCTCTCTGAGCTGTGATGAGACTATAAAAAGTGCAACACAAACCAAAAGCAAAAGGTCCACCTTATAAAACACGTTGAAAACAGCTCGGGAGCATAACTTTTACTTTGAAGGCGAGCATTTTACATTTATGTCACACATTTTCTCGTTGTACTGTTGCTTGGTTAGTAGTTAGCGAATATTTGCAGACAAGCATGAAAAACTACAGGCAACTGTTGCAATCTCATAGCAACCACTAATCACTAGGAGATTTTTGGTGGAGCACCTTTTTTGCCTCGGATCTCACCCAGCAAGGGCCGGCAACCAGTCAGTGAATATTCATTTTTCCCTAGCAACTGTTTGTTGTATCATGTTGGTTGTAATAGGGTGGACAGCTCTTAAGTGACTCTTAATGTGCATATGACATCACACAAGAAACATCAGTAACAGCCTTCATTATCAGGAAAGGCAGTTAAGTTGCCCCTTGGTGTTTGTGTGCTGTGTGCAGGGAAAATTTATGTTAATTGACAAAAAACTCTGCTCATCCTTCCGTAGCCCTTGGACAGTGTAAAAGGATTTGATGGACAGATGTCTGTAAGGGGATCACTTCCTCAGAGGATGTAGCCACTAGCAAGCTGACTGAATTACTGTAGTGAGCCAGTTCCTCTGTTATTCATTCCTCTGTGAATCTTTCTGAATTACTTTCCCTGACAGCATTTTCTATTCTGTCTTTCTCAGCTCTTCTTATGTGACAGCTGTGTTTCTTGTCCATTTGATTTTGGGGGGGACTTCTGCAGTAAGAAAGACAGGTGTATTTTCAGGAGAAAATACAGCAGGTAGATTAAGTACTGAACACATCACCAAATCTCTAAGTAGATATAAAATCTAAAGGTGCTGTTGATATTGAAATTCTCACCAGTCGGTAACAACCAATGCAATCTACACATGCAAAGGAGTCAGACCACAGATGTCCATAAATTATGTGTAATAGTAACAAACGAACTAGGAAAGAGTATCAAACACATGAAGAAAGGGAAGTACAGAAAGGCATGGAAAGTCATGACACCAGCTGAAATGTAACAGTAATTAGAAGCAATCCTGCCACTTAGTGCAAATTAATATCAGCTGGTTCAGTCCCAACTGATGGCCTAGAAAAAGGTGTCTCATTACCAGGGTGTCGCACAAGAAATATCTCATTATGGGTAAAAACCAATGATCTCTCTCAAGACCTTTGCAACCTTATTGTTGCAAAACATGCTGATGGCACTGGTTACAGAAGAACTACTGAAGGTTCCAGTGAGCACTTTTGGGGCCATAATCCAGATATGGAAAAAACATCATTTTACCATAAACTTCAGACAGAGAAGTGAAAAGAATTATCAGAGGAGCAACAGCCAAGGACCACTTGTGGAGAGCTACAGAAAGGCCTGGAATCTGCAGGTACAATTATTTCAAAGAAAACAATAATTAATGCTCTCAACTACCACGGCCTGTATGCAGCCTCACCACGCAAGACTCCATTGTTGAAGAAAAAGCATGATGAAGCATGTTTAAAGTTTGCTGAACAACATTTAGACAAGCTTGTGAGATACTGGGAGAATATAGTCTTTAGAAATATATTTACTTAGAAAATTGGTGACGTGTTTCATACTTATTTTACCCTCTGTACTCTGTATGTATTTGCCTAACCATCTAAACAACAATGCAGCCAAAACATTTATCTAATTTATTGTTCTGTTTAATCCACTAGTGTGTGGCGCTTCACTGGGAACATCCCTAATCCTAAATATTAAATACTCCCTCTGAGTTTTCTAATTGAATCACTTTGGGCCAATATATTTGTCCAAATCTAATTCAGTTTTAAGTGAGCTTGACAAGGTTAGTCATCCTTTGGTGCTTGGTGAATGCGCTGCTTAAGACATGTTGAAAACCAACTCTCCCCTATTTTTCAACAAAAAAAAAAAAAAAAAAAAATGAACATGAGATTATTATTATTTTTTTTTTTTTTGGGGTTAGAGGGTACTGTCCTTCCAAAAAAGGGAAAACAACTTATTTAGAAGGTGGTAGACAATATAGTTGGAAAACACTAGAACACCATCTGATCTGAAAAAATGCCAAGCTTCAAAGATCTTCCATAAGGGTGACACAATAAGTGTACACTTATTTGTTGCACTCACTGTACTCATTGATTTTTTTGGACAATTAACATAAAGTTTTAATAAATAAAAACAGTCAAATACAAAAAAAAAACATCCAACAAGAAACATTTTTCTTCTCCACTTCTTGTTTATTATTCATTTTGCAAGTTATTTTTCTCTTTATCCCTCACATACTCTGTCACTGTCACACATTCTCACTATCACACACACACAGACACACAAATACACACTGTGAGCTTGTCTCCTCCTGTCCTCATTAGTAGGCAAGGCCCCCAATCTTGTTTGCACACTCCACTGTTCTGACTAAATGAGAAAATTAATGAGCTGGGGTGAGCTAGAGGGAGCACCACAACCTTCGGTGCCCCCTCCACCCAAACCCCGTCCCGCCCCACGTCATCCACGTACTCCTCAGTCCACCCCTTTTTAACTCTTTCACCTTCCTGCTCTCTCCTTTCTTCATCTTGCACATCCTTCTTAATTTCACGCTGGTGCTGCCACTGATGCCTGTCTTGACCCTGCAGATGGGCCTTTGGTAAGCAAAGATGGTGATGTAAAACTTGACCCACGCCTTCTTCATTGTTCATAATGTTTGGCTGGAGGTACACTACACACTTAGTAAAGAGGAAATTGATGATCAAGAAGAAAAGCTGTGTAGCTAAAGAACTGCTGTTTGATTATAACTTGTTTTAATAAAACTGTAGAAGAGGCATTCAGGCAAGATGTGCACAAAAAAACCACTTAAATGTACAGTTCCTCAAATAGCTCTTTGTTTAAGGAATAATACACCAACATAATGCTGATGCACAGAAGCCGAGTCACCCATACACCTAGACATTGTTTACACTTTCATGAATATAGGAAAGAAAGGATATAAATAAGTAGCCACTTGCCTTGCAGAGAATATTAATAATGGATTGTTCGGATTTACTGAATGCTTTGAAAATGCATACACAAATACAAAGACACAGAAAGGTGTTAAAAACATTTGCAAACAAGCTCCAGGGAGGTTGAAGACTTCTTTAAAGCCATGTTTGTACTGTCTGCTGCCTCAGCTCAACCACGTATTTGATTTGTTACCCAACCAGTGTGAGACCAAAAGTTAAAAAAACAAAGACTCCATCTTTTAAAAAGAAATGATTAAATTTTTGGTCCATTGACAAGAACTGGCTCAAAGTAGGTGATAAGGACAGAGTCCACACAAGAGGTTTACTTAAATAAAAGATAGTAACCGAGAGAAAAATATATTAGTTCATGCCAGGTGGCAGTTCATCTGAGCCAGCTTTTATGCCCTGGAAGACACAGGCGAGCTGCATTAGCTGACCTCCCAGCAGCAGGTCAGGAGAGTGGGAGGGTCATCTTTTCCTCAGTAAACAGCATTTTGCAGCAGTACAGCATTCTCTCCGGAATTAAACTTCAGTGTCTTTATTTTGGTTTATCAACCTTGTTTCACTTGAAAGGTTGACAAGCATCTACCTTTCAAAGTTTTCAAAAATGTGTCCTTGTTTTCAGACAGAGCAAAGGAAAATGTCACTTCAAGTCTCTGAATGCCAATTCTGTCAGTTGAAATGACATTTGTTGCTGCCACAGGTGTAACTATCTAGCTATCGTGCATGACAGACTGTTCTTTCAACACCAACAGACTTACATTAGCTGGTGCATGTGATTAATACATATCTTTGACATTTGGTCATTTTCCAATTTATTTGATGAAAGGAACTGAGACAGCAGATGCAGTACGATTGTAAATGTTCTTTTTTAAACAGATCTTGAATTAAATGAAATATCTTAATAGCACCACAAGCCACTTTGCAGGACGAGCCATTTTCTTTTTTTTAATGCATCAAAGGAGTGGCAGAGCATTTTGAGCAGAAGTCACTCAAAAGCAGTCATTTTCAACTATAACTACCAGCCGGTCCTTACACACTTTTAAGTGTCTGTTTTAAGTAGATAACTAAGATTGGATGGACAGAGCATCTGAGAAATGCTCACACTGCTTTACTTGTTTCACATTTTGTCATGTTACAGCCTTAAAAGTTTGAAAAAAACAAAAATATAACATGCACATATGTATTCACAGCTTTTGCCATGATACTCAAAAATTGAGCTCAGGTGCATCTGTTTTCCACTGATCCGCTACCAGATGTTTCTCCAACATTACTGGAGTCCACCTGTGATAAATTCAGTCGACTAGACATGCTCTGGAAAACCACACACCTGTCTATATAAGGTCCGATAGTTGACAGCGCGTGGCGGAGCACAAACCAAGACATGAAGTCCAAGGACTTTTTCGCAGACCTCTGAGACAGGACTGTATCGAGGCACAATTCTTGGGAAGGGTACAAAAAGGGTTTCTGCAGCACTGAAAGTCCCAGTGAGCACAGTGGCATCCATTATCCATAAATGGAAAAAGTTCCAATCTGAGTAATCGGGGTAGAAGGGCCTTATTGAGGGAGGTGACCTGATGGTTATTCATACGGAGCTTCAGCATTGTTCTGTGGACAGAGGAGAATCTTCAAGAAGGAACAATTGTTCCAGAGGCTAACTCTGGTAATCCAAGTTATTACTTTTTATTAAAAAAAAATACCTGTGACCATAAAGAATATGGAAAAACCAGATAAAAGAAAAGCTACTTTTATGTAATTAATATTATGCATATATCCCTGTTGGTCGCTTATAGTAAGGCCTGTGGTGATGGGATGAGTGGCATTATGTTACTTAAACTGCTTTGATAAAGTAATTTGTTACAATAATCTGACATTAATCCGTAACGCAGGCTGAGACATAATGTAAACATACTGACACAAACCCCTATCTCCATAAAGAAATATAAATGATCATTCTGAGGTTCTTTCCTTCTAGCCTTTCGTTAGTGGGTCATCTTTACTGATGTTTGCTGAGAGGCAATGTAGTATCAGCAGCAACTGTTTCTGGCCAAGTTTGCACTTTACCATGACATTCTTGTCCTTTTGTGCAATAAAAATTAAAGCAATGTCCATACCTCTACTCCTCAAAACCTGCAGAGTGCACTACCATTTTTCTCCTACCTGCAGACAAACACTAAGTCAGCTGATTGTAGTGCAGCTGTGCAGGGGGAGCATGCTGGATGATTTTTTTTTCTATCTGCCCATTATGCAGGTAATTGAAAAACTCTGTGCAAGTAATGACATAACTGTATCTGCAATGTAATAAATGCATTTAGCACAGTGATGTGTTATTGCACTTTCTACCTTACAGAAAAAATGTAATGCCATTACAGCAACATATTACACCCAGAATTGCTAATATGACTGTCAATTATAACAAAAGAAACAATGAACTCAGTTCAAAGAATACTTCAAATACCTCCCACCTCACTCATGAAACCTAAATCTGGTTTCTTCTCTTTTTTGGACATTAAGTGCTTTGCGTCCTCTGCTGATCCATGGTTATCCCCAAATGAAATATTATAAATGAGAGCAAAAAGGAAACGTCAGAAGCAGTAGTACCATTAGAGGGCTCGTGTTGTATTTTTTATGCAGGGTCTAATAACTGAATGGGTCCACGGGGGAGGTATTGCACTGACTCCAGAAAGCTCACACTTGGTTTTTAATCAGCCTTTGAAATGAATAAACCATGATTGCATCCCTTCCACTGCCTTGCCATACAAAGCAAATGGCCTACAGGAATCAGATCAGCTGATATATTAACTAAGATTAAACCTAATACATTTTAAATACGGGGGATGATAGGATAGTAGATGAGAGTGGGGAGATATTTATTATTGAAAAAAATGGAAGAAGAAAACTAAGTGATAAGGGAAGAACACGTCACCAAAACAAAGCCAAATTAAGTACCACTGATCGACCATTTGGCTCACACGCGATGAATCCTCAGTGCTGCAGCAACTCATTAAGAGCAAAATCTGAATTATATTCTAGTCCTGTGATAAGACATGTGCTCAAGGAAGTAACTCAGGTCTGTAAATAATAGAAGCAGTTAGAATTTAAGAGTGACACACACAGAGGGAATGAAGAAGAAAAAACCAAAGCTGGTTTGATCAATCAGAAAAAGCCGAGAAGATGTATTCTTCATTTTAGGTGGTTATTTCATACCCTTCCTTGGAACTGCTTTTATTTCACAAGAACATTTTATGTTTGTTTATCCAAAGCTCTCATGGGAGAATGTCATATGAAAGAACAGAAGGTAAGAATCACTGGAATTCCCTCCACACCGGATCAAACCTCACACACAGTCTGCAAAACTTCTCCATCTGAGACCGATACGCAAGTTTGTCTTTGTTTGATTAAACAAAATATTTTTTTTTCAGTGATAATATTGTGAGCTACTGTAACTGACACAGTTATTTAATTTTGATGCTATACAGAGTAAAAATTTATGGTCGCTTCAGGTGAGGATCACTGTTAGAATTAATTACATGACACAAGCTGACTGCAACTTACATCTTATTTTTACGATTTTTGGTAACATTTCTATTCTTAATAATACTTTCTGGTTAAGTTGAATAATGAGGAAGTAGGTAAAACTGAACATCACAACCAAGGTATGCAGAAGAGCATATGTGATTTTGCAATACAACACACCTTGACGCAGACGGGCTACAGCGGCAGAAGACCACACTGGTTGCCAGCTGGTTGTCAGCTAAAAGCAAGAAACTGAGGCTACAATTAGCACAGGCTTACTAAAACTGGACAACAGAAGATTAGACAGATGTCATCTTCTTGGCGCACTCTGGGCTCCATAGTCCCAACTGTCATTTAAACCCTACAGCCTATCTGAGTATTGTTGCTGACATGTAAATCTCTTTATCAACATAGTGTATTATCTTCTGATGGCTGCTTCCAGTAAAATTACTTGTCATTTCGCAAAGCTCAAATCATCTCAAAGTGGTCTCTTGAACATGACAGAGAGTACTCAGATGGCCTCCATAGCCACCAGATCTAAGCTCATTAGAGCACCTATGGAAAAATCTGCAGCAACCGTGTGATGATATCATCATCATCGAGGAATCTTGTTGAATCTATGCCACAAAGACAGTTCTGAAGCTAAAAGGGCGTTCAATGTGGTCCTGGCGAGTTGTACCTTACAATGTTTCTGGTCAGTGTAGGTCAAACTTAAACCAAGAAGCTGATCTCCAAGGTGTGCTTGCAGAATACATTCCCATTTTTGGTTAAGGATTCAACTTTGCCTTTCTTCTCCTAAATTCTGCTTTAGTACTGCTAGTACAACTGACAACAGCAATGACACCATCCAGGCTAGTGTACTATCAATCTGTTATCTGCCACAATGGTACATTATCTGGATTTGGACACAAAAGCATCTAAATATTGTTACATTCGCTTTAAAGAAAGTAAAGAGGAAAAAACAAAACAAAACACAAGGTTAATGTTTTCCATGCTGCTTCCAGGTCCTGACCTCCGAGTTCCTCTCCTCTTCCCTATTGGCTGCCAGTGTTCCTGTGTTACATGTCATTGGCTGTGCCAGTGGAGCCAGTGGATCCTCTCCGAGGCCTATATAAGCTGACGGAAGCACCACTTCAGGGCCTTTTGGCCATTTCTGTGGCTGCTGTGCTGTCAAGTGTTGCGTATGTTGCCTAGGTTCACCTGCCTGTTTTATTGTTAGGCTTATGTTTCTGGCTAGCTTGATGTTGATGTTACCTCCAACTTATTTGACCTTTGTCTCTCTACATTCTGATACAGTTCCCTGAGAAAGCTTGTAGGGAAGAGCTATTTCCTTTTGATATCCACCCGTTTCTCCTGTGTGACTTGGGTGATATGAAGTTTGTGATTTTTTAGTCTGGCTAATTTAATCAGTTGACGGGTTTTGTTTTAAGTTAAGGCTTTTTCTTTGTTGTGCTGGCCTTGGCAGTCCTGAGCATGCTTCCCTCTGTCAGTCTCTTGGCAATAAAACTTTTCAAACTGACTCAATAAGCCTCCCTGCATTTCTCCTTCTAGTTATGTTATATTTCCTCATCCCCTAGAATTTCTTGGGGTTGTAACAATATGCACATCTGTGTGGCCTGCATATCACATTTGTTTCGCTGAAGTTAGTTGGCCCAAATGTCATCCTCTGTCTCCTTATATCTACAAAACTGGGCTTGTTGAGGTTCTTGGTAGCAATTTCACTTTATCATAGTGTCACTCCTAACAACTCACGAGGAGGAAACACCGGTTACCTATACACAGTTTTCTCACCAAACTGACAGAGTAAACGTAGAGAGCAGGTGGAAGGAAAGGAATCATATTTGTGGATGATAGGTTAATACCCAACACGGGCGCTGAAGGATGCCCAACTCTCACACTCACTGCAGTAAGCCTGCAAGCTTGGATCAATTCTCAGAGTGAAGCAAAGAGGAGAAGGAGATGGGGAAGCAATCCAGGCAGCCCCTACATCGCTCAGCCTATCAATACCATTTGTCAACTGTCATGGCCTTGCCCGAGCTCACCCTCTGTCTTCTCATGAACTCGTTGTTCATTCAGACGTTTTCATACTGGCAGACAAACCTGGCTCCAACATCTGCCTCTCAACCTTGAGACAAATCACCTGAGAGTGTCTGACTGATGGATAGTTTCCTGAAAACTGTGGCGAGCAGGATCTCCCAAACCTCAACGACAAGTCCGTGTCAATTAATCATAATCATCTTGAATATTAAGAGGCAATGTGTTCCAAAAATGTTAAAGATAGGGGACCATGACAAGACTATTACAGTATGCACTCACCATGAAGCCTCAGAACACAGCATTATTACTTTCTCCACACTTTTTCAATCTAACACAGCATGACCTAGCTTCTTAATAAAAATCATCATGTCAAGGAAAGATTTTTAGGAAATATTCAACTCCAGGTTAACATGGCATTGATTCTCTATAATGCCATTTTGTATTCATTTCATTTAAGCTGAATGCACAGCTAATCTGCAGGCATTTTAGTTATATTCATGGAGTAATGAAACTGGTGCAAGAAAAGAGGCTCAATGCCAGCATTTTAAAGATGTGTTCATACATTTCATCTGATATATCAAAGAAAGAGGAGACACAGAGGTCCTAAAGTGATGAAATGGGTGAGATAAGGTTGAGAGTCGTAGAAGATTTGATGAAAAATTGTAACTAATAAAATGAATGAGAAAGGAGGTGTTGTAAAAATGATGAAAATCAAGAGCTCTAATAGGACAAATGCTTTGGATACTTCTCCAGTCATTAATATATTTTTTCTAAGTTGAACCACTTCTTTATCAGACCTTGGGACAAAAACCTTTTTAAGAATGTATTTGAAATATAGAAAGCAACAGTATCAGTCGGACAACCATTATCTTCCACTGCGACAGAGTGAATGATTAGCCTCACCATATTTAAGGTGGGAGGAGGAGGTGATATGTAAAAAAGTATTTGATTCAAAGCTATAAGTTTCTCCATATTTGTTTTTCCAAGTACTTTGTGACAAACACAAAAACTTGTCAATATAATAACTTGCCTCTTCAGTGCGTCTGTCATCTGGCAGATGAACTTAAACTTCGCCAACTACAGGTGGTGACAATAGTCCTTGTTCTGCTGTGCAGCCATACTGAGCTCAGCTTGGCGTTAATCACCTCCACAGTGCATCTTCAGAACAAAACAAGGACTTTGATTAACAGATGCAGTCCAAGGTAGAGTAGATCTGCTATGAAGCAGCTGAATAACATGAAGGGCCACCACAATAGCAACAGGGCTGATTAGCCATCTGGGATAAAACACAAGATGGTATGGGTAAGGGCCACCTGGTTATTAAAGACTGAAGTTTGAAAATGCAGTCCAGCAGATTTCCTAGGAAATCAATCACAGACTGCATCAATCTCTGAGATGGATGAAAGAAAAATAAGTGAAATGCAAAAATGCTTTTCTTTACTATTCATCTTTAAAGGGACAAATGTATCCTGAACCATGTCAGTATTTAAGCTAAGCTAAAAGCTAATCTGCCCCTTGATTCATATACACCATTTAACGAGAAACCTATACAACAACATATACAGTAAGCATCCTATGACAAGTAACATGATTCATAACTGCAGAGGTGATCTCACTAAAAATTAAATAAATAAAAAAAATGTAAAATGGAGCTGAATACCTCCTCTGAGACATTAATGTAGTGGGTCATTTATACATAAACTCAAGTTAAGTCAAGTACCTTTTAAGGTTCACAATTCATTGGTCTTTAACGCGAAAATTAGCTTCTAATACACGTTTATACAAGTATTCTTCAGGTCATCATTTTGTAAAATAAAAAAAAATAATGGCCTTCTAAAAGCTTTTTATGATGGAGGGTAAGTTCACGGGAAGCTAATCAGCTCAACATCGCATTAAAACACAGCAGTAGCACATGAAGAAAATGTACTTTTTATTCATTAAAGCTCAACTGAATTACTTTGCAAAAAGGCACCTTACTTTGTTTAACAATTGTACATTAAATGCTTAGCAATGCCAAATACAAACATTGTATATGCTATAATTATGTGATTATACAGAAGGAAGTGTATTTAATGACTTTTAACAGAAACACTGAATAATCAGGCTCTGTAGAGCTCAGTGATGATTACCACAAACCCTATTTACACATGGTATTAATTAACAAAGACTTTTTTCCACAGAGGATAATTAAAATTAACATTGGGAAAAGCCCAATATACATTGTAGAATTACGGACGGATGAACTCCATGTAGCTGCTCACTGTCACACTATTATGACAGGTATTCCAATAGAGCTTTATTATTTTTGAAACCTGCTCTTTTCTTGCTATGAAATGTCAAAATGTGCTGTGAAACAGGGCTGTGTTGCCAACATCAATGTGCAATTATGAAGGCAGAATTGACAAGAGGTCAGACAACAGTGATAACATTTCTGCTGCTGTACTTGGTTTCCCTTTACCCAAAACAGGGTTTGTAGTTTCTGCTTGAAAAGGCATGCAATGCTGAGTTAGGTGACCATAGGGAAGATCATTTTCATAGCTGTGTGATCAAATTAAGTCATAAAATTGCACGTGAAACGCAGCTGAATTGGTATGTGGTCTGACAAATGTCCCCTTTGTTTACTTACAGTTAATTACTATGGCCTTTATCCTCATAGGAAATCAAATATAGACTGCATGCGCTTTCAGTATCGGGTGCAGATGGCCTTAAAAGTACATTCAGGAATTTTTTTAGGTTATTTAACAGGAAAGAAAATAAGTGTTGTACTCACGAATATACATTGTTTATTGTGTAATTGCATCTTCCTGCAATTTGATGCGTTCTCATAAATGCAGAATTAATCCATTAAAAATGTAAAGATCACAAATGACTATTTCAAACTATAAATGACCATTTAATATTTGTACATGTATATTTGTAACATCTTTTTCTTGTCTTTCTTCTCCTCCTCTTCATCTGCTTTCTCCACCTTATCTCTCTCGGCCCCTCATTTCCACCTCAGCCTCTTCGTCACCTCAAGCCTCACCTCCTGAGCTGAAGTCAGGGCTCTAACACACATAAAAATGTTTATTTATTCCTGATGTTGTCACAATTTTCTTTTTTTTTGTCAGCAGATCAGACATGTGACCTTTTTGTCTCCCGACAGGTGACATCGAGCTGGCTAAACAGCAATGACAGCTGGCTATAAACTAACATTGTGTTAGGCTTGAGTGTCCTAAAAGTCACATATTCCCTCTGATAACCGTTTCATTACATCCTCACACTGTATGAGAGTGTGAGGATGTCAGAGTGAAGGAATGCTAAACTTCAAAGAGTCTCACTCAGTTTTTGAGATGACTCAAGGGTAAAAATGTATGACACAGCAAAAATATTTAAATGACACATATACATTTTTTTAAATTTCTGATTTATAGTTAAGGGCTAATATTATTCAAATATGTTAAAATATAATTTAATTGGGAAGATGCAAAGCAGCCATCCACGGCTGTAATGGGGTGCATTTAAATTAATATTTTTGATCTCTTTTGGCTGACTAAAATATCTTTGTCCCACAGCAGCTACTGTAGCAACAGTTATGAACTTATCCAGCAAAGCACAGGTCAGCTGACTGCACTCTGCAATCTACTGACATCTAGTGGTGAGATTTTGTACACCGGACCTTTAAAAAGAGTTTCCATTATGGTGTCTAACATTGTAACATTTAATGTTAGCATCAATTCTGATATTATGGTAAACATCACAATCTCATCTGTTAGTGCTGTAATGTGCTGTTATAATATTCCATCCATCCATCCACTTCCGCTTATCCTTTTCAGGGTCGTTGGAGCCTATCCCAGCTGTCATAGGGCGACAGGTGGGGTATACCCTGGACAGGTCGCCTGTCTGTCGCAGGGCTAACACACAGAGATAGACAACAATTGGCACTCACATTCACACCTATGGGCAATTTAGATTAATCAATTAACCTATCCCCACAAACTGCATGTCTTTGGACGGTGGGAGGAAGCCGGAGTACCCGGAGGGAACCCACGCAAACACAGGGAGAACATGCAAACTCCACACAGAAAGACCCCGGCCTGATGGTGGAATTGAACTCAGGACTTTCTTGCTGTGGGGCAACAGTGCTAACCACCGTGCTGCCCCTTGTTATAATATTTCCCAGCTTTATTTGTTAACATACTGTATGTGCCATGTTTGATTTGCTGAGCTAGGTGTCGTTTACAAACTATAACACATTTTCTTCATGTGTGAAATATGTATTAGATATTCTTTGTTTTCATTTCTATAATATGCTTTTAATCACATGAATAACAGATAACTCCCCCCGAAAAATTCTAAATTTCTGATCTTGTGATAAATTAATTTACTGCATTACCCATTATTTCTTGTTTGATCTTGCCCTCTCAGCACTTTTCTTGTCTTACAAAATAGCCTTTAAAGCATCATGCAATAAGTAACTATTATTATTATTCCACCTC